>NC_045722.1:17810005-18149750 GCF_009834535.1 Camelus ferus | reverse complement strand
GGCCTAGGGCACCACTGTTTTCTTTTGCCTCCCCTTTGACTGCTGAGCTCGAATTCCATTGTAGCTGCCTTTAAAAACGACAAACGTGTTCTAATTTTAAAGCGTCATAGCAATAATTGTTTTTATTTCGGTGGTGAGGAAAAGTGAAGGAAAAACAGCTTGGGACTTAATAACCACCTAGCCTGCAGCCATCGACTTTATTCATGAGATTTTTTATCTTCGCTCTCTCCGTGCACTCTTAGCATCTTCTTTAAGGCGCAGCCTTAAATTACCTTGCAAAGGTTATATGTTTATTTACAAAGAGCTGGCTATGAATGGGCCTCGCAAGGCGAGCAGGGTGGCTTCTGGCAGTAAACATCTTCCACTTTCTTAACCACCCAGGCCAAGTGACTGAGGTGCTGTTTAGTACGTAAGACATCGTGGACTTTACGGCTTCGTTAATTACCTGGCCTGTGCTGTGTGCAAGTCTCGTGAAAGTACGATGGGTATTGATTCCCTGAGGTGTGCTGCTGGATAGTATTTTATTCTCACAGGGAAATTGCAATAATTATCCTTCAAGGTAAGAGTTCTCATTTTTATATAACAGAGTAGAAATTCAGCCACATACGTGCAGTGTATACAATAGCATAGACCTATGCACTAATTATATATATGATATTCTGGAGAATCTCAACCCCACTCCAGCTCACAGAGACATTTAAGAGAAATTAAAAAAAAAAAAACTGATACAAACAGCTGGCTCACAAAATAAACATTTTTATTGTAGCCTCAAATATCTGGCCATTTCAAAAAACCTAGGCATATACTTTTTCTTTTTTGCTTCTTATTTATTTATTTTTTGACATATGTTTTAAATGAATTTTTAAAATTTTAATGGAGGTACTGGGGATTGAACCCAGGACCTCATGAATGCTAAGCACATACTCTACCACTGAGCTTTTACCCTCTCCCGTGACATATATTTTTAAATTCAAGATTTTTAAGCAGTAAGTTTTCACTGTATAGCACAGGGAACTATATTCAATATCTTGTAGTAACCTATAATGGAAAAGAATATGAAAAGGAATATAAATATGTACATGTATGACTGAAACATTACGCTGTACACAAGAAATTGACACAACATTGTAAACTGACTATACTTCCATAAAAAATTAAATTAAACCAAAGATTTTTGGATAAGTGCTTGAGTTTATTTTGCTAAAAATAAAGGAAGAAAAATAGCCAATGATCTGGTTAGTTTTATCTTTATAAAGAGCCAAATGTAGAAAACAGAAAAATTTTGTTTCTTTTTTTTTTTGGTCAAAATGAGTCAACACATCTCTAAAAAGTAATATTTTTATAATGTGAATTGTGTGTGCGTGTGTGAAAATGGGAAAATAAGAAAAGTGAAACTCAGGGTCTGGATTTGGTTTATGTAAATAAATACCCGTGAAAATGGGCCACAACAGGATCAGGACTGGCCTGTCCCCTTGGCACTGACCTTCCAAAATGATTTCCACCCTCTGGGGGAAGCACACTTTCCCCACTGAGTGCTGAACTCGTGTTCCTTTTTATGTCCTCAAATGTGGAAGTTTCTCTAGACTGGCCAGCCCGTCCTTCCCGATCACCCGTCTGTCTCCTGTGAATCATAATCACTCAATGACATTTTTGTTGGTACTTCCTGTGCGTGTACCTGCATATTTTACTTCCCCAGTTATGCTGACAAGCTTTGGGAGAGCGGAAAAAGTATCTGTATTGTATTCCCGTTCAGCGTTTGGCTCTGATCTGCCTCCCCCAAAGAAGGTTCTCCATAAATACTGTTTGTCTGATTGACTAGTGTTAAGTCAGATCATGATTACCACGTGCTCAGGGCAGCGTCTGGCACTTAGTAAGTGTTTAATAAATGCTAGCAATTTAGTCAGCTAGTTAAGAAAGCAGAGGAAAAAGAAATACGGCAGTATCTTACTTGCTTAACCCACGTAAATGAGAATTTGATGGAAAGCCTTATTTGTCTTCTTTAAATAATAAAAGCATCACTTAATCTTTCTCATGTATTTACTTTCTTAGGAAACTCTGAGTACTTCTTTACCTAGTGGAGATCTCAGCGATCCATCCAGTTCTCTCTAGTGATCTCTGAGGACAGAGCGTACATTTTCCAGATTGCTGTCGAGAAGCCCGTCACTTCTGCCATCTCCCGCAGCTGGAGCGTGGTGCTGGAGCATTTCAGGGGGAGCCACTGCCCCCTGATGCTTCCCAGCTGCAGGCGGCCCTGACTGATGACTCTTTCTGAGACTTTTATGGCTCATACCCTCACTTAGTGGGGTTCTGTTTAACTACACCTTCCTAATCACTGCAATTAGAAAAAAAAATCATTAGAACCTTTCAATTTATGTGAAAATCGGTAAAATCCTGGCTCGTGCAATGCCTAAAATAAAATGCTAAGCTGACAGATTTTATTAAATTTTTTCTATGTGGATGGATCCTCCCCCCTCCCACTTAATTCTCAGTTCATGTAGGAGAAGCCTGCAAAGGGGCATGGCCAGGATGCCCTGAAGACAGTTAGGATGGATGAAATATTTTCCAGAAATTTTTGTAATGGGCCAGGTCTTCAGGAGACAACTGGAAAGAAAGTCGGTTGTCTTAGAACTCCAGGTGATGTTACACAGGTAAATCCTGCCTCAGCCTGTGTCTTTCTTTCTTTCTTTTTTTTTTTTTTTCATAATTTAATGGAGACAAGTTTGCTTTTAAAAAAATTAATTGTGTTTTCTCCCTGCTTGATCTACTGTCTTTATCTAACAGATCATTTTGAGGTTGTATCAGAGTTATTAATAAACCCCTAGTGAAATATTTGTTTTAGAAAAACAGAAAATAATTTTTATCACTGGATAAATGGGAAACTCCATTTCCCAGTCAATTATAGGCTTTTTATTTTTTCCTTCTTATCTTTGGTTTCTTTTTTATTGAAATATAGTTGGTTTACAGTGTTGTGTGAATTTCTGGTATATAGCATAGTGATTCAGTTGTACATACATATATATATATATATATATTCCTTTTCATATACTTTTTCATTATAGGCAATTTTAAGATATTAAGTATAGTTTCCTGTACAATACAGTAGTACTTTGTTGTTTATCTATTTTATGTACAGTAGTCAGTATCTGCATATCCCTACACCTGGGCATGTATCTGGAAGAAATTCTAATGCAAAAAGATACATGCACCCCAATGTTCACAGCAGCACTATATACAATAGCGAAGACATGGAAGCAACCTAAATGTCCATCAACAGACGACTGGATAAAGAAGATGTGGTCTATATACACAATGAAATATTACTCAGCCATAACAAATAATAAAATAATGCCATTTGCAGCAGCATGGATGGACCTGGAGATTATCATACCAACTGAAGTCATTCAGACAGAGAAAGAACACATATACATCACTTATACATGAAATCTAAAAAAAAGTGACACAAATGAATTTACAGGCTTTTTAACTGATAAGAAAGAGCTAATCTAACAACCCAATGGCTGTCTCCATGGCAGACAGAAGACTGTGCCTCAAAGTTCATTAAAGGGATTAAACCTTCCCAAAGAATGAAACATTTCAGGATGGTGAAACAGAGAAATTGTGCCAGGAACTGAAGATTGACAAGATATCATGAGGGAAGAATAGATTTCCTCTCAATGCCACCTGTCAAGTTACACTTGGTTTGTGCAAGTTGCACACAGAGTAAATTTAGAGGACATTACACATACGTGAACCTACGTGCCTCATGCCTCCTAGAGATGTGCAGTGCACAACCCTCAAGTTTTCTTTATCTTCTTTCATTAATCTGAAAATGATCATGAGGATCCTGGGAAGACAATGAAAGAGACTGGGACTGAGCAGAACCTTTAAAAAGTGACTTCCCTTCATGCATGTCCTACCTACATGACAGGTGTCAGCCATCGAAGTGAGGACCTGGCCATGCGCATGACGTGGGCAGGGATGCTCAGAGTTCTTCAGATCCAGACATTCCTGGGACTCAAGCCCTCAGAGGGTGTAAAAGTGGGAAAGTGTAAGAATGTGTGAGAACTCTCTTGGTTAAGGTGATGATGGCTGCTACAAATAATGATTCTCCCATCTGTCAGTGGCTTAATACCATATTTATTTCTAGATCACGTAAACTGCAAGGTGGTGTCCTCTAAGAAATTGATCAGCGGCCCAGGTTTTTTCCATCTTGTGGCTCCAGCTTTGTCAGCACGTGACTACCCCAGCTTCTGCAGGAGGGGAAAAGAGCCTGAAGATGGTTGCTGAGCGCTTTTGCCCAACCCTGCCTGGCAGGGGTGCACATCACCGAGCTGATGTTCCTCTGATGTTATCTCAGCCATATGTCCACACCCACCTTCAAGGGAGGTAGAGAAACGGAGATGAGCTGTGTGTCCAGGAGGAAGAACTCAATCTTCTCCATAGTTTTATCAAAACAACCTGGATTTCATTTTTTTATGCCAGTAGAAGACCACACAGTGTCATCCCCAGATTGGGTCTTCTGGATTCAGAAACCAAACTGCATTCACACAGGAATCTGCTTCTTCTCAAATGACTAGAAAATAAAAATAGCGAAGGAGGGAGAGGTCGCTGATACACAGGTGCACACTGCGCACACATACATACACACATATATGGTTTAATCCTAACGGGGGATCTGCTTTTTCAAAATTAAATAGTTTAAAATTGCAGTATTTGTATCTATTTTGAGTATTTACTCCTTTAGGCAATTTAGAATTTGTGATTCTACTTCTTTCATGGGATATTCATCTATTTTAAAGAATTTTGGTTTGTTTTTCAGTCAGACCATAAGAAAGAATTCTATTGTACCGGCATTTCTTATTCCTGATCCAGTTGGAATTTAAGGGAAAAATCCATTGGATTTTCTGTCACTCCTGTAATTCTTTTAAAAACCACACTGGGGATAAAGGAGCACGTGAGCTGCCTCTCAGTTGTCTTCTCCCTGTGTGCAAAGAATTTCTTTTACTTTTTGTTTACATTTGTTTACTAGTAACTAAAACTCTTTCCCACCTCATTGGACTCACCACATTAAATCTAATACTCTGAAAATACACGCAGCTTTACAGAAGCATATCTGACAGCCTCTCTGTTCTGCCCACACTTCATTTACATCTTCCATTTGAAATACCAGCAAAGGAATCCTCGCCAGGAAACAGTAAATCTGATATATTTAGCCAGAGGGCCTTTTAATCAATCACCCTTCCTTCCTTCCCTCCCTCCTCTCTCTTTCTTTCCTTCTTTCTTTCTTTCCTTCTTTCTTTCCTTCCTTCCTCCCTTCCTTCCTCCCTTCCTTCCTCCCTCCCTCCCTCCTCCTTCCTTCCTTCCGTCCTTCCTTCTTTCTTCTTCCTTCCTTCTTCTTGTCTTTCTTTCTTTCTTCTTTCTTTCTTCTTCTTTCTTTCTTTCTTTCTTTCTTTCTTTCTTCTTTTCTTTCTTTTCTTTCTTTCCCTCTTTTTCCTTCCTTCTCCCCCACCCCCACCTTCTCTCTCTTTTGTCTCCCTCCTCTCACTCACTCTGGATTTGAACTTGAGATCTTAGGAAGCTAAATATCTTGCTCAAGGGCTGTTTTTTAATTATTATTTATATCTTAAGCTGAAGACAGATCTGCGTGCACGACACTCTGTGTCAGCCACGTTATGTCACCACATGTGGTTCCTTCCTCAGTCGCTGTGCCCACCAGGTTAATGGCCTTTTCCTCATGGTGACATGCTTTCCTCTCTCCTAGTTTTGCATACCATTTCTCCCAAGGTCAGCTTTGACTATTTTATTTAAATTCCACATTTTCCCCTTATCCTTTTCAGGAATTTTCTCAAAGAAATACAATTTCCTAAGAGTTAAAGAACTTGTCCTTATGCGCCCAGTTTCAATGCCTTCCCCACACCTTAAATAGCTTTACACCTTAATAGCACTTAAATATGTTGTGCACTTAATTAAAGGTGGTGTTTGCTGTCATTTCTGTAAGTCGTCAAGCAACAGGCTCTCAGACACAGAACCCCCCATTATGGCATTGCTTCAATGGGAAAATCAGATTCTCCTTACATCGCTGGAGAATTACAATGCCTTTTCCAGGAACATAACTCATGGTAAATACAAGAGCCGCTTGTAAACTAAGGGAGCTGCTCCTTCCTTCTCAGCAGTGAAGGGTGAAGCTTTGGGCACAGTTCTTGGGGAACAACTGCTGATGCCTCCTGTTGGAAGGTGGTCTGTTAAGCAGGTCCCCAGCTACTCTGAAGAGATGCTGCTGGAGAAACTGCCTTCTTCTTGCTCTGCCCCTTTGTGGTCTGATGCTGGATTGGTCCTTCTGAAAAGTATTGTACCAACACCATTTACACATGTCCTGGCTGTATAATAATTTTAAGTGTCAGCCAAGGACAAGTTGGGTGTGAACCTTCTGGGGACTGATAAATGCTAGAATAACTGTGACTATAGACTTGTCTTTAGGCTCAATTCAGTTTGAAAGGCATGGACTGTGCTCCATTTCTGTTCTAATAATATTCCCAAGACCAGCTCCGGTCTCAAGTGATTATAGATGGCCAAGCCAATTATGAAGTTGTGATCTGCTTCCTCTGAGGCATATTGGGGTAAAAATCTTGACCTCTTCTCATCAATATGTACTAAGATTCAAGGATCTAAGAGCCAATATGACAGTTTCTGCTCTCAACCAGCTCATACACCTAAATGGAACTTATGAAAAGGGAGAAAGACATAGGCAACAATATTACAATAGAATGAGAAAATGATGTAAGGAAGGCCATGTAAAGCATAGTTCAGAAGGTTCACTGGAGATAGCCCCTGGATGAAGAAAACGGACCCCATCCTCACTGTCCTGTATTACTAGATCACTCAAAAGAAAATGCAAGCTGTAGGGTAGAAATAAATATTTACCCCATTACACCGGATTGTGAAAATATATCCGGTGGGTGGGTATGACTTAGGCGTATAACTTTGTCTTAACTCCATGAAGCTGTTCTTCGTCCAACCACAAGTAGAAGTTAGCACAGCTGATGAACACGTAGTGTTCACACCCACATGCGTACACACCCAGGCCACGGCTGAGCCTGGGAGAGCTCTTCCTACATCTTTTTAACCTAGACAGTGTTTGTTACAGCCTAGTTTTACGCAACTTAAAAGGGTGAATGCTTTTTGAACTTTAGGGTCCGTTTCCATCCAACCATCTGAAATAAATCCTCTCCTGATGTTCATTCGGTCTCCAAGGGCTCCTGTATTAGTGGATGTCACATTTTGTACTTGGCACTGTGTCTTGACATATGTGGGGACTCCGCTGGGTCGTTGATGAAGGAAGGAAAGGTGAGCGAATGCATTCACCAGCACCGAATTTCCTGGTTCTCGTCTCTGCAAGGACTTATCAGCTTCCCCTTTGCCCCACTGAGTTTGTGACTCCCTGTCCTAGCTAGTAATTTTTCATTCAAGGTCATGGGCAAGCCGTCTAGTGTTTGAAAACAGATTTGGCAAAATTTTCCTTTCCCCTCTTTGCCAAAATCTCAAGGAGGAAAAGAAGAACTTAAATATGACAATGAGCCCTTTGTATACGCCCCTGGTCTCCCTGGGCTATGTTTGGGTGCCTCCCCCTTCTGAGTGGAAAGACACTTAAAGATCGCATGTGAGTCTTTTATATGGATGAGGACCATCTGTTTTCACCTGAATGGTTCAATGTGTTCCTTAAGAATCATGTTTACAGAATTAATTTGGTTATAAATATGAGAACAAATTTAGGCTACAAATTTAACTCAGCTTTTCCCTAAGGCAAGCTAATTCATAAAATCTGAAATATTGTTTTGGCCATGAAGTAATGTTTCCTCTAACTTAATAAGTCAATGGAAGGAGAAAACATAATAAAGCTCAAATCCCCAGCAGCTAAAAAGTTAACACCTTCGTGGTGAAGAGCCGAAATAAGAAAGAATTGGCTGTGGCCAGCAGGCGAAAGGTCCCAAACCTGTTAAACCTCTTTCTTAGAGTGGTAACACTTTTCTTTCAAGCTATTCAACCTTTCGCCCAATAGGTTTCTTTCCCTGACCTTTGAACCATAGTTATTTGTTTAGCATTGTGGTAATAGAGTTTGGAAATCTGAAAAACATTAAGTTAAATGCAAGGGTGTTGAGAAGGTGGAATTCTTTAAGTGAGCTGAAGAAATTCTATCTGGAAGATTTAAACTTTTTTTTTCCACACAGGAGTGGGGGTAAAGAAAAATAGTGTGAGTCTTTGGAAATATTATCAACTTTTTTTTTTCTTTTGAGTAAAGGAAAAGAAACAATGTTATTGATGTCATGAATGTGAGAAGAAAAGTAATGTTCTCTTTAGCAGCCAAGTTTTTAAAAAATTATTATAAAAGTTAAAATGTAACAGGCCAATCCAAATTTTAATTGAAATTGGATATATTGCCAGTAACACCAAGTCTGAAAAATATAAGTTAGTATTCATGTGATTGTAATGTCTAATCTGCAAGATTGCTAAATGAGGAAGGCACACGATTCCTACAAAAGTTTTTCTTTCTCTTCCTGTGTTTAGTTTAATGAATTTGCATTGCTCCTCCTTCAAACGTATTAATTAGATAAAAATTAGGATCTGATAATGAAACTCCTTTGAAATAACAGCGTGTGAGACTTTTGTATGTGTTTCATAATATTTTAATTTAGTAATGTTAAAAGTACATGTTGATTACCCCAAAATACTGTGATTAAAAAGTGTAAAACTTGAGTTAATCACAGTAACTTTTTCTTTACAATAATTATCCTCACTTAGAATATTGCCCTTCCACTCACATTTTTAGCTCCATTTTACTATGGCCTTTCTTTTGTTGAAGAGTTTTGGTGCTAAGACTTTTCTGGATTATTCTTAATAATTTGAAACTTCACATCTACACGACAAGAGAGGAGCTTCTAAGTTTTTAGCCTGACCACGGGGATTGGCAACAATGGTTACAACTGATTAATATATGATAATCTTGTGTAAAAGAAATAAAATAAAATATTACAATACCTCTAATGATATCTTTAGATTCAGTTTTTTGAGGGGGGAATAATCTGATATCTATCTACCTATGGTTTTTTTTGCCATTCATTTACTTATTTAGTCAAAAAAATTATTGAGCATGTATTTTATGACTGGTACTATGCAACGCACTAGAGATAAATACAGGAAGACAAATCTCAGGAAATTCTCGTTTAAGGCACTGAAGACCTTGGTTAAGTATGAAATCAGGTAGATTAGAAAATTAGGCACGCAAGGTAGTTTTGGGTCTATATATATAATAAGGTGGCAAAAACACTAGATCAGAAGTAATGAATCCGGGGTTCTAGGCCAACGTTTTATTCTCAGTTTTGTCAAAAACTATGCTGTGAAATACCTATGCTGGGTCTCTTTACTTCCCACCCTCCCACCCTCCACTCCAGAGCCCTAGCTCTGAAAGGACCCGGGACACAAAGACATCTGAGCACTCCCTGGCACTGCCATTCACTTCCTTACAGTCCCACAGTGCCGTCTGCAACCCTCCAGTACAATACGGAGCATCCTGGCTAGATATGTGTTTAGGTTATCATTTTTCTCCCATACTCCTCTCTCCTCCCTTTCCCCAGTTCCCAATGACGTGCCTGGAATGTAGTCTGTACCAATAAATGTTTCAATAAATGAATGAAAGCTCCAACTGTAATAGAAAAGGACTGTGGAAATGGAAACAATATGAATCTGGCAGCAATTATAATCCTACCCCAAAATATGCATTATGTATTTTCCACATTTTATTCTATAGAGGTCTTCTGTGTTGGTGGCATTTATTAAGGAAGGCAGCTTTCGCCTGCCCTATGGGAGTGTACGTCTATTAGAGTATGTTGTACAGATTGTTGCCGGACACGTCAAAAGTCAGAAGAACTAACACAATCCTACCGAGTCCCCAGTGGCACGTTCAAGAGTCAATGTCTCCTTCCCAGGTCCCCACTCTACAGTTGATTCATTGACACATGACGTCAGTTGTCTTCAGGACAACAAATAATCTGAAACTTGTTTGATCATCTGGATAGAACTCCCAGATCGTTATGCCCACTGACATTAAACATCTAGGTCTTTTCGGGTATCGATTACATTGCTGTTTCTACACACAGAATTAGCTTAGCCATTTTTACAAATCCCTCCGGTGATTTTGGTCAAACAACCAGATAAGTAGTCTGAGATTTTAATTTGTCTGGTGTGCTTTACATAACGTGTGCCCTGTAAATATTTGTTGAGTTAGTGTTTTTATTGAGTTAATGAATTTGAATAAACGAGTAAGTCTCTGAATATGACAAATTCCATGAGGAGGAGTGAGTGGGTTGTCAACAGGTTGTCTTTGAAGAAGAGCATCCATGCATGAGCAAGGGGCAAATGGTCACATGTCACACGAATGCACCTGTCAATTTCACAACTCATCAATACAGATATTAATAAAAATACAGACTCAGAACCCGCCAGCATTTCTGAAGTGTATGCAGGACTTATAAAGACCTTTGTCGGCACTAAGAAGATACATTTTCAAGTTTTCGTTTGTTTTATGAGCTTCTTTTTGAGTTGAATTCTTGTAGGCCTGACAGAATAGAGAAACAGATTTTTATGAATGCCACACCAACTTCAGGAGTTAATGTTGTTGAAAAGGAAGCCAATGCTGTATATTCTGGTGCTTGTCAGTCACCGTAATCTGTACAAGGGAGCTTCTCAATATATCATATTGACTGACTGCAAAGTTTTTATGTATTTCTGTATTTCTGCTTGAGGAAAATAATACATACACAGGTACGTAGAGTTCTCGAGTGAATTCTCTTTGTTGCTATTGAAAAACAACTTTACTAACCAAGGTATTTCTTATACTTTCTATTCAAATCAATTAGGGAACAAAGTCAAATAGCTTGACGTGTTTGCTGTACTAGAGTGATGTTCAGAATTTAAACGCTACCATGTTACTTTAGTAAAGGGCATGCGCAATTCTATTTATGGATTTATTGAGGGTAAATTAAGTGCAAGTGTGGATTTTCTTTCTTAGATGGAAAAAAAAAAAGTCCATCCTAAGCTTTAAAGAATCATCTGTCTATCCCCTTTCCTCATGGGGTTTTAAAAATGTAGTACCAAGAAATTTCATTGATCCTATTTCGCATCCCCAAGGATTTGTTTCTCCATGTCCTTTCCCAAGTGTTTGCCATTTCCCATGAAGCCACATCCAACTTTTTAGTACATCGTGTCCCTTTCTTGCTTAATCCCGCCATGAATCTAGAACTATTATTAGCCATAGTTAGGTTTCCTTCTAATGACTAAGGCTGTATTTCTCCCCATAAATCAGCATCTCTATATAATATGGCCAAGATTATATCAAAGGATTCTCCAGCTCACTGATCTTTGGAAGGTTAGATCTCAGTTGTAATTTTTTAAAGTGTTCAGTTGCAGTCTCAAACAGAATTACGACCTCTTCACAGAAACCTGCGACTTTCCTTATCTCCTAATATTTACACCCTCACTTTATTTTCATGAGTGTGTAGTTTCAGAGACCCTCTTTGTTCCCTACATATCTCTTACCAATATTTACTTTGTCATTGATTCCTATCAAAAATACCTTGGTAACTCGTTTTCATTTGTCACATGGTTTTCTTCTTGCCGAGATGGCTTGGATTTGTATCTGCATGCTGGCTCTAACGTTCAGACTGATCTCTTAACTGAATCCTCAAAACCTCTACCTTCTCTAAGCGATTCTCTGCACAGCTACCTAAAATACAGCTCAGAAACTCTCATTTTTTCCCAGGTATGATTTGAGAAATCTTTTGGATCCCACAACAAATAGAATAAAAGCCACATCTTACCTCTCGACTTCCCAATGCAGTTCGACTTTACAAGTGCCTCCAGCTGTACCACATCCTTCTCTTTATCCCTCACCCAGCACCCAGGTATGTTTCTTCTCCTCTCATGTGGATAGAGCCTGCACCAGGACTGAGAGCTGGAGGTGGTCATCAGTCTCCATCCCCCCTACACAGAAGGCTGCTTCAAGAGGAAGCTCAAGTATATAGGAAAGAGTAAAGGCTTGGGGATCAGACAAACCTGGGGAGGAGTCCTACTGCCAATCAGTTTCAGTCTGCGTCAGTTCAGATTCTTTAACTGGAGATAATTCAACCTCTGACATGAAATAAATGCCCATGTGAGAGTATATTCTGGAAGAAAAGGAGAATTTATCGATGAGTATTCTTTGTATAATGATCCGGTTGGGGGGAAAAAAAACAGTTCCCAGTTCTGTTATTGACCCAGATGTAGCAGCATGACCAGCAGTGTTCAATGGGCTGGGTCTGGTGGCCATTAAGGCAGGTGCTGCGGATAGGGTCTCAGCTCTAGTCTGCTGCTCTAAAGGCTCCTGACTAGCAAGAGTCTTGGCTTTGGGGGTGGGGTTTCCATGCCCTGCAAAATGTTTTCACTTCCAAATATCTTCTCATTAGTTTTTTTTTTTTTTTTCCTTCTAAATAACATCTCACTTCAGATTTGCTCAAAAGAACAGATCAAAGGAAGTGTGTGAACTTTGGCCAGGGTATAAGGCCAAAGAAGGACAGGCAGTGACAACGTGAAATGTGTTTTCCAAAGCGATTTTGTCAGGGCTGGAGACTTGTGAAAAAAGATCATGCCCATCCTTTTATTTCTTTTCCATTCATTAAAGTCTGCTGCAACCTGAAAAGAGACTAACTAAAAATAGAAACAGGATAGCATTTTCTTTTAATCCTTTCTATGAATACAGGTTTCCCTGGCTATCCAAAAGTAGAGCATTCCTATGAAGACTTTCCCAAGCAGAAATGGTGTAAAGCCAAGAAGCAATTACCTTAGGATGCAACTTGCTAATGGATGCATAAAATAAATCAAGACAAAGCACAGATGCTCACAGACACAGTTCAGAGCGATGGTGTCTAGTTGCTGAGGTGCTGAGTGTAGTTCCCAGGGAAGGAGCTTGGCGGAGCCACTCTCGTTGCTTGGGGTGCGTGATGCCTCCATGATGGTTCACTGCAAAACACACCCTGAACTCTGTTTTCGCGTTTTGCCTTCTTTTCTGCAAAAGCTAAATCCCCCTTTGAGTTTCTTTTGGTTAGGGAAAATGGGGACTAATGAAAGTCTTTCATAAAACTGAAGTGGTATAAAGCCAACTTTTGAAAAGCGGGGTAAACCTGTATAGAAAAATCTACTGGAATTGATCAAAGTGACGTGAGAAATTTAATCAGAATGCATAATAAATATGTAAGTCTGATTGGCCAAAACACATGGAGAAATGCATTAGAGTCTCCACGTAACAGAGACAGTTTAATACTAGTAATGTCTACTCTTTTACCCTTCTAAAGGACTGACTTGTTCACCACATTTGGTCCCAATAAGCAAACTTAGCCGTGAAATGGAATAGGGATCATATTTTTAGAAAGAAAATGGGATTTTCCTCAACCATCAATTTCTACTGTGGATTGACAAAACGATCTTTCGATAATAGCAAATGGATAAGAAAGATCTAATTTTGAATGATTATTTTCATTTGAGGAAATGTTATTTTTTTTTAAAGCGTAACAAACATGATATTTTTAGATATATGTAAAATTTTTATTATGCGGAAAATTTAAGGTTGTTCCTGTTCAAGAGAGAAGGTTTAGAAAACACAAGATCCCTGTTAAAATCTGAGCTAAAAACTTTGCTCATTTTCCATAGAACTGCCATTCAGTTATTGGTGCATTTCTTCTCCTCTATTGTGTGTGTGTGTGTGTGTGTGTGTGAAATCATTTGCCTTTCCATATAAACTTCAGAGCAGTTTGCCAATATATATCTAATAGTTTGCTGGGATTTTGATTCTTGATTGAGATTGTCCAGAATCTCTAGATCAAACTGAATAAAATTCACACGTTAACACTATTGAATCTTTCAATTCATGAAAAGATATCCCTCCACTTATTTAGATCTTCTTTGATTTTTTAAATTGTGTTTTGTCATTCCCCATATATAGATCCTATGCATATTTTGTTGGCTAAATGTTTCTATTTTTGTTTTGGTGCTATTATAAATAGTATTTAAAAAAAATTGTATCTGACTATTCATTGTTGGTATGTAGGAAAGAAATTGCCTTTTGTAAATTTATCTTATATCCTGTGACCTTGCTAAACTCACTTATTCGATCTAGGAGAATTTTTTGTTTTGTTTTGTTTTGTGTATGTGTGTGTTTAAGATTCTTTGTAATTTCTTACATAGATAATCCTGTCATCTGCAAATAAAAACAGTTTTATTTCTTCCTTTCTTATTTGTGTACTGTTTGTTTCTTTCCTTCTCTTATTGCCCTCGCTAGAATTTCTGATTACAACGTTGAATAGAAGTGGTGAGAGACCATCCTTGCCTTATTCTGACCTCAGGGGAAATTATTTAGTCTCTCACTAGTAAGTATGATGTTAACTGTAAGTTTTGTATAAATTTTTTTATTATACAAGTTCGCCTCTAATCCTAGTTTAATGAAAGTTTTTCTTATGAATGGGTTACATTTTGTTCAATATTTTTTTTTCCCGCATCAATTGATATGATCATGTGATTTCACCTTATATATCTGGTTGATGCCATGGATTGCACTCACCGATTTTCAGATGTTGAACCAGCCTTGCATACCTAGAATGGATCCCACTTGGCTGTGATGTATAATTATTTTTTAAAGTATTGTGTTTGATTTGCTAACATATTGTTGCAACCTCTATACCTATAGTCATGAAAGATATTGGTCCATAGTGTTTCTGTGTTGTAATGTCTTTTTTGCTTTTGGTATTGGGGTAATGGTAATTACCTGATAAGGGTAGTGCTGACATCATAGTATAGGGTGGGAAGTGCATCCTCTGCTTCTATTTTCTGGAAAGGCTTGTAGAGAATTGGTTTTATTTTCTTTTTAAATATGTAGCAGAACCCACAAGTAAAACCATCTGGGCTTGGTTATTTTTTTTTTGAAGGCTATAAATTATTGATCTAACTTCTTTAATTGATGTAGGAATATTCATGAGTAGAGTTAATGAGAATCATGATAGCCAAGCAGATCATTATGCTGGAATTTGCTATAAGGAAGCTCATAGAAAGTCAAAGTCACTTACTTGGTATGGAGTCAGAGCCCAGAGACATACCAGGACACCTTCTCTGAATTGACTCTCTAACCTCAAGAAGACGGAAGCCATGATTGGATCTTTATTTTAACTTATGAATGGGAAATCTCACAGGATGAGATAATGGACAATTCTGAAAAAGGACCTGAATTAATTTTTGAGCTATAGTGATTTGTTTCTCAGTCTATGAGCCTGGAATGCTCTTCACTGTAAGAAAAAAACATCTCAGTGATACTAGGACGCTCGTAGGAACTGGAGGATACCTGATGCCTGACGGGCCCCGAAGCATTTGATCCATTCAGATATTTCGACTTCATCTTTCCTCAGTTCCAGGTGATCATCACATTTTTATCTTTCCTCTCTGGACATTCTCCTCTATGCCCCTTCTTATGGTTGTCAGATCAAACTTGCTGGCATTCCTTAGACATATTTTGTTCCTTCATTCTTTTGTTTTCTATGCGCTACTGAAACATTATACAGATATCTTTGTGGACTCAATTCTTAACTCTTATTTGAGACATCATTCAAATAATATCATCCTCCAAGCTTTCATAGAAGTTGGTCAGCACCTCTGCTATGACTCTCTGTATTTCTTACCTTGTTTTATATTTACCTGTTTGCTGCCCGATCTACTCTAGCAGGGTGCAAACTTGCCAGGTAAGTTTACGTTATATCTATCTCTGTATCCCTTATAGCAACTAAAAGGCATTGTATGCTTTTTCTATTGAATGAACAACTTTATGATGGAGTTAAATGTAGAATTGAAGGTGTGATCGTCCTCTGTCTTCCACATGGGGTCAATAATAGCAAGGTCACATTTGTGGCCAAGTTAGGAGATTTTAGAGAAACTATGGATGCAGAAGAGATAAAAGAAAAAGAACCAGAGAGAGGAGGGAGAGCACTGACAGGTGCTAGTGAAGAATTAAACTGCAGGTAAGGACACCTGAATGGGATGTCATTTGCCTAAGAGAAAGAAGGGTGAACCAGTGATTTTTTTTTTTTCCAGCAAAATGTGGTGGAGAATCTGGTTAATGATAATAACCATTAAAAAGTTTGCGTTCAATTGGTCAATTTGGAAAAATCGGGAGCATGAGACTTCAGGGCATGGATTTTTGGTGAATTGGCCTAAAATAGAGGTCCTTTTAGTGATCCCTGTCAGTGGGACTATTTTGGTGGCAATAGATGGTTTACCAGTCTGGAGATAAACTATTTTCTTGGGTTTTTCTTCTTCTCCAGAAGGCAGAGCCACGATGAAAAATAGAAAGTTGGGCCCAGTTGCCTCGTTAGCATCAAGAAGATGAGAGATGTGATTGTTGAGTCTTCATTTTTCCATATTGAAACATGGGAACTCCTGGAGTTAGAGGAATAGAAATCTTGTGTATGGATTTTAGTTTTTTGGTGAATCTCTATACTGTTTTCCATAATGGCTGCATCAAACTACATTCCCAGAAGGAACTTTAATTCAAAAAGATATATGCACCCCAATGTTCATAGCAGCACTATATACAATAGCCAAGACATGGAAACAATCTAAATGTTTATCGACAGAGGACTGGATAAAGAAGTTGTGGTATATTTATATAACAGAATACTACTTAGTCATAAAAAATATAATACCATTTGCTGCAACATGGATTGACCTGGAGATTGTCCTTCTAAGTGAAGTAAGCCAGCAGGAGAAAGAAAGATATCATATGATATCACTTATATGTGGAATCCAAGAAAAGACAAATTAACTTATTTTCAAAACAGAAAGAGACTCAAAGACATAGAAAACAAACTTACGGTTACCATAGGGGAAGGGAGTGGGCAGGGATAAATTGGGAGTTCGAGATTTGCTAACTACTATGTATAAAATAGATAAACAACAAGTTTACACTGTATAGTGCAGGGAACTATATTCAATATCTTGTGGTAACGTATAATGAAAAAGAATATGACAACAAATACATGTATGTATCTGTATGATTGAACTATTATGCTGTACACCAGAAACTGACACATTGTAAACTGACTATACTTCAATAAAAAATAAATACATAAAGAAAGCCAGACATCTCAAAAAAAAAAGATTTAAAAAAAGAGAAATCTTGTGTATGGAGTTGAGTTAATTGTGGAAGTCTTAATTTTAACAATTCAAGCCTCACATTGTGGTTCTAGAAAGTTCGGCCAAGTATGAGGGGGTAACTTATGTATAGATTCCACCCTGAGAAATAATGCACCCTTCTACAGTCATGGTCATGCAGTTTAACTGTGCTCTGTTAAGGGAATGGATTTCAAGCTTAGCTGATTATAAGAATCACCTGAAAAATGTATTCAACACACCTATTTCCTAGAAAAATCCACAGACATTCTTATTCAGCCAAAACGGGATCTGGCCCAGGAATTTGAGTATTTTAAAGGCATTCAAGTGTTTCCGAAGATGGGCCAAGTTTGGGAACTCCTGAGTTAGTCACGACTCCCGGGGAAAGTTCTATCAGAGAAGCAAGAGAGCATCATCTTTAGGGGGTTGAGGTTTGAAGGTGAACTCCTAAGAATTTGGATGGAGGTAGTAAAAAGTTACCATAGGAATGGAATGAGGGGTGGGGTGCCTGGTCCAGCGATAGAAGTTCTAAGCATAACTAGTTCCCTCATTGCCTCGGTTTATATTTTTATATATTAAGATCTG
The DNA here is from genome assembly GCF_009834535.1 of Camelus ferus. Lineage (NCBI taxonomy): Eukaryota > Metazoa > Chordata > Mammalia > Artiodactyla > Camelidae > Camelus > Camelus ferus. The sequence goes on along the minus strand of NC_045722.1, from coordinate 18,131,930 downwards.
AGAAACCATATCCCCAGCAATTTTGTCAGCCCTCCTCATTCCCCTGTCAAAACAAGAGGAAAATAGATACATAGGGAAGGAATAAAATAGGGAGGGAAAGAGAGAGCGAGCATGCAAGCAAATATTTATGAAAATTAACATATGTCTAAGCCAAGATGGAAATGTAATTCCCATGCTATCTTGCATCCTAATGAAAACAATTTAATACGAGACATTTGAAGTTAGCAAAAGCTGCTATGAGGCCATTTTTTAAGAAGATTTGATAAAGATCAATTAAACCAATTTTTTTTTTCAAAACTCCCATTACGTTGGGTTACATAGCTTATTCCTTTGAAGCTCTGAGTTTTTTGGAATGGTGAAAGACAATCACAACAGTTCATTCTTTGAAGACCTGCACATTGGTGGACTCCAAACTGAAAAAAATCAAGTTCTAGTCCAAGCAGGGCTGTTCTCGGAGACCTCCTTTTCCGACCCATCTTATATTTTCTTTCAATTGGGAGCCTGAGCATGCAGCTGGGTCAGTGCTACCTCCAGCCTTGGAAGGTCCCCAGAGCTATTTCCAAACCTTCACCTCCCTGTAAGGCGGCTGAAGACAGCCTGCATGCTCTCAGGTGAAACATACACAGCTGACAGATTACGAGTGACGACTAGCACTTGACAGGATGAATAGGGCTGGGAAAAACCAAACCCCTTCTAGATGTTCCAGCCAGCTTCCCAGCATCATCCCCACTCCTCCCTCCTGACTCTACTCAGACCAGGCTGTCTTAGAGGAGGCACCGAGACAGTTTCTTCTTTAAATGTTACATGATTGATACTCTTCTAAATAATAAGCAAGAGAATTCTGAGTCATTCAACAAGGTTCTCTGGACCAAGCTCCCCTGGCAGTGTGGAAGGCACACACGTGTTCTCTTTTTCTGTCACTTTGTAAAAAGTGACTCTGATCCAACTGAACTCCGGGCGAGGATGTGTGTGTGTGTGTGTGTGTGTGTGTGTGTGTGTGTGTGTGTGTGTGTGTGTGTGTGTCTGCATTTCTCTCTCCTCTCGCTCTCTTTCCTTTCCTGGACAGTCTCTCATTAACGGATCCTGAAGACTGGTGTCATGTTCACATTCTTCCTTTCTTTCCTTATTCCATCCCCCCTTCTTTCTGTGGTTCCCGGGGAGGAACGTCAGTTTTGAAAGTGTCAGAAGAGCCCAAACGCTGATGTATCGGCCCCAGTTGTTCCTCTCAAAAGGCCCTCGGCACCCTCCCCTTCCCTCTGTTCCCTTCAAGTTGGGGATGATTCATCAGCTGGCCTTTAGCAAGAAAAGAGGCCGGCGCGGGGTCTCAGGCCTTTGACCTCCATGAAGAGAAAGGTCACACCCAGCGCAAATGTGCAAACGCCCGAGCAGGAACCAGGGGCTTAGAAACCCAAGGCGGGGGCGCCAGGCCGAGCGGAGGGGGATGGTGAGAAAGAGTGGGAATTTAGAAAAGTTAAGAGTATATTTCTAAGAGACTCCGTGGATCAGCTGACAGCTGGGGTCAGGGGTGATATTGCTGCTTGATTCCCCCGAGCACGTTACAGTAACATCTGCTTGTTAAGGGTCTGGAGGGAGCGGGTGGGGGGAACCAGGCTCATCTGACCTCCTTCCACAGAAGGGGGCGGGCCGAGGGGTTAGGGGTTCCTCCTAACGTTTGTGCTGGTCCTAACCACCCCCCTCTCCTGGGCATGATTTGTCAGCGTGGCCTCATTCCTTTTTATCATCTCGCCGACTATTTAAATGAGCCCCCACGGTTGTCGACGGGAAAGCATTTGAAACTGCAGAAAAGAAAGATTTCGACACGGGGGCGGGTGGGACATATTGGTGAAAAATACACAGTGAGAAAGATGAGGAGAGAAAACCAAGATCCCGGAAAACTCTTCACATGCCAGGATCGAATGGTTCCCCAGAAACGTCTCAGTTTGGGACACTGTAAACAGAATAAAAAAATCATGCGTCATTGTGCTGCGTCACCTTCTGCAAACAAGCAAACAAACAACAACAACAACAAAACAACAAAAACAAAATCCCTGCTAACAGGGAGGATGGTTTGGTCACTCAGTTACCAGGAAATTACAACTTCATGTAGCCTTTGCCTCAGAGATTGGGGTCCTCAACTCAAAAAAAAAAAAAGACAAAACTCACAACTGAGGGGGAATGAGGACTGAATGTTGATGACCTTTTTAGTTTGTCCCTTTTATGACTTTCCACACATTGTCCTCGAAAAAACTCCTAGTTATTCCCTTCTATCATGAAAAAAGTTAGAGTTTTTATGTGCAAATAGCCCCCCACTTCCAGTTTCTCTGGCCAAACTCATCATCAATGGAAATGTAGAGCAGTTTCCGGAAAACGGGCTGAAGGAAGAAGAAAATACACTGATGTTCTTTTCTTCATTTTCTGACAGAACACATGCAGTGTGTCTGCCGGCTTCTAGAGTACATATTTGGCTCTGGTGACAATTAGCCAGACTCTTGTGTTCCCATTTCCCACGATTTTTGTTTAGAAGTTTCTGGAAGGATTCAGCTTGGTTCTGTAACAATCTCTTGGTGCCACTGTAAGCACCAACCTCCAGAATTGACACATCGTTTATGCCTTAACCACTTACATGACGCTTTGTTTCAGCCTTAAGCCTTGCAGGGAAGAATACAATTTGGGAGTCAGGGGAGAGGCTGGAGATAGAGGATATTATTTTTAGCTAAAAAAAAAAAAAAAAGTTAAAATAAGCGAGTGTGTGATTTCACAGAAGGCAGCCTCCTTTGGGTTCTGAGTCCACGGCCAAGTTCACGCAGTCCAACCTTCCATGTAATTGTATGGAAACAACATGTTTGCTATTTATAGGGAATTGCCTTGGGGAAACCAGCTCCAAAGAGGAGGATGGCTGTTCTGGGGAAAGCTGGATGCGTGCGGATGGGGCCTCTTCAAAGGTAAGGGCTTGGATGCATGTGTGTGGTTGGTGGTGGGATGGGTGATGGAAGCTGTTCAAAACCACTTTGTGATTATAAATAATAAAAAAAAAAATTCAATCGGAAGTGCGTTCTGCCAAACTTGACAATAAACCTCCTAGCAGGGCATTGAGATTTTCTTAATCAGGGTCAGACCCACAAGCATAAGGCCAACGAGTTCAGTGGGAAAAACGACTCTTCTTCCCAGCTTTTTTTCCTTTCCTTTTTTCTTTCGTTTGGAAAGGACCCCCTCATAAACATGCAGAGCAATTTTCCAGTACATTAACCCAGGAGGGATCCTCTCTTTGTCGGCTCAAGAGACAGAAAAGTTGAGAACCAGGGTGAGGGGAAGATGGATGGCCTGGGATATAAGAGACAGTAGCTTTTCCACTGTCCTGCCCTGTACACCTAGGACAAAGACTTCATTGACTGCCATGCCTGGCATCAGCCTCATAAACTAGTAGTCAGGCACAAAAGCCCTGACACTTGAAAGTACAAGACCCTGCCTTTTTCTATTGCAGCTGTGCAGGGGGGTTGGGCCTAACAGTGGTGTCCCATTGTCAGCCTGTAGGACAAGAGGTGAAGATAAATAGTGTTGACTTTAATGTAGTCACACAATTTTGCTATTTCCCCAAAGACAACATTTCCTCCCGGGCCGCACATCACGGCCCCAGGAGATACAGCCAGGGAGCCAGGGTCCAGTGGGCCTGGGATCACAGTGAGGGCGTAGAGTAGACGTGTAGCTGGAGGGAAGGGGAGCAGACAAGGGACAAGTACAGAGTCGTGGGATCTGTCCCTTGTCCCCTGTGACGAGATAGTACGGTTTTCATGCATTCCAGCTTGGTCACAGTGGTTTCTTTCATTTTCTTGAGATCCCTGGAAAAGGTCCTAGAGGGGAAAAAAAAAATGAATGCAGGAAGCAAGACTGAAAACCGTGTACAATTATATGATTTAAAAAATTGGGGGGAAAAAACCACTTTGATATCTTTCTGATTATCACAAGGCCAGACAGTTAAATGCTTTCCTGGGAACATTTTGATAATAAGATTTTAAAACAAGCACTTAAGTAGAATGCAAGAGTTTAAGACTTCTACATGGTGACATCAGGAACACGTCAGCTGTGCGGTCTGTTGCATTTTGTTTTTTTTAATTGAAGTATAGTCAGGGAGGGTACAGCGCAAGTGGTAGGGCACATGCTTAGCATGCTTGAGGTCCTGGGTTCAGTCCCCAGTACCTCCTCAAAAAAAGACAAAATAAAACCTAGTTACCTCCCACTGCCAATTTAAAATAAAATAAAAATGAGACAATAATAAATAAGATATTTTAAATAAATAAATAAATAAATTGAAGTATAGTTGATTTACAATGTTGTGTTAATTTCTGGTGTAGTGTGCAGTGATTAAGTCATATATATATATATATATATATATTCCTTTTTATATTCTTTTTCATTATAGGCCATTACAAGGTATTGGTTATTGTTCCCTGCACTGTACAGTAGGACCTTGTTGTTTATCTAGATTTGTGATGATTTCCACTTATACAAGATCTTCTGCCAGAGTTCAGTTGGTAATCTGTGAGAATTGTTCCACATGTAGATATATTTTGATGTATATCCGGGAGATGGTGAGCTCCTGGTCCTTCTATTCTGTCATCTTGAAGCCTCTGCCACCCCCGGTCTGTTGCATTTAATTGTTGTAATCATTAGTTTCTATTTGATGGGGCATCAGCATAGGTAAACCTTTTCTATTATTTCTTTTTGAGTCAAGGAAGATGGAATTTGAAATACAGAACACAGAACCCATTTGGACTGGATGGATTATGGCCAAGTTCAGTTGGTTGGAGAGGATCACTTTTCTCGAATGTCATCCTAAATCTGCTGACTGCGTGGTTCCCTTTCAGATCTGTCTTTTCACCCTCCAAAGAGGCTCCTTGGAAGATAATGTCTGAGCCATCCCCAGTGACAAGAGTCTGTCTCCAGTGAGACCTCTCTGTCTTCGGAGTGGACTCTGAGAGGCTGAGAGCAGACAGGTTCTAATGAGCTATCCAAGAGTATTTTATGTACAGAGAGAGAAGAGTGGGGTAGCTCAGATCTCTACAGGTCCTTTGTGTTCAAGCCAAAGAAAAGTTAGAGTTGAGACGTGAACCAGAGAGGAGTTCAACATAAACACCAACAGTGGAACTCAGATCAGTCAGTCATTAGCTGATTTATAACATCTAGCTGAGTTTCCCTGCTCATTCCTCTATCAAGTTTCTAAGTTGAGAGCCTCCTTCTACTTATGACACCTCTGCATCATTTGAGAAAATATTATTCATCCAAGTTATTTAAAAAATTCTTGTGTACAGCTTTCCTCCAATCTCATTTTAGAGAACATTGCTTGAGGCTGAGATTTAAAGATATCACATTGATGGGAAACTATTTGAGACTAGTTTCTTTCTATGAATCTTTTAAGGAAACGTATTTACTCTAAAAGCTAATCTTTGCAAGTTGGGAACCAAATTTCTTGAAAACAGAAGTACGGACTACTTGTAGCTTCCCATTCACATTGGTTTAATGTATTTAGGGGAACCCTGGAGCTGGTACGTTCCCTCATGAAATTAGACGGAACTGTTTTCAACTTAAACGTGGTTTGATTTGAATGGTTATGTGGCAATAATTTTGACTTTTGATAAATGTATTGTCTTGGAAAATGTGCATTTCACTGATTGCCTTTGGCTTTTAGTTTTGGAGTCCCCTCAATTCATTATTTCCAGGATCTAATTATGTTCATTTATTTCTTTTTTTGGGGGGAGGGTGTAATTAGGTTTACTTATTTATTATTTAAAAAACTTTTTTTTTTTTAAATGGAGGTACTAGGGATTGAACCTGTGTATGCTAAGCATGTGCTCAACCACTGAATTACACCCTCCCCCTAGTTACGTTCATTTATAATTCAGTAAAGTCTTGATTGTATCCAGAAACCTACAAGATATCTCAGAATGCCACTTCCCTTTTCACATCTCAGGTCTGGTTTCCGGGGAACACAGCAAGCGAGCCTAATTTTGTCCCTCTGCCTCTGCCTAATCCACCGCCTCCTCCCTCCTCCCAGAGCCTCTGGGTCTTCATTCCTCTGAGCTCTCAGATGCTCCTCTGGGTTCTCTTCATCCTGCATCTTCCAGACTCTCTAACATAGAACGTCACTTGGCAGCTCTCCGATGTGAAGTACTGAGCTTCTTGGAAGCAGGAAAAAAAAGCTGAATATGAGCAAGTAGAAACCCCGTTTGTAGTTGTAAAAACGAGTAAAGTGTAGACTATGTCTAGGGGGTTTTCTTGGGATGATGAGATGTGAGCTGCTGGACATCTTGCTCTGCTTTTCTGGTTTCAGGTGCTCCTCTTCTAGCCCATTCTTTTCTAGAGGGTGCATGGTTCCACAGGTTTTCACTGCCAAAGCTGAAAACAGACACTCAGCATTCTAACCAGATCTTCTCAAAAGCAGAAAATGACAGGACTTGTGTCTCATCTTTTCCTCCTCTACCCATTTTATTCCTCCCATCCCTTGACTCCAAACACAGAAAGGACTTGCCGTCAGGGGTTATCTGGCAAACTCTAGGCTGGGAAATGTCTCTCAATCTTTCCTTCTGAAAGTCTGCTACCTGAGAGGCAACAATTTGCTTGGGAAAACTCATGGGTTGGGTGCTGGGAAGACTTCAGTCTAGTCTAGTGCCCTCTTGACTGATCTTGGACGATCATTTTATCTCCCCCAGTTTTCTTCTCTGTAAAATGAACAAACTGTATGTATCTGAATAATTTTTTTCTTTCTTTCTTGCCCCGATGTTCTCACAGTGAGCTGTATTATAAGTAATCATGGGAAAAACAATAAGACGATGTTTAAGCGAACAATTGAATCTTGAAGAATATAATCTCAATTTAAGTAAGGCACTGGTATCGTATCTGGAAAGGCCAGTGAATTTGATGTGTATAGATGACCAAGCATTTCCTCTCCTCTTTATTTAGACCTAAAGTTGACCCGCCTTTGGAGTTTTCTTAGTTCTCGTTGAGGACACGTGGTTGTGTAAATACACCATTAAAAACTGCCTTTCCGGGCAGAGACCCCTGCATGTGGATGTCCCATGGGATTTAGTGACCAGCCTGGCTTTCTTAGCCAGAATCAGAGTTTAAAAATGGCTTTAAATAAACATTTCTATTCTGGCTTGTCCAAGATTTCTGACAAAAGTCTATTTTTATTTGTGTGTTATTTAATGTTATTTTTTTTTAATGTAAAACATATTTCAGTCCTTTTGCATTTAAGTTGATACAGGCTATTGGCCACCTGGTGACTCTGGTGTGTGTATTGGGAGCTGGACGGAACCAGTAAGTCTTTCTTTTGTCCCTCATTCATTTTGTCTCCTCAAGCTGGCCTGTTGCAGCAGATAAAAGGAAAAGATGTTGTTTTTTGATCCAAAGACTGAAGAACTCCCTCTGTGCAAAGTATGGCAGCAGCCCCCATCCCCTGTAGAACCAAGGCCACGGGAACACGATCAGAAAAAGAATGGCCGCCTGGGTTTCATGCCTCTTTCCTTGATGTTGGCACCAAGAGGCTTCTGCTGAGGGCCTGTGATTCCCTTGCACCTTGCTGCCAAGTTGACAAGGACATGGGCCAGCTGACTGAAGGAGTTAACTGTTGTTTCCCCCGCGTGATTCAGCCTCATGCGATAATAACTTAGCAAACATGACCAGCAGGATGACCTGGGAACCTCAGAGCTACCTGATGTAGCTCAGACTCAGTTCCTGTCTCCCCTGAGAAAAATGGCTTCTGCTTTCTCTTTCATTTCCCCAGCTGTATGATGATCAGTGCTTTTGCTGCCCAAACTCAGAAATTTAGCCGTACCTCTGAACTTTGTTTTATCTCTGTTCCTCTTGTGCCCTGTATGCTAACACCCATCTAGTCTTACGGACAGTTTCTGGCTTCTGCACCCTAAGTCTCTCCTCTCGATTTCTGTTACCCTGTTTAGCTGAGGCTCTCAGATCTTCAGGCCTAAATTATTGAAACAACTCCCAAGGTGAGGTTCCTTTTTCATCACTTACTGCGTATGATTTTCTCCTCCAGCCACCTCTCTTCTCCTCATGTCCCCATGACTTGTGGCTTAATCTTGTTTTCCCACCCAAAGGAGACAGTTTTCATCCCCTCATACATTTCAACCCACAGTCCTCAACGAGCCCGTCTTGACTTCTCTACAAACCAGTGAACACTTTTGCGTGGATACTAACCACACCGTTAACCTTTATCTTATACTTCATTATTCTCATTTGAGGAAACACATACAGCACTTAATGCAGTCTTCTTGAAGCTATTAGAATTGTGAACAAGATTGTATGAAGTTTATAAATCTGGTCAGGGAGTTAGGTATAGAGGTTGGTAGGAATAATAATACTAGGACACTGGTTATCATTGTTTGAGCGCCTCTTATGTGCCAGGAAATACTCTGAGCATTTTGTTGTCATTGAGTTATTTAGTGTTGGCGGTAATCCTATAAGGTTGTTACTCCATATCCCATTTCACAGATGTGAAAACAGAGGTGCAGACAGGCTCAAACCACTGAAGACCAAGTTTTAAAAGGACTACAAAGGATTATGAACGCCCTGTAGGAGAGATGACTCTTGCACAGTTGGGATAAAGGTGATGGAAGAGGTTTAACAGGAAGAAGGAAGTGATATGGTATTTTCCATTTCATTAACTAGAAATGCTACCTCCTTCAGCCTCATACTGTTTGCACTCCTGATTGGATGGGAAGCTCCTTGAGGATGGATGTTAATTCTCTTGGTCTCCTCCACAGCGTCTAACCCAGTATTTTTCATCCAGCAGCTATGTGTTGATAGAAGATTAATGACCTTCTGTCTTGAGCATTGAGATGCTGTGTTTCGGATTTTTTCTTTGTTTTGTTTTCACTGTTTCCAGATATATACACTGACAGTCTTCTATTTTGATTTGGGGGAAATAAGTTACTTAGTATACATACTGTGTGCATGTCAATACAGTTCAAATAACAATAACATTTAAAATTTTTAATTAATTACAAAATACTTTGGGACCCATTTTCGTCCATTTATCCTAATCACAAGGATTTGCCAAGCAAGAATGGATATACAATGGCCTTTCAATCAGTGCATTTAAAGTTCATTTTAAAGTTTGGTAGCTCTGAAATGTCTGAACTAAAACAGAATTTATGATTGACTAGCAACTTTTGTTCACCAATCACGTCCTTTAAATTAAATGCAGTTAAAAACCGTGTAAAAAAAGAGTAATTATTTGTGATTTAATTGGTTTCCAGAATATGCAAACAGCTAATACAACTAAATAACAAACAAACAAACAAAATTCAGTCAAAAATAAGCAGAAGACCGAAAGAAGCATTTCTCCAGTGAAGAAATACAAATGGCCAATAGGCACATGAAAAAAAATGCTCAATATTGCTAATTATCAGAGGAATGCAAATCAATACTACGATGGGATATTACCTCACACTAGTCAGAATGGCCATCATTAAAAATTCGACAAACAATAAATGCTGGAGAGGGTGTGGAGAAAAGGGAGCCCTCCTACACTGCTGGTGGGAATGCAGTTTGGTGCAGCCATTATGGAAAACAGTATGGAGATTCCTTAAAAAACTAAAAATTGACTTTCCATTTGATCCAGCAATCCCACTCCTAGGCATATATCTAGAAGGACCCATACTTCAGAATGACACTTGCACCCCAGTGTTCATAGCAGCACTATTTACAGTAGCCAAGGCATGGCAGCAGCCTAAATGTCCATCAACAGATGACTGGATAAAGAAGATGTGGCAAATACATACAATGGAATACTACTCAGCCATAGAAGATGCCATTTACAGCAACATGGATGGCTCTGGAGATTGTTACACTAAGTGAAGTAAGGCAGAAGAAGACGAAAAATACCATATGATATCACTTAGATGTGGAATGTAAAGAAAATGGTACAAATGAACTTATCTACAAAACAGAAATGGGCTCACAGACAGAGAAAACAAACTTAAGGTTACCAGGGGGAAAAAGTGAGGTGGAGGGATAAATTGGGAGCTTGGGATTTACAGATACTAACTGCTGTATATGAAATAGATAAACAACAAGGTCTTACTATATAGCACAGGGAACTATGTTCAATAACTTGTAATAGTCTACAATAAAACATACATATGAAAAAGAATATATATATGTATAAATGAATCATTTTGCTGAATACCAGAAATTAACACAATATTATTAACTGACTATATTCAATAAAAAATAAATAAATAAAATAATGCAGCCACTTCAGAAGAAAAGAAAGAAAAAGAAAGTTAAAGTTAAGATACATTTTGCCAGTGATTCATTTGTCCTCTCCAAGGGCACATAACACATACTTAAATAAAGAGAACTGACCATTTGAATAAGAACAGTTGAGGCATTCTTGTCCAGAAAGCTGCACATTCAGAAATATTAATTTGACATTGTTTTCTGAGTTCTTCTGAAGTAAAAATAATGTAAAGAGTTTTGTGTGTAAACACTATTGTCAAGGACATGATTCCTTTCGGGTTGACTTTCTGAAATTCACATCTTCTTCAATAAACTTTATTGGGTATCACAAAAAGAATTTTAAGAGCAAAAGAAAACATTTTTTTTTTAAATGAATGTGTAAACATAGAGCTTACTAACACCGGATTTATTGTTTTTTATATTTGATCCATTCTAATGTCCTACAGTTACAGTTACTCAATATATAACCTTCATTTAAAAGATACATTCGAGATTTGCAGATACTAACTATTGTATATAAAATAGATAAACAACAAGTTTCTCCTGTATAGCACAGGGAACCATATTCAATATCTTGTAGTAACCTATGGTGAAGAAGGACATGAGAACAAATGTATGTGTGTTCCTATGTGACTGAAGTGTTGGGCTGTACACCAGTAATTGACACAACATTGTAAACTGACTGTACTGCAATAAAAATATATTAAAATTTAAAAAATTATAAATAGACTATACTTCAATAAACAATAAAAATAAAATAATAAAATGAAGTTTTCTTGGAATCCAACAAAAAGTTATGTCCTAAGAGGTGGTTAACTGAGAAAAAAGAAAAAAGTAAAAATAATGTTTGACAGATTTTTTTTTTTTACCATCCAAACTTCCCCCCATCTCTTCATCTCCTTTCAAGCTATAGTTTAAAAAGTCCTGAACAGCCTTTTGAAGTTTACAAAGTGTGAGGGGCAACAGGAGCTTCCTATCTCCACCAATTATTACACATTTTTAATTAAAAATCAGAAAAAATGGTAGAAGAAATGTAATCTCAGAATAAAGTTTAAAATTATTAAATATATTTTATTTTTAAATCATTATCCTTACATCTCTCACATTGTTGTGACCTGGGGTCTGGGACTCCCTGCAATAAGGAAGCATCCGTTTCATATTTTCTGAAACAAGAGTGTCATTGAAACACAAAAAAGTATTCAGGTGAATTTGATGGAAATTTCTGATGGTGTTCTATCTTTTTCTTAAAGATGGTGACAATTTTTTATGAATGATACTTGTTACGCTCATTTATGAATTAATTGATACAATAAATGGATTGTTTATCTCTCACTTCAGTTGATCTGAGATCAAGGTATGACACACAGAGAAATTGTAAACAAGGTCTACACCAGACTAGAACAGAGTCTCATATAAACACAAATTCAATAGGACGTTAGAAAATGGATTAGAGCACTTTAACACTCACATTTGTTTCTGTTTGGGGTTTTAAAATATTCCTTTTCTGATTATTTAAAAGATTATAAATACTCAAGGGCAGAAATTTTAGAATTTGGAAAGACCATATAAAGAGGATTATATGGTCTTTCTTATAATCTTTTGAGAGCGACGTTGGTTATCATTATATTTTAATTCCTTATAAATGACATGTACATGTAAAATATTTAAGAATCAGTTTTGCATGAGTGTTGACCAACAGGAAGCACTGTTACATGTAAACAATTGACCTGTTTCGCTGAATATAATTTCTGTTGTATATATACAAATGTATGTCCATAAATAATGTAATATTTATAAATTTGTGTATTCATTATATGCATATACATAAAATACACAATCTTTTAAATTTATAAATGCTGAATATGATAATTGCCATGTTGATGTTTAGATTACCCTAACTATTATTTATCTCTGGTTAATCTGTGAAAAATAGTTGCTAGGTAAATTAGAAATATAAATTTGATTTTGGGGGGAGGATGGATTTTTAAACTACTTAACAAATACCTTCAAAGTACCTGTTTATTAGCAATGACTATGGAAGTATAAATCATTCTTACTACAACCAAACAGAATCTGAAATATGAACTTTTGCAGGGCAAAAGTTTCTTATCACTGACAGGGTTACAGCACAGAATTTTTAATAATTTGCTTGGCGTTTTAAGCTATTTGCACTCTTCAGCAATTAATTCATTTTTTAAGCACCATTCCTCCAGCCGTGAGTTCTAAGAATTCAATATTTTACTCTATTAACATTTCACTTGACTATCCAACCTCATTGTTTGAGAACAAATTGAGCATTTCTAGAATGAATTTAACAAACTTGTTTCTCTAGGAAGCAAACTTGTATTCTGGATACACTGTGATCTTGTCAGTACTAAATTACATTGGAAGCTTTACAGATTCTCAGTGAAGAATTAAGTGCATCTTGAAGCTTGTATATGAAGATATCCTTCCCCAAATACAGAGTCATTCACTTGGAAATCCATGAGGGAGGTTTGAAGTATTTTTGAAAAATTAGGGGAAAGAAAAGAAGCTCCATCTTTCTCCTTATAACTCCAAAGAGATAGCGTAGTCTAGAACAATCAAAAAGGTTTCAGGTAAGATACATGTAGACTTAGGCTAAGAGTTGCCTCTTTGATATTGAGGTAAGAGTGTGTTCACCTTATTCTGAAGGAGGGTTTCTTTGTTTTAACACATTAAACTGTAGCCAACTGTTTGGTTATTGCAAAAGTACCTGGACCTGAGCAGTCACCGAGGTGAGAACGTCTAATAAAGAATCAACTGAAAATTAGATTTTAGCACAAACATGCCCTCCATCACTCATGGTAACAGATCACAGAGCGCCTTACAGAATAGCCTCACCTCCCATTTGCAATGAGAGTCCTAGGCCAGGATCACACACTTTTCTACATGTACTCACACCCCAAAAATGCCCTGTGCCGGGGAATTCACTCCATCAGAGGAGAGCGATTTCTCTCCTCATTTGTGTTTGAAACATGAAAACAACATAACAGCTGCATGCTGCATTGAATAAGGAAGATACACATGCATTTAAATCACTTATATCTTACTTTTTTATGATGCAATTGTGAATTATGTTCCTTTTGCATCTGTAATTAGAGGGCAGAACAGATGGCGAAGGCTTCGTTTAAAGTGATGTGTCCATTAAAATAACCTAGGCTGCCAAATGATTGCTCACTGTAACAGGGTATTCATTCACCATGGCAGGCACTTTGCTGTACTGAAATATGTTGCAAAGGCCCCTGGACTATACATGACGCTTATTATTTTTAAGGGCTTTCCAATAAAAGGGTTCACTGTAGCACAGATAGCTTTGTACCTCATTTATCTTCCGAGCATATGTTTTACTATATTGTTCTAATTAAAAAGTGACCTTGTATGTAATGATCAGAACTCAGTGCTGAAAATGATTCATATAGGAGCTGACGATATGGGAAGACCAGTCCAAGCCATATTAAACTGGGCAGTGAGGCGAGGGTTGGGGCAGTGGCTTTGAGGGAGAAAATCTTTTCCCAAGATCATAGTGCAAAGAGTTTAGAAGATTCCATTCATCTCTGGGACAAGTTAACCTCTTACTGCCTATTATTTGGAGAAGATTTTCAGGGAGGAAAACAAAAACATTGAAAACAAAAGGGTAAGAAATGTCAGCATCAGATTTGGTTCCAAGATGCTCGTATAAAATTTAATTATTTTCCATCGGGCCAAAGCATACCGACTTCTGCGTTGTTCAAAGCTATTAAAAGATGCATTTTGTTCTGCTTTGCTTGATCAAGATATGTTGGAACTTTGGGGCATATCAAATTCTGTCAGTTATAATAATAAATATTATTCAACTTTCATTTTTATCAGCTTCCGAGGACGAAGAGCTTTCAAATATCATTTCCTAGAATGTCTAGAACTTTGCAGAATAGCTATTATAATTTCCTCACTATGAAAGAGAAGTCAGTTTTAGACGGATTATGAGGACAGCCTTACTCTTCCAGCTCGTAAAGGCATTTAAAAGAAAAACATTGAAAACAATAGAAGAAAACATGAACGAGTTTGTTATGTAATTTCCGGAGAAAGAACTAAGTAAAAATTGGTAAAAAAAAATCAAAAGCACTTGTTAAAAATTTCACAAACATAATTAAAATGCCAACACTTGACTAAAAAAAAAACATTTGCAATGGGTATGAAAGGAAAAATGTTAACCTTGATACGGGAAGAACTCATACAAATCAATTAAAAAAAGTACTGAGACTCTTAACAGGCAGACGCTACAAAGGTAAAAGCAGATAGTTTATAGGAGGAAACACAAATCACGAATTAAAATCAAGAATGTGTTCGGCTTTCTTTGTTCAACTCTTCTAAAATAAATAAGAAAAAATACCATTTTCAACTAGAACATTAGGAACCCTTTCAAAATGTTCATACTCACTCTGAAGATTCAGAAAGAAGGACATTGTGGTGAAGAAAACACATGTCAGAGACATATTTTTGAAAACATATTTGAACAATTTGTATCAGGAACATTAAAAAAATTGTGTATATTTTATCTATGACTTCTACAAATCAGTACTAAGCAATCGAACAGAAATGTAGACCAAACTTTGTGTGTTTGAATGTTAAGTATAATGTTACTTATTGAATTAAAACAATCTTTGAAATTCACCTAATTTTCAGAACCTGGGTAATAGTTTGATAAATTTTAATATTTTTGCATAATGCTCAAATATATTAGCATTACAAATAATATCCTTAAGGGAACTATATTCAGTATCTTGTAGTAGCCTAAAATGAAAAAGAATATGCAAATGAATATATGTATGTGTATGTATGACTGAAATATGACGCTGTACACCAGACATTGACACAAGATTGTAAACTGACTAGACTTCAATTAAAAAAAAATCTTAAAATTTGGGTTCTCTTTGCATTCAAAGGAGAAATCTTGCATACACAGATATATTCCAAACTTCATTATGAAAACTCATTTGTGGCAAATTGAATTCTGTCTCTCAGGCAGCCTTCTCTTAAATTTTGGTTAATCAATGGGAGATTCTCATACTTTGGCAATTTTTCTTCACCAGTTTTTTTGTGAGTAGTTAATAGTCTGTAAATACTATTTAAATGCAGCAGGGGTGTTCACTATTTAGAATAATTCTGTAGGGACCCCTTTCACAGAAGAAAAAGTCTTTGGATAATACAAATATTCACCCCTGAATAATTTTTTATTGACTTTAAAATATCTTTTAAAATCTTTCAGGTGGAGCTTTCAGTCATCGGAAGAATACTTTTATTTCTGAAAAAAAAAATCACTCCCATTTTATCAAATTAAATGTTTCCCCAGCTTCTTTAGTGAACTTTAATTTGGCATTGTTACAAGAGGATGTGCTGTGGACGAGGAGATATTCTGAATGACAGCTCTTGGTTTTCAGATTCTCTGAACTGATATTTACAAAATCCCATAAAAATTTTTCCAACCTTTTGATGGGCATTGCCAACCTGGCGTGAAGCTGAGAGGTGAAACCATGAAATTAAGCAGTTTTGCTTGGGCTTTGCATTCTCCTGGGAGGGACTTAGACATATCCACAGGCTCGACACTCCTGTGGAAACACAGTGGAAAATCACAACCACTTCCTTGATGCCAGGAGTAAGGAAACTGAGGTTCCATGCGAAGACTTCCTACCTAACTCGAGATCATCTCCTAATGTCTCAAAATGTCCCAAGCGGACTAAGATTATCATGAACACCAGGTTCAGAAGAAAATCTTGAGGATTAAGGAGATGGTGATATGGAAGGGATTTTCAATTTTGCATGGGGAAATCAAGCACTTATCACACTATGTGTGTTTTGACTGCTTTCTTGTCAGACTCCACTCCGGGCTGTAAAGTTCTGTAAGAGCAGGTACAAAGTAGGGAAGTGGCATAGCTCGGTGGTGGAGTGCGTGCTTAGCATACATGAGGTCCAGGGTTCAATCCCCAGCACCTCCACTAAAAATAAATAAACAAATAAACTGTATGACTTCCCCCTAAGAACTAATAAAATAAGTTAATAAAAAAAAAAAAAAAAGAGCAGGTACAGAGCCTCATTCCTCTCTTCTTCCCGAGGGCTTCTTCCAGGCACTGGCATGGAGTCTTTGCTTTATAAATATGTATTTTCTCCTCTTTCTCCGGACCGCCACATCAAGGAGCAGTTTCTGAATGGAGTGTTATTATATTTTAAACTCTTTGAAGGATACCCATATATTCCAAGGACCAATAGTTCTGCCAGAGCTTGTGTTATTTTTATTTATCAGCCTCTCTTCCATCATCATTAACTACTTCACATGAGGCCCTGAACAAAATTTAAAAATACTTTACCTGTCCATTAGGATCTTAGAATCTAGTGATTAATCAGTAATAAAGAGATTGAGTATTGGGCAGTCAAGATTCAGACATTTCACAATGTAAAAATATTCCAGACCTATTCTTTATTGATTTGAAATGGAATCATCAGGACATAAAAAAAAAGAGTCCAGGACTAGTATAAAATAAGGAATAGCTGAATAGACATTAAAATGGGATTGCCAAACATACCAAGGCAAAATGGTTCTTCTGTGTTTTTTTAATAAAAACTCAATTTTAAAATATCAATATTTTATGTTTTAATTTTTGATCTCTGACCAAGCTATTTGTCATTGTTGGAGTAGTGCTCTGCAACCACGACTTATATGCTTTTTCCTTGTGAAATGGGTCTTTGGTGATCATTCTTTTTCACTGAGTGCATCTATATTTCTGGGTTAAGACTTTTTGGTTTTTACTTCCCCAAAGGTTACATCTATAATAATTGTGTTACCCTACCTGCCAGTGGCCATTACTCAATTATTCTAACTCAACTCTATATGGTTTCCAGCAGGAGTAGGTTTCCCATTTCTTCCCGTACACAGATGTTTGCTTAATGAATGCCTGTGGTTTGTTTCCTCTGCCCCAGAAAATTCAGAGGCCATAGATCAGAGGAGAAAATGCTAATTCAAAGGCCGGGCATGATACGATAGGAAGCTTCAACCTGGTAAGATAAATTTAGAATTCTATGATTCATTTGAGGGATTTCTTGAGCCTATGCAAGTTTCAATTCATTAACATCAACCCGAGAATCTTCGCAGCTTGAACTATCTGCCCACCTAGGTAAGGTGGGCAGGCATGTGTGTGTCTGTGTGTGTGTGTTTGTAGGCTCACTGAGGCTCAGTGAGACTTAGAACATTGCTAATTCTGCTTGTGAGTGAAGGTGATCACTGACATGTTCTCACAGAGGACAGTTTTCAGATTTTGAAGAGACCTGTTGGGATAAACACATTCAAGATAATAGCATCGGGGCAGAACAAAAGCCACACCATTGTAAAAATGCCTTCAACCTGAAACATTCTGATGGAACTATGCATGAACAATGGACACAAACTGCCTAATGTGGTATGTAAAGATAGCAATAACCCTTAATGGCGACTGTAAAATGAAGCATTATGTTAGCCAGCAGAAAGGAAAAGGCAAATTGATTCCCTTTTTGTTTAGATGTAAGTGCTTATCAAGGTTAGTAGGTATTCAAGGTCTGTGACACCAGAATAATTTGTTTTATTATAATAGATGGAAGAGGAGAGCGCTCGGGGCTTTCTGAGTGACTCAGATGGCCAGATACAATTCTACAGCCTGGGCTCTTAATAATCTCATTTCAACACATCTCGTACCCTATCTGAGAGGAGAAGGGAGGTTCAGAACTGAAACCTTTTCAAATAGTGAGATGACAGAATTAATAGTTATAATGGACCATAGCTAGTCATATTTTGTTCCTTGGTGGGATTATGGAATTGAAACTTGCATTCTGACTGGAACAGTTTTAGAGTTGCCTATTAGACAAAAGCTTTCCAAGTTCATTATCTCAGGTTCCTGGACACTAGCAAGATGTTCCCTGTTGACTCTTTCCAATCACAGGAACTCATTGGACAGCAGAGATTACGACGTATGTGAGTCAGCTTGGCTGAAACACAAACCACACCCAACCCAACCACCAGGTCTCTGTCTCTCTACTAAATCTAAATTCTCTAGGACCCTTTTATTTTGATCTCATCACTAACAACTTAATCTTTGGATGCTGTCATATAGTGGCATCTATTGTTCAATAAAACAAGTTTTGTCAATGCCTTAATGTATCTCTACCCAGTTGGGAGCTCAGGAGGAGGGAAGGCGAGAGGACAGAAGGAATCACCCTGATGGGCAAACCTTTTTATCTGAAATAGTGAGCCACAATGTGTGCTACTGAATGTCTTCCCCGAGTACAAGTTATCTCTAATGATAAGGTTAATTTCTGGAGATCTTGGCAACAGTAAATATGGCTGCCCAGAATTTCCCTTCAGCTGTTGAGGAGGCAAAATGCAACTGGTCATTCTTAAACAGATTCGTGAAACAGGTAAAGCCAGTTCCATATAAGTGGACTTAAACCCAGAAATGGCTACATCTCTCTAATTCTTAAGTAGGATTTTGGTATTTCAGTCTGCCTTCTAGTAAGTTACCGAGTGATCTCTTAATGAAAAAATTGAAACTTTTTTCCAGTGGGTTGTTGAATGATGGAAGTAACTAGTTAGTTACTACTTGGAGGGACTGGATGAGTGCAGTATCTGGAATATTTTTTTCGGGGGGAATAGATCTAGTGTGTCAAGGGAAAATCATCCAATAGGTTTACACTAAAAGAACGATAAAACATTAAAAATGAAATCAACTGCCATCGTGGTTTCTTTGGCAGATCAGCAGAAAATATGAGCTAGCTTATTTGCAAAAGGATATTCATTGGAAGGATACCCCAAGTTGTCATGGAAGGGCTGAATCCAGTGGCCTCAGAAAGTGTGGAAACATCAATATTGAGGTTCTGGGACCTCAAATCACAGTTGCTCTGGCCCTTCCTTCTTGAGACCTATCACTGGTTAACCCAGTTCCCAGGGATTCTCTGTTACAGTGAAGGAACTCATGTAAGTAAGAACCTGCTTGGCCCAACTTGGGCCAGGGGTCTGGTAATAATGAGTATGGTAGTCAGGGAAGCAGGGTTGTAAAACTCACACACGACCACTGAGGGGCCTTCTGTGGAGTGAGGAGAGGGTCAGAAGAAAGGGAAAAAGTGTGAGTTGGATAGAGAACCCTCGCCCCAAACTTGTCAATTAGAATGGTAAGATAAATCAGGCCCTTGCTTTCTGTAAATGCTGACCTCACTTAAGAGGAAGTGACTTTGAGTCTAGAATACACTCTTGATTCCATAGCATCATAGTTGAGCCTTCCATAAGCTGCCTTTCTTCCAGGTTTTTAGCCCTATCCCAGACCACATGGTTCTCTAGATGCAAGTGTAAGCATCTTGATGTAGTGTAAGCAAATTCATACACAGAACAAGGTCAAACATGGAACTTCTTGTAGATTCTTAAACAGTAGCATATCCTCCATGCCACTGCCCTTTGCTTATGCCAAGTTCCTTGACCCTCTCCTCGACCTGGATGTTGGCCTTTAGAGCACTTAGCAGGACTCAAATATCACCTTCTCCATGAAGACCTCTATGTCTCCAGCATCGATCAGATGCTTGGCTCACTGTGGTCTCAAACATGAAGGATAGATTTCTTTTTCAGCTTTGGATCCAAAGATGAGGAATTCATCTCTGTTTCACCTTTATAGCCTCTCCTGCATCTACACCAAATGTTGGCACAAGAAATGCTGTTGGAAGGAAGGGATGAAGCAGAGTCAATGTGAAGACAAACTTGAGGACGCCGGAACACCTCTGCCTCTCCGCTGCTTCCCAGAGCAACGTGGCTGTCACCTGGACCTTCTTCTTGCAGCCTATAGGTGGCAATGAGAGGTTTCTCTCTCAAGTTTTCTCTTCTTCAGATCTGATGGCAATGACAGATCCTTTAGGAGCATGCTGTGCTTGGAATGAAGCCAACGCAGCCGCAGTGTTGTACCCACTTTGGTCCCTATCCATCTTGACAGGATTTTTATATGGAGATTTTATGATGAAAGGCTTCATATCGTTATCACACCTTCCCTGAGTCATCCGCTCCTGGGGGAATGTTTGTCTACAATTGTAAAACAACAAAAATAAAAACAAAAACAAAAACACACACACACACACACACACACACACACACAAACAAGAAAACTTGCCACATATTGTTATTTCTCAGTATCAGCAAACTCCATTGTTCCTGTTCATGGGCTACACAGATCGGAATGCTATTTTGGGGTGTGTAATGTAAATACAATATATACATTTTATATATTTATACATTCACTTTCTCAGATTTTACAAACATGTATATAGCAACCTTTCCTGGACATAGAGGGGTAAGTCTCTATCACACACACACAAACGAAAGGAAAATTCCCTGTTTTCACTCTTTTACAGATAAGCATCACTTGTATGTCAAAAGTGGGAGGGGGCGTAGAATTTTAAATGAGGTAAGATAAGGGCCTTTTTAAATACTTTACATCTTTCATCTTTTTCACCGCATCCATTTTGCTAAATCTGCCCTCAACAATCAAGGGCAGTGGGCTAATTTGCCTAACTTGGAATTAGAGAGAATGTGACTTGATTTTCAACTTCTCTCAGAGTAACAGGGGAAGGGCCATCTGTTAGGATTAACCCAGTGTGTAAATCCCTTTCAACTCATCTTCTCTGACAACAGGGAGCGGAGGAGTAACTGGTCGACCGCGGCACTGTCTGGGTTCGCAGTGAGAAATATACTTACCCTCTGAGAAGTCCATCAGTTAATATTAACAAGGAGAGAGAGAAAGAACAACTTGGCAGGAAGCTCTGAATTTCCTCCCCCCCCCCCCCCAGACTCGAGTCAAGAGATCATCAAGGAAGGAGTCTGGCTGTATAGTACACGTCTCTTCCTCTGATGAGAGTGACAACCCGGGGTGACTGGAATCAGAGGGCAGCCTGCCCTCCTTTGGCAAACAAACACCCACTCTGGTAAGTGCCTTTTAATGTGCATCCAGTCTGTGCAGAGGAGAAGGATGCACAGTTGGCAAGTACAGAGCTGTAAGGGGATCGCTTTGACATGCTGATAAAGCTTCTTGGTTTACTTTGGACTTGGCTTTATCATTTACTGAAGGATATTATTAGTGTGGAGATGAGAGCCGTTTTTCTGACTTCTCGAACAAAAGCCAGTGAAATGTATATGAACAAAAGGTCTGTTATGGAGAATCCTACCCTGTTTGTTCAGTGACTTTGGGATCCTAATCGGACAACTGAACAGAGATAAGACCTGGAGCAGAGGGAAAAAGAGCCCACCCAGTTTGGGGCCCCTGGGAAGAAAAATGAAAGTCAGTCCTGTTAAAAATGGAAGCTCATCCGACTCTGAGCATGTGTGTCGTTCTCCCTTATTGCAAATATGATATTATAAAAATAGATTTGCTCTTTGGAGCCAGATGGCACGCAATACGTCTGAAGTTAAATCCAGCCTTCTGACAGTGGTCATCGCCAGCAAGGAACCACTTGGACTGTGATGCCAAACTCTTCAGTTTTTTGTGAGTCCTTTTCATCAAGCAAGCACTTCTGATCTAACCTCTTTGAGTGTCAAGAAACATACGTGCCCCTTAACGACAATGTGACTATGGTTTTGGTGGTGTAACTTCAATGTTTGTTTTGTGTGTGTGTTTCGTCTTCCTCATTCTTGTTTGAAAAAAAGTCAAAGAACACATAAATTATAACCTTGGATACTGACCACCAATAACGGGGCTGCACAACATGATTTTACTGCTCATTTTCCAATGATTTCATTGATTGATTGATTATTGATTGACGAGACATCCATTCATTCAGCAAAGTCTTCAATCCCATGCAAGCAAGACTGTGGAATCTCAAGACTGTTGGGCTCATCAATACACAAATTTTAAAATCCATGTCGTCTTGGGAAACTCTTCACTGTTTTCTCAGCAATAGCTTCTATGGCTTATATTGGAGATAACCCTCTTAATGGTACTTAAAAACATCATTTACGAAAGTGACTTATAAACTGTAAAACACTATGCAAAAGCTTCTTATTCTCAGAATTAGAACTATGACTGGAATATTGTATAAGTTAGGTGAATGAGGATCTATTTTATGCTCAGAAATGTGTGAGGAGTTTTGTAGATTAAAAAGGCTAATCTGAGAGGGATTCTCTGCTCAAGAAGGTGATAGTCTATGAGAAGAAAATAATTTAGTCAAGGAGAAGACACAAATTTAGCCGTAGAGTTTTCTAAAACTTTTCTATAAAGTAATTTATTTGCCAGACAAGGCCATGTACATTGTGATTTTCTGTGACCCTTCATCAGATTTTGCAAATCATTCATGTGCAAAAATACCTCTTATTTTAAGATATGCCCGCTCTAAACATAATAAATTATTCACTTTTATTCAAAAAGCAATCTTCTGCTTGTTAAGTACTTTCCTAATTCCATGGCATTTTGGAAACTTCATGATGGACACTGAATCCAGGCTACATTTTTTTCCCTGTATTTTTCTAGAAACCCAGATGATTTTCAAATAATAATTCAATTTCTTTTTTGTTAACAGCAAATATTCAATTGTTAAGACGAATTTTCCAAATGCAAGCTTGTCAAAGAAAAGGGTGCTTAAACGTTGGTTGGCTATTCTATTATGTGATTTAAGAAAGTAACTTAACCTTTGGAAATTCAGTTTTCTGATGGGTAAATGGAATAATAATGCCCCATGTTAAAGATGAAACATAAAAATATATGTAGAGCACCTGTAGTAATTAGACATAGCTTAGGTTTTGATAAAAAAAAAAAAAAAAGACCCTGAAAAACGGATCATTAGTGATTTTCCATCCTTGGTGGCACATTCTATGGTAAAGGGGGCCGTATCAGCCTTGAAAATGTGGAAATTTAACAGGTGGGGAGTATACTGTGCACATGAAAGTGCTGACATGGGTGTGAGTGTGTAAAGTGATTCATTCCACCAGGCAGGAGGGGGCAGGACCTGCTGGAGGATTCTCGAAGGACGTCTTTATCCCAGTGGGATTTTATGAACCAGGAATTGCCACTGCTATTTCAGGGCAGGGCACGCATCCATCAAGCCAGGGTTGGCAGGGTGGCGGTGGCGGGCTCTCGTTTCCCCGAGAGGCCATGAGACGTCCCGGCTCTGAGAAGGTGCTACAGATGGCACTGCAGGTAAGTGTCAGATGGGGAACCAGCATGCGTCCTTGTCACCTTCCCTTCCCCAGAAGCTACTTTACTGAGTTGCTCGACACTGCCAGCCGAGGCTCAGGTGCCTGGCTCTCTGCCCTGCTCCTGGAGTCCTCTTTGACAGGGCAGCTTGTGCACCCCACCCTGCGATGTCTGAGGAATCACAGGCGACAGAAGCCCTTGGAAGCGCCACCAAACGGGGATTCTCGTCTTGACTCTCATTTACAGCTCTCCTCTCTTCTGCTTCCCTTGGAGCTCAAGGGTTGCAAAGTGTCATCCTATGAGATCATAGGCAGGTGTTGGACCCAAAGCCAGAGGAGCCCTGCGCAGTCACCTAATGTCCCCAGCACAGTCAAGGGAAGATACACCCATCTTAGGGGAGTTTGGTTGTACTGATATTGAACTGGAGGAGACACTGAATTGAGAATGTCCAGGTAGTTTAAACAGCACTGACAGAACGAGGGGCAAGGTCAAGTCTAGAGGTGTAAATGGAGCCTCTCTGAGGTTCAGAGAGTTCTGAATTACTTCCAATTATTTTTTGGCACAATTGGCGTAATAAAAAATAAGACAAGTTTAGAAACTTTATGGCATATTTAACCTTGCTTACGTTTATCAAAATAACACTTCCAGTAAACACAGTTCAACTATCTTTTGTAAAAAACTGAAGATGAAGTTCCTGAGATAAATGTAAGCATGGAGGGTTAAGTAATGGGGCATATGAAGGGTGACCCTTCCTCTCACTGTGCCTGGGACAGTCCGGTTGTAAACCCGTGGTCTCAGCGTAATTATTAATGGCATTCAAAGAGTCTTCCAGTTTGGATGATAAATTGTTTGGTCAACTTAGCAATATGTTTAAACCTCTTTGCTGAATGCCTTTCATTCCATGGTCCCCAAGTGGCTCGGTAACTCTCTGTAAAGTCTGTTTATGGAAATATCAAAATTCTCAGTTGGAGGCCCTCTGGGAATAATAGGCTTTGGAAATGAATATGGGAGTCATAGAGGGGACCAGAACTGAGGTGGTGAATGGATGCGAGGTCCTGGACCAGCCTCTTTCTAGGGATGGCTGATGAGATCGCATCTGCCCTACATCTGTTTTGGATTCGGGAGTTTTCCATAGAACAACCCCTAATACCATCTCAGGGGATCCTTTGACCCCACTCTGATGTTGGCAGTACTTGTAATATTATTTCTGGTTTACCTTTGATGGAAAAAAAAAATCAGAGGAATGTGAATTAAGCAGGTACTTCAACCATCAGAGGAAGCACAGGGTCCAGACCAAAAGAATCCTTCAGACTTGAATGCAGAGCGTTTTCCTACTGCTGTGCATGAAGGGAACGTTATCCGATGCTTAGTTTGTTCAAGTCATTAATGCTCGCAGAACGTTGTGATCTCCAATGTCCCACGTGACAACCGACCGTCCCAGTGACGCACTTGAACTGCTGGGTCCTGTGGAACGGGTTTCCGTACAGATCGTGCCATTTCCTACGTCCCAGGCAACTCAGCTCTCTGAACCTTTTTTCCCCCCATCACTTGCATCCTGCGGAAGGATAATAATTCCTACGTCAGCGGTCTGGTTGTATCCAAGGAGATTTGTGTAACGTGCCTCAGGCATATTACGCAGGTGGCACCAAACAATCCATTTCTCCTTTAAAGTCTGTGTAAAATACTTACGTTTTTAGTACCTCTTTTAAGTTCGAGTTGCGATTTCTAGGACAGAGACAAGACACTTAAGGGTATTTCACGTTTTTGTGAGTTAAGCCCCATCTAACCTTCGGGACCCAGTTAAATCAGCAGCTGAATTTGCAGGCAGATAATAATGCCTGGGTCCCATCGCTGCCCCGTATAAACACCGAATCAATCTGAAATTCTCTACCCCTGGAAAGAAATTTAATATTTAAAGGTAATTTGACCTGTACATGGGTATACCATGAATATTTAATGAAACCGATGGCAAATGTATTTATATAGCATTAATCTGAGGATATTTATTTCTTATTCGTTTTCTAGGATATTATTTCCTCAGCAAGTGTGAAGTTGCCCTCTATAAAAATGCTCAGCCCTAAAGGTGAGCTTAAAAACTGGACAGTGAAGCTATTCTTTTTCCTGTTACAATGGTGGTCACTGCCAATGCCTTCTTAAAAAAGAAGAGCCATTTTAAGACGGCAAGTTGTGTCCCATAGACATTATAGCTATAGGGTTATTCCCAAGTACCACTCTTTTGATTCTTCTTTCTATTGTATACGTTTACAAATACAGACAGCAGAGTCCAACTTTTTTCTACTTTCCTTTCATATAGATCATTCCGCTTCTTTATAATGTTTCAACTTGCCAGTGCTTTAAATTAAACAGATATGCATGATTCAATTTAGTTGATACAATGCCTATTTGAGACATTTTTTAAAAATTTATTTTTTGGATTGGATAGGCTACCCACGTGGAATGAAGGTGTTTTTCTCTGATGCAGCTTCAACTTTGGGATTAAAAAAAGGCAAACACGAACAAACAAATAACATCAACAGTTTAAAAAAACTCCACAAGTGTAAGATGCTGTGTCCAGATGCAATTTTTTTTAATGTTTTCATTAAATCAGATGTGGTAGATTTGAGGAGGAAAAAAATGTAATTTGCGTTCTGGTTATTTTTTATAACCAAAAAACCTCAACATATTTGAGAAGAAAAAAATTACAGCAAAGTGGGTGGCAACTCCTTTCTTATCCCCCTGGGTAACTGTGTGCGTTGGAAAAAGCAGTGTAGTCCACAGGTCAAGGGTGCTGGCCAGGACCGTGCTTCCAAAGAAGGTCACATCCCAGCCGGGTAAGTCAGGACTGCAAATTCTTTCCATGTCTTGATTGTTTCTATTTTATAAATAATCATGTTCTTCCTTAAAATGTCACTTTTGTAAGGAAAACAAAACAATATTTATCATCAGCATACTTTTAACATGTCAATTCACAACGTGCCGTGTTTTGCTATTTCATAGAAGAAAAATTAAACTTAAGATAGAAGCTTCAACCACCTGAACAATTTAAAAGCACAGAATTCCAAAGGAACTTTTTTTCAAAGACTGCATGTTTAAAAGCTGTAGCCCAGAGGAATTGATAACGTCTTCATGCTAGAAGAAATGCGTGTACTTAACATGGAAATTTGGTTCCCACGTGACTTCATTATAATCCTTCCCAAGTTCTGCCCTGACTTTCCTTGACCTTCAGGATCCAATGGCTCTTAACCACTATGCTTGGGGATGCATTGCTTGATGTTTAAGAGTGTTTTAAAACTTCCTGTCTTTGATTTTTGCCTTTTATTTGTTTTTTTTTTTTTAATACATTATGTTGTGACTGCATTATTTGCCATATTCCATACAGTTACAATTCCAGAGATAAAGGGAATATTCATTTTAGATTAAGATGGCAACTAAGTAGTTAAAACATGCCTATCCCAAATTTTGAGGGCTACTTGTAGTTTTAAATTTTGCCCCCAAAGAACACCTGAAAACTATTTCTTTCAAAAATGTTATTCCCAAAGTGAGAAATACTAGCAAGAATTCAAAAAAGATTTGAAAAAAAAAATTTTTAGAAATAATTGTCCGCTTTGTGCTGTACCCAATGACTAACTTAAATACTCTATTAAGCTGAAAAATAAGTAGATATTATCTATGTAATTTCATAGTACATCTATAGAAATATTTTAAATTTAAGCATTTTTCACTTAAATATTAACTTACTTCTTTCAAATTTTAAAAAGATTGTCCAAATTATGGGGATATTATTGGCACATAGAGAATTGCTAAACCAAACTGAGTTATTAAAATGTCTATGGAGTTCTGCTCTAAATTTATTATTCTTTTCGAATATAAGACTTTTAATTGAGAGTTCATAAGAAAAAAGCTTTAAATATGAACTTAATTGACTTAGACTGTATGGTTTTTTGACAAAAATAATTTAAAAATAAATAGAAAGTAAAAGTAAAAAAATAGAAAGTAATTGGGCCTTCTAAAAGTACCTTTGCTATTTCCTGCAATGTAGTTTTCTTTTGGGTGATGGCAGAGCTGTTGGGCTGTGTCACTGAACTTGAACAGCAAGAAAAGTGAATGAGTAGATAAGTCAGGCTTAAAAACAAAGTGTTTTAGCTATTGGCAGATGTCAAGACAACCTGAGACTTACTGATTACTAAGTGCATACCTGCCACCCTTATCTGTCTCCAGAACAGTTGACAAAACAAGGTAGGGTTGATGTCAAAACAGATGGGGAAGGAAGAAAGCAAGACAGAAACTCGGGCAGAGTTAAGAAGTCTTGCTTTTTCATTTCAAGTTTCTTTTCTTTTCTTTTTTTTTAATTCTAAATTATCTCCTAAACAAACTCTTATGTGAACCCGAAATAAAGCATTTACTAAACCACAGAAAATTAATCAGAAAGCATTCTGCACCGCTAGATACAACAATTTGGTAGATAAATCCTATTCCCGGTTTTATTACCGTTGACACATAATATTGTACAAGTTTCAGATGTACAACATAATGATTTGATATATGCGTAATTGCAAAATGATCACTACAGTAAATTTAGTTAACATCCAACTCTCCACATAGTTACAGATTTTTTTCCCTTGTGATGAGAACTTTTAAGATCTACTCCCGTAGCAACTTCCAAGGGTACATATCAGCTTTGTGATCTGTAGTCACCAACTAAACGTCACATCCTCAGGACTTACAACTGGAAGTTTGATCACCTTCATCCAATTACCCCACCCCCCTTCTCCCTGCCTCTGGTAACAACAAATTGGCTCTTTGATTCCATGAGTTTCTGTTTTTGTTTGTTTGTTTGTTTGTTTGTTTGTTTTTAGATTTTGCTTAGAAGTGACGTCATACAATATTTATCTTTCTCCACCTGATTTATTTCACTTAGCATGAGCCCCTCAAGGTCCATCCATGTTGTCACAAATGGCAGGATTTCCGTATCTTTATCTATGTCTGTATGTATATGCCTTTTATTAATCAATTCATTTTTTGATAGACACAGGTTGTTTCTATGTCTTGACTATTGTAAATAATGCTGCAATAAACCTAGGGGTGCAGATATTTTTGGGGATAGTAATTTTATCTTCTATCCCCAAAGTGAGATTGTTGGATCATATGGTAGTTCTATTTTTAATTTCTTCTGGAACCTCCGCAATGTTTTCCATAGTGGCTGTGCCAATTTATAGTCTCACCAACAGTGCACAAGGGTTCCCTTTTCTTTACATCCTTGTAACACTTGTTATCTCTTGTCTTTTTGTTGATAGCTGTGGTAACAGGTCGCATCTCATTGTGGTTTTTATTTGCATTTCCTTGATAACTGGTAAAGCTGAGCACCTTTTCATGTACCTGTTGTCCATTTGAATATCTTGTTTGGAAAAATGTCTATGCAGGTCCTTTGCCCTCGTTTTTTTTTTTTTTTTTTTTTTTTTTTTGCTACTGAGTTGCATGAGTTCTTTGTATATTTTGGATTTTTACAGCTTATCTGATGTGTGGTTTGCAAATATTCTCTCCCATTGTGTAGGTTGCCTTTCCATTTTGTCAATGATTTCTTTTGCTGTGCAGAAGCTTTTTAGCTTGATATAGTCCCACTTGTTTTCTGTTTTATTTTGTTACTTATACTTTATGTGTCAGATCCCAAAAAACCATTGCCAAGATGTGTGTCACAGAGATTTTTCCCTGTATTACTCCTCCATGGTTCTTCGTGGTTTCTTCCTTTCTTTTCTTTCTTTGTTTCTTTGTTTCTTTCTTTCTTTTCTTCTCTCTTTCTTTTCTTTCTTTCTTTCTTCTCTTTCTTTTCTTTTTTTTTCTTCCTTTCTTTCTTTCCTTCCTTCTTTCTGTCTCTCTCTCTCTCTCTCTCTCTTTCTGCCTTCCTTTCTTCCTTTCTCTCTTTTTCTCTCTTTCTTTCTCTTTTTCTTTCTTTCTTTCAACTCTTGGGACTCATTATACTTTGGGATTCCATCATCCTTGTTCTGTTTAAGAGCACCATCCTTGGTACTCTCTTTTCTCATGGTTTTTATGATAATCTATAGGCTATTTATGCTATTTCTATCCAATCCAGACTCACAGACTCAGTCGTACAATAATGATTTTCTTGTTTTGATGAGTAGTTTATATTCACCTAACCAAGCTAGAAAACTGAGAATCAACTTAATTTTTCTTGAATCTAAACCCTTCTCTCAGTGCCTATGTCTTACATAGGTTTTTCAGTTTCTAACTTACTTCTTTAAATACTTTCATCATAGAGAAACTGAAATGAACTAATTTAAGTACAAATCTATGTCTCTCTCCACCTGCAAGTACTAACCACTCCCCATCACTCTTTGGATAAAGTGCACACTCCTTCAAAGGATATCCAAGGCCTTTCTGTGATCTGATCCATCCCTACCTCTCCAGTCACCTCTCTCCATTTCCTGCTTTCTTCATTCATTCAATAATGTTTACTGATGTGGTAATCATATAAACAGGAAACTGTTTCCTATGTGGTACTGTGAGCAGACTGACATGATCACTCCTTCAGGAAGCTTAGACTATGTTGGTGGAGAGAGGTTTTAAATAAATCAAAGCACCAATAAAACACAAAAATACATCATGCAGAAATCTGACCTTGCCTGGGGAGCTAGAGAAGGTTTTGCTGAGCAAATGGCAATGTGGTGTCTAAATGATGGGTAGGCATTATCCAGGAGGCAAAGAAACAGAAAAGGTGCGGGAAGAATTCAAGGCTGGGGCATGGTGTTTGCAAAGACTCTCTTGTGGGAGTGCATTATGTTGAGAAGACTAAAAGGAGACTGGTATGGCTGGAGTAGAGGGAGGGGATGTGAAGACATGAGGAGGTAACATAAAGAGATGAATAAGGACCAGACGTCTACTTTGACCTCATGGGCTCTGTTAAGAATTTGGTCCTTTACCCTGAGAACAGCAAGAAGCCATTGACATTTTTTCAGAGCTGTGAAATAGCCTGCCACAAGAATTTTGTGAAGAACTTTCTGGCAAGAGTATGGAGTAAAAACTGGAGAAGGAAATATTGCTCACATTGCTGATGGGAATATAAAACAGTACAGTCAGTGTTGAAGAGTTTGGCAGTTTCTTAAATTTAGCATCTGACCCAGAAATTCCACTCCTAGTTATCTAAACAAGAGAAATGAAAACATATGTCCATACAAAAAAACGTGTACGCGTATGCCCATAGTGCCATTATTCATAATAACTGAAAGTAGAAACAGTCCAAATGTCTATCAACTGGTGAATGGGTAAACAAAATATGATATATCCATACAATGGAATACGATTTTGCAATTTAAAAAAAGTACTTATGCATGCCCCAACATGGATGGACCTCAAAAACACTATGCTAAGTCAAGGAAACCAGACACAAAATATTACTTATCCCATGATGTCATTTACAGGGAGTGCCCTAGAAAGACAAGCCTATGGAGACAGAACATAGAGGAGTGTTTGCCAGGGGATGGGGGTGGGAATGGAGATTGGTTGTAAATAGACATAAAAGATCTTTGGGTCGATGAGAGTGCTCTAAAATTGGATTATGATGATGGTTGTACAACATGTGGAATTTGCTAAAAAAAATCACTGAATTGTACACTCTAAAGAAATGAGTTATATGATATGCAACTTATCCGTCAATAAAGCTGTTGAGTGAATGAATACATAGATAAATAAATTGTGAATGTGCAAAACCAGCTGTTACTGGGATAGCTTAGGTAAAATGTGACCATGACTAGGACTAGGGCAGTGATCTACAGGAGGAGAGTGAAGTAGGTTTGAGAAATAATTAAGAGTTATAATCAGCAGAACTTGGGGGAGACTGGACATGGAGAGTTCAGTTTATACTCTGTCCTGTAGAAATATCAGACTTTCCTTGAACAATCCATGCCCCCTTCTCAGCTTTTACTTTGTATGTTTAATAGTACTGGGCTTCTCAGGAGTGCGTCTTGCAACATCACCTACCTACTCATCCTACATTGAGCTGCTATAAGAAATCACCATACACCAGGTGACTTAAGCAACAAGCATTTCTTTCTCACAGTCCTGGAGGCTGGGAAGTCCAGGAACAAGGAGCTGGCATATCCAGTGTGCGGTGACGGTCCTCTTTCTAGTTGCGGATAGCTGGTTCCCTGCTGCATCCTCACATGGCTGAGAGAGAGGGATTGAACAAGCTAGCTGTCCATCCTCTTTTTATAAGGTCCCCATCTCATCGTGGGGGCCCCACACTTTTGACCTCATCTAAACCTAAGTTACTCCCAAAAGCCCCCTCTCCTAATACCATCACATTAGGAATTGGGGTTACAACATATAAATTTTGTGGAGATGCAAACATTCAGTCCATAACACTGATGTACACTTGATGGTCTTTTAAGAGACAAACCAAATGTACTCTCCCCTTTAAAGCCTTCCCTGACCGACCTCACCTCTACTCTGCCCCTTCAGTACTTTCTGCACGCTTCTATTTTAGCATTTGATTGCACATCTCTGTTTACATGTTTATCCCTCTGGCTGGACTACTGTTGTCAAACACTTGATACTTAAGTCTTCACTGCCATTACTGCACCCCTGCCAGACATAACTAATTGATCACAATATCCCTGCTGAGTCAGCACTCCTCTCAAAACTGTGCTGAGGGAGCCTTTTCTAACCAACTGGCACTGATACATCCATAAAATCGATTTGTCATATCTGCTCCTAACTGTGGTATCCCTGATGACAGGCATATCTTATTTGTCTATCCGTCCCCTGCACCAGAAACACAGAATGCAGACAATAAATGCACACACACCTTTGCACAAAGATGCTTTCAGATATATCAATATGTGGTATGCAAAGCAATTTATTTCTGCCTACCATACCTCTTCATGGCAGTGGTTTCTAATGTGCACCATTAGCGAACACAAAATTCAGCTGAATATCATAATAGTTACTTTCCGTTTTTTTTTTCTTCTCAATCCTGTGTTTTGTTAAGCGTACGCATAGCCCATAGTTTCCATCATAAACTACCAAGCTGCAGTCCATAATGGGGCTTTACACAATGGTCTTTCTATTTTAGACGTTACGCCTTTGAGAGCTAAAGCTTTCTAAGTCAGGCATCAAGATAATGATTTAGTTATTTATTCCTTTCAACCAGCTACTTTGGTGACTCATTTTTCTCCCTAACCCCATGCTATTATACACTAATCCATACATTACTTCCCTTCAATGAAGACGACACAGACAGTTTACTCAGGATGATTTTGCAATATGCACATTAACAAAGACTTTGTGAGCTGGAAGAAAACCAGTTATTCAACCAACTTTAAGAAAACAGCTGAGTGGTAGACCAGCTTAGCAGGGTGTTAAACATCCATTAATAATGGCAGGGTGACAAACTTGAAGGTTTGATTTCAGTTCAGATAAGCACTCTAAAGTTAGGGCGTGGCTTAGGGAAACTGTGGTCGATTCCACCAGGAGCATTCAGCTGCATGAATGTTGGAAGGCAGACAGTTTTCACAGAACTTCATGTAAGAATAATCATGATGTGATCCAGATGAAAATGATTATAAACGTTAAACTTTGTAGGATTGTCCAGATTTCAAATATTTGTTGCTTTTTTTTTCCCTCTGAGTTTGTTTCTCAGATCATATGTGCTGATTTTTGGTTCAGAAAATACCATCACTATAATCTAAACCTTTTCTTCCCATTTAGAAAATTTAGTCAAACTAATTCCATTCTCAGTAGGCGAAAAGAAAAAAAAAAACACTCTCCTTGTTCAGTTTTCATTGACTTTCACGTCATATCGTGCACACATCTGTCTCCTCCACCATTCTGTCTGTTGTTTGAAAATGAGGACCGTGCTGTTTATTTTTATATTCTGTTAATATCTCTGCATTTGAGGTGCTCAATCAGTGTTAATAAGAATTTGTTTTGCAAAAACAAAAATTATTTGCATGCTAATATTAGGACAGTTGCTTCATGGTTTATAGACAATTCCATCACTTTTTTTTTAAATAAATTTTCTTTAAAAAAATTTTTTTTTGAAGAGTGATTGATTTATTTAGTTTATGTGTGTGTGTGTGTGTGTGTGTGTGTGTAGAGACAGAGGTAATTAGGTTTCTTTATTTCTTTATTTTTAGAGGAGGGACTGGGGACTGAACCCAAGACTTCGTGCACGCTAAGCATGGGCTCTCCTGAGCTATACCCTACCCTCCAATCTCATCACCTTTGAAATGTTTATGTTTCTCTAGTTTCACAAAAAATCAGTTTGTTTTTCTGATACATGTTGAGCAATGACTGAGTCAGCATGATGGTCACTTTAGGCAGATTTCCTCAATCATTACTCACAAGTTTTCCATGAAGTAAGTGCGATTATTATCCCTGCTTTATACATAAGAACATTGCACACAGTTAAATACGATTCCATGATTATGCCGGCCACAAGTCAGTGAAAAAGTCCTGATTCAAAACCAGATCCTGGATTCTGAAGCCATTTCATTGTACTTCTATGAAGAAATCTATTTTCTCCCTGACTCTCCAAAATGAGAAAACAAAAGCTTTGTTTTGGTTTGGTTTGGTTTCTGATGCCTCATTTTTTTCCCAAGAAAAATTAAGTCTTTTGACAGGTTGCTGAGATAAAAATCCCAGTGTTTTCTTTGTGTCTTTTCTTCTGTTGATGTCCAAATTCTAGTCCATCAGCAAACCCTGTCATCTCCGCCTTCAAAGTCTGTCGAGAATCTCACCACCTGTCACCACTTCAACTATTACCACCATGGTCCCAGGCACCAGCAATTCTCACCAAATTGTTGCAATACCACTCCTCTTTAACAACTCCACCTGCCATTCCTGCACACCTACAGACAGTTCTCAAAACAGCACTCAGAGTGTTCTTTTAAAAAAGCAAGTCAGATCACATCACTCACGGCCCTTAATTCCAATGACTTCCCATCTCACTCACAGTAAAAAACCAAGTCTCCTTGACAGCTCTGTACAATTTACCACTTCTGTCTACACTCACTCCCTGATTGATGTCATTCCCTCCTACTCTGCCCTGCACTAACTCTGCCTCAGCCATGCCATCTCCTTCCTGTCCCTCCAACTCATGACATGTTCCTGCCTCAGGGCCTTTGCACTTGTCATCTCTTCTGACCACAGTACTCTTCCCCAGAACAGCCACATGGCTTTTCCCCTCACTTCTTCCAGGTCATTGATTAAGTCTCCCTCTTTCAGTGAAAATTCCTCTGACTGTGATCTTTACAATCAACTTTATTTTTCTCCACAGCACTTATCATCAAATGTACTGCAGATTTTAATTTGTTACATGTCTGTTTCCACCCAGTAGAATGAGAGCTCTCTGAGGGCAGATTTATGTCTGTTTCCTTTGTAGCAGTATCTCTAGGATTTACACCATTGCTTTGCACATAGTAGCCATTAACTAAATATGTGTGGAATAAGCAAGTCTTACATACCAACACATCCAATAGTTTTCTGCTTATGCCAGTCACACTAGATGGAGATTATTTTTTAATATTTTGGGATTGTTAATTATAGTCTTAAGTATACAAAATAACAGAGATAAATTTCCTGTGGTTGATTGGTTTCTCATCTGCTGGTCTTGGGTAACTCAAATTTTCATGTAACCCATCCACCAGTGAATTTATAAAATTTCTTTGTCCACCAATTGCTTTTAACCTTTCAAGCTACGGATTTGAGCTGAATCAAACTCTAGCCTTAGACTCCAATTATGATTTTCTCAGAATTAGTATTAAGCAAACTCAATTTGACTATTGCAAATATAAACTGCACATTAAGAAAAAAATTGACATCAGTTTTCCATGAATTTCTACTAATGTCAGGATGCAACAGTTTTTCAAAGAAAGTAACAAAAAAGTACATTTTTGCAGTGCATTACATCATCATAATTCAGATACTGAAATATTTCCCTGTGAATGTCGTACAAATTTCTTCAAACTTGCAACTTTCTATTAGATCCCAAAGCTTAAAATGGGAGTTAACTTAGAATCATCTATTAAAATGATTAATAAAATAATTACACCAAAAACTAAAGAAATGCATAATGTAAATCTTATATTCATGTTTCTTTAATAAGCTGTTGTCCAGGTGAATTCTGTCTTAGTTTTTGGTTATTTTTAAATCCACATATTCCTCGTCTCTTGAAAAAACACACTGACTCATCCCACAAATAGAAGTTCAGGAAATGAGATAAAAGTACACAAAGCATCAAAAATAAGATCCAGAATTTCAAAGATCCTAAAGCCAGATAGGATGATGAGCCAGTTTCATGATTATTTCTCAGATGTTTCACTAGGCAAGTACAGAAAACTTACCGTGGTGCCCTGTTTGGGAAGCCAAGGAATGAGGTGGTGTCTTTAAGATAGATGTCTCTATGACTGAAACAAGAATGAAAAAACAAAGTTTGGACATTTAAAATTTTGTGAGCTTCAGAGACTCAGATAATCCTCAGCAGCCTTGTATAAATGAAGTTGCGGGTACATGCCTTGGAATACAAAACCTTTACTCTCTGTCTTTCTTTCTCAATATTTCTTGAAACCCTCCCTATCTTTTCTCTATTAGGCATCGCTAATCCTACTGCATGAGAGTGGTCTGTTCTTCCTCTAAAACATATTGCATTCCTTTAGCAAGAACACAGGCGTCGTTTCCTGCAGGCAGGCAGCCTTCACGTCTTTTCTAGGAGACGGGTCTCTGCAAAAGAGACCCTGAGATTTCACTTCGCGGCTTCTTTCCTTCTCCAGGTAGAGCACACTTCTTAAGTTATTAGTATTAAATGCTTCCTCGGCCAGAGTCCCCAGGAAGATTGTAAACTCAGAAAAGGTTGGTATTATGGCCACGTTTCCTCCTTTCAGATACCAGGCTTAGCACAATACCTGCATTTAAGTAGCTGTTTCATAAATATTAATTGAATAAATAAGTCGCTTTATATCAAATTGTACCTTAAATATTTGACTTAGAGCGTTCATCTGTAATGATTAAGGAAGTAGTTAAGAAAGTAGTTAATTTTTAATAATTCACCAGTGCTTAGGTGAACAGGTTTGACAGTTTCAAAATATCTTAGTTGAGTGGAGAGGGTGGGGGGCAGGTCAAAGTCTGCCCAAGACATCTATGGTTTCCCAAGGACTTTGCAGACATGAGTAATTCGTTTATAATTACTGTATTGTTGCTGTCCAGATCTCCAGCAAGGGGGGCTGAAGGACCCTGAGGAGGGTTCAAATTAAGAAGTGTTCAAAATGTGAACCAAGAAAGACAGAAGCAGGGAAGTAGGTACAAACGTACTAGTTCAGTCTCGCTACTATTTCTTGAAGTCAATCTTGGTTTAAAACATAATAAGCAGACCCCAGCTTGTCATAGCGACTTCCTCCCGGGGATTTGAAACTGTAATGAAAGCATTTTAACTCAGTGGTAACTGGATTAGAGTAATGCAAGAACCTGCCACCTTGGGACCTCCCGCTTGGGCCTCGGCCTGAATAAATGTGCATGGAAATTGTTTTAAACTGATGGCTGTGCAGGATCACAAGTTATAGTAATGTTGACAGTCTCAGCTTGGAACCTGGCAAGCCAGCAAAAAATGTGGGGCAGGGAGTGAACACAGCTCATTTGCTGACATGAAAGCGGGGCTCAGGGGTTGAGATGTACTACCTCTGCAGGTCAATGGTGATGGCGTTTGCAAAGTGCCACCAGCATCTCTACTGCAAATTGAAGCGACGGAATATGAGTCCTTGCCGCAAATCTAAAGCAACTTGATTTCTTTCCCAGCCTGAGGACTCATCGGAAGCCATAAGGAGAAGTTTCTCCGACTTAAAGTGTGCAAAAAGGATACTAAATCTTCCAGCTCCTGGAGGCTGGAGAGGAAATGAAAAGGCATAGTTGTCACATTTTGTCGCAGTAGAATATCGTGGAAATAATCCAATCAGTTTGTTCCCTTCAAAAGTCCCTGGTGTTTCCGCCTTCCTTATTTCATGGGTTTATTGTACTGTGTCATGGAGGCAAAACATCTGTTGGGGAAGACGAGAAGGAGGAGATTCTCCATCTTCCTTATGAACATGCGCAGAGAAGTTCTGGTGGATTTACCGCCCGTGAAATTGACAGCTTGTCAGCTTCCAAGATCCCAGCTTCGAGGCGGCATCAAATGGTTCCTGACTCAGAGCAAACCAAGTGTGTGTTTTCTGCACTGTGTAACTGCACCTTCCTGTCACATTGGGCAAAGTGGACACAGAAGGGTTTTTTTTTTTTTTTTTTCTAAGAAGGGATCAAAAGTTAGAGTATTTGGATTCCTTTATCATTCAGAACAATCCTGGAATTCAACTTTGCTTCCTGGAAAGCAGAGCTGTTTCCTCAAGGAGATTCAATGGGAGTCCATTTTTCAGAGACGATTATGTGGCTTCAGAGAATCAGTGAAATAATTTAAGTCATATATGTTTCAGCAAGAATATCACAATATCATGAGTTCTGCTTCTTTCCTTCACGCAGAACAGGTAGCGGGGTCTCCATTTTACAGATGAATTAAGTGAGGTTCATAGCTCAGGTGAGTTTTGATAGATAGATAGTGTATGGTGTGATGATTCTAGATTGTGGATCAAGATTGCACTTTACTGGCAAGAGCCAGTACCCAGGAAAGGGTCCAGCACACAGTAGGTGCTTAGCAACTGCTTGTCGAATCGGATCTTTCTAGACCAGTAACTGGCATGAAAGATTCACCTTCCCAAACTCTTTGGAAAAAAATATCATTGTCTACAACTAGGTCGAGTAGTCTGTCCATTTGTTTATGAGTTCATATCTCATCTCCTTGCATGAGGATAGTGAGATTTTTAGAATCCACATTGATCACAACTTTAGATAGCTTGAATTTCCAGCTAACATTTTCACATTTTGCTGTAATTCGGTTTTGATATATATATATATATATATTTTAACTTTTTGAATGGTACTTAAGCAAGTACTTAATATCAAATCAGGGTGGCATGCCAAAAATTACCCAGGCATTCCTTCAATTTTGAAACAGAGATAATAGCTTTGGACTGATCTTTTTTTTTTTTTTTTTTCTGTTTTAGAATTTGGTTGTGTGTGTGTGTGTCTACATATTTTTTCCTTCCCTTTTTACTCCTTGTACACCATCCCCATCTCCAGTTCTGTAAATAAATCAGAGGCTGTGACACTAGGCACAGTGTATTCCTCTAAATTGGATGCATGGAACCAACCCCCAAAGCTTCCCAAATAAGCCAAGAACAGGCAACCATTTCAAAGTCATATAATGGACGCAGGCTGCTGGTATATTTAGTATCCAAGAAGCAGCTTTTCCTTTTCTAGTTTTTTTTTTCTCTTTTTCCCTCAGTAGAAGCTAAAACTTTATTATAAAACCACAGATAAGTATATCAACTGCTAGGAGGCTGGCACAGCAGAATACAAGGAAATAAGAGATAAGGGAATTTGGTCAAATACAAAAAGTACCGTGGAATTTAAACCAAATGACAGTAGATAAGGCTTTCCCTGAGTTTCTATTAAAAATGTAATAAATAAGAAATCCAAAAATATTTCTTCCCAGGCCTGGCACTTTTGTTCCTATGTTACTCATCATAAATGTATAGAATCTTCATCAGGGCTGGGGTTCTATTCACAGTTGCGAAAATAAACTTTGCTGCAGTCATGTTAAAGATGTGACAGCTTCAGATTGATGTCTTGTGATTTGTTCAGTAAAGTTTGTCATTTGAATAAATAGACCTTATTTACACACTTAAGGAAGTAATCCCATAAATCCACATGGAAACCTGGTGATAAAAGAAGGAGAGACTCAATAGAAATCACCAGGAATCAAAATACAGATTTAAAAAAAAAAAAAAACAGTGGCAATAACTTTGCTTATGATACCCTTTTGGGAAAATTCATAGTGTTTTTAATCCTATCATTTTATTATTTGTAATTTTAATTGCAGTTATATATGTAGTTAATAGTTATTATAATTTTATTATTTATTATTACATTTATGTAATTCTGTGTGGATTCAAAAGTTCTGTGAGTCATAAATACTTACCGTGGAATTTAAATTGCCCTAAAGCAGATAATGTTTTACCAAGTGAATCTCTCCCTCAAAGTGAATTTGCATAGATCCACGTAGACCATCTCTGTGCCTTCGGCCCTGTTGACCCCAGGGAAAGGAAAAGAATTGAGATCTGGACAAAAGTGGGGTGCTTTAGCGGCTCCCTGAGATGATAATGCCTCTGGGTCTGCAACTCAAGTGTGATCTGTGGTTTCAGGTGAAGTGGTCCATGGTGTCTGTTCCGTCTCCAGAGAGCAGTAATCTTCAGCCATAAAATGTCTCCCTGCCTAATACAGCACATCTGTCAGCCTTAGCATCCCACACACTTAGTTTACATCTGTCTTGGGATGGTTCATGGTAGGAGCAGCTCATCCTATTTGGATATAGATGTTCAAGCCATTTTATTTGATTCTATCTTTTGTCCTTAGTTGATGTGCATATATATGTGTCTTTTATCTAGTTGAATTTATGCTTTAAAACATGTCTTTACAGATAATTTCAAAGCACAATATGTATGTATCTCATTACTGAAGAATAGACCAAGCCTTACATAATTCTTTATAAGTGGGGTTCCTGCCATCTTGGGAGGAGGAACCAATATTATCAAATTTCAGTAATAATTTCTATTGAATGTGGCAACAGTCCTTCCTAGGCTTGGTAAATCCAGTGCAATCAGTGGGCCACATAGTGCATATTACACATACAGCTCTGGTATCATATCAGGAGTGAGAATCACCATCACCAGCCAAACCAGTCTCCATCAAGAAGAGGTTGCAATGGACAGTTGTGTTTTAAAGAAAACTTCAGGTTTTGACTATCCTGCTATTTTACATTATGAGATATAAAACTCTATTGGCCTAGGATGCTATTTGTGTTTAGAAGATAACTGAGGAATCCAGGCTTATACAGAATATGGAAAATGAAGATCAAATCTCTCCAAATTAATTACTAAGATGCTGAGAGAATCATGACAGCTAAAACATCTAACGCCGGCCACTTTTTTTTTTTTCCCTCTTTATCTAGTTTTCTTACTGAAAACAATTCAAGATTTGGTATCAAAAAAATTTCCATTCATTTTAAAACAGAATTCTCATAAATCTTCGTGGCTTCTGGGCTATGACCCGGAATAAGAAATTAATGTGAGGTTGGATAAAGGCCAAACACCTTATTCTCTGTGTTTCCTACTATTTATGTGAAAAATCTGCTTCAATATTATCTCTGCATAGTCAAGTGAAGTCCCTTCCTGGCACATGAAGAACATTTGATCCATGAGTAAGTACAATTGAGTGAATTACTATGTACAAGGTGTTTAGAATAGCGTGGGGCACCAAAGTGCTGGTAATCCTACTAACCATTATTTTTATTTATCAATTCAGATTTCTAAATTAGAACACAACCATTAGGGCAATCTAATTTTTCTGGGCCTCTTAGCGAAACAAGATCTATAATCTGGAACTCGTAGCAGAATGTGGACATACGTTCTTATCCTTTCCTTACTTCAATTTATTTGATCATTGATTTTAAATTTTAAAAAATTATTGATACACTGTTACATATTCGTAACTTTCTGTTATATGAGAGGTAATTGTTAACCAAAGGAAGTCCTGTCCCTTTGAGAACTAATTTTAAAGTAATTTCATTTGATGTTTTGATGAATGGAACTATGCTGTGATATGGTGACATCTTGAGTTTCACTTACAGCTATAAACCTTGTTTGTGGGTGAGTTTATATGGTGCATGTGGGCATAATTATCTGTCCAGCTTCTATGTGTGTGAATCTAGAATGCCCTGTGGCTAAACGTGAGTTCTCCCTTTGTGTTTCACAAATTCTGAGCATTGCTCATATCTATGAAAGTATAGGGGAATAAAATATACGTATATTTTGAAAGAGAGCAAGAGAGAGTATTTTTTGTAGATTTTCAGTTATTGAAAAGCATGTTCTCTAGAGGTCTTTTCGTATATATGTGTGTTATGCTATATAAAATCTATATATTACATGTGTATATGTATATGAAAATATCATGTATTTATCCATTGAATCTTATTCTGTAGTTATTTCAAGAAAACTTTTGGGACTAGTTTGAGCTGTGCTGGATGAAACAAAAATTTTGTTTTGTACTTCTTTAAAATGGAAATATTTTGCCCAATATTTTTGGGCTTTAGAATGCTGTTACCTAATTATTCAGAACAGATAATAATACTCCCTGAAAATAGTGGTGTAATTATTTAATTAAATAGATAAAGTTACCATGAATAACATTGCTTGCTCTAATTCTCAGATTTACTTGCAACAATGCCCACACTAAAATAGTTCAAAACCTACTATACAGTAAAACCATAATTAGGGCATATACGGCTAAGAGTGCAATTGATTACAAACTTTGTTCATTAATAAGCAAAAATTTAACTTAACTTTTTTCTTCTCAATAGTAATGTTTTTGGTTTCCTGTACAAATTGTATGATGTAGTCCTGGTCATAATCTTATTAAACATAATAGACCATTTTTTTTTATAATTGACCATTTAAAATAGCTTTAAAAAAATTTAAATGGTTATCTAAAATAAATTAATTAGCAAAATTTTTGTTTGCTTTTATATTATTAAATTATCTTAACGGCACAGGGGAAAGGTCATCATTTATCA
Source organism: Camelus ferus (assembly GCF_009834535.1). NCBI lineage: Eukaryota > Metazoa > Chordata > Mammalia > Artiodactyla > Camelidae > Camelus > Camelus ferus. Next base: position 18,089,774 of record NC_045722.1, on the reverse strand, counting down.
AGCACTTGAGTGATTATAAAATAGTTAAGAAATATTTCACATAATAGTTTTACCTTGAATTAGTTACAACTGACAGTGTTTTTTTTTTTTTCACCTTAATAGCTTCCATATTTAAGTAATTCTGCATTTCTTTAACCAATAAACTTGGATTTAATTATAGAAGAATGTAGGTACATTTTATTGTTTTATAAGAATTCTGCCCAGTACAAATTACAATGGGCTGTTTCACTGTTTTCATATCAGCAGAGCTAAAGACACGCACAAACACATCAGCTCACCAGGCTCTTCCATCGTCAATGTGTATGTGTGTGTGTGTCTTTGTGTATGTCACACCCTCTAAATTCAGGTGGCCTCAAGCTGTGCCATATAATTCCAGCCTCAATTAAACTTTCCAAGGGCTGTACCAGGTCAGACATAAATAAGGCAGAGGATAGTCCTAGGGAACAGAAAAGCCATATTTATTCTTTATCCACAGTTCATGGCTATCAAATGAAGCCTAGCAGAGAGGAAAGACAGAGGAAGAAAAGAGGACTCTCAAAAGGTACTTTGCACTTGAATGTAACCTTTGTTGGGAAAAAAATCAGTATATGAATAATTCAAGACACAATGAATTCGCGGTGGATGTGGGTGTGAGTGTAGGTGTGTGTCTTTTTTTGTTTGTTTGTTTCCCTTTAAGAATACAACTTTAACCAGAGCCCAGTGGAAAATATGTTTGTATAATTCCAATATATTAGCCCAGAAATCAAGAGATTCAATTTTTTTTTGTACCACAATCCAGTAGTGTAACCTTAGAAACATATTTTATCAGACTCAGTTTCCTCTTCCATAAAATGAGAAGTTTAAAGTAGATAAATCTATTGAATTTTCAAGTTCTAAATTCTACCTTAATCTGAATTCTTGAATAGTCTTAGGAAACAAAGATCCAATAAACTAAGTTAAACAGAAGGACTTGACTGAACACATTCCTTCATATATAACAAGGATAAGTTTGTAGAAAATATGAAGAACTCTTATCATAAAAATAGATAAACTTTCCCCCAAAATGAACAGATATAATTAACAGGTAATTCAACTAAACAGGAAACCAGATTGGCCAATAAGCACTTGAAAATATATTAAATCTCCTTAATAATATTGGGAAATAATTTGGGACTAAATTTAACAATCATTACACTATTTTACGTCCACTACTTTGGCAAAATTATTATTTGTGTTAGGAATGAGTTCGGAGTGAGACTCCTGAACGGTGCACAAAGTGTGTCCGTGCACCCCAGAGAATTCACAAACGCTCCACAGCATATTTAAAAATCCGGAGGAAATTGCAATGAAATCTGGGGAGCAGCGTGTGCTTTCCTGGCTTGCGGTAGCTCTGTGTCGACTTTAGAGCGTACTCTGTTCTCTTCAGTGACATCACATCTTTGCAAAGCAGGGTTTTACAGTGCGCGCTGTAATAAAAGGAAGGTCCCATGAGACCGATGGGCGGTTACGGGCACCAATAGAGAGAAATCTAGTTTGCCGTTCTCCTCACCTGTTTAGCATAGGACTCTGTCAGTTGGGATGAGCGGCGTCTGATGCTTGATTTTAAGAATGGGCCAGTGGACTCATTAGTAGCCTGGACAAGCATATTACTTCTGCTATTTCTGAGAAGCTGAATATTAAATACTAAATGGACTATGTAAATTGAGGGAGAATTAAAGAGAAAAAAGACAGGGAATACAGCATAATGTTTCAGTCATATATATACATACATATATTCCTTTTCATATTCTCTTTCATTATAGGTTACTACGAGATACTGAATATAGTTCCCTGTGCTACACAGTAGAAGCTTGTTGTTTATCTATTTTATATACAGTAGTTAGTATCTCCAAATTCCAAACTCCTAATTTATCCCTTCCCATCCTCATGATCTATCAGAGAGTAAAGAAATTAGATTAAAAAAAAGGAAAAATTCTCAATTCATTTTAGAGTATAGATAATTCCGGTGATGCCACATTTAACGTGTACACACACACACACAGGATATTAACCCTATTGTAAACCTCATTACATTTGTGAATGTTTGAAACCTTTGATAATTTATATCAAGCAATCTTTTTCTTCCCTTTGCTTCTCAAAGAAGTTTAGCAACAAGCCTTGTGAAGCCCAGCCTCACACCATTAAAATTCACCTCTCAGTCCTGTGGACATAACTCACACTTTCCTAAATATTTACTCTTTAACATTGGAAGGTAGCAGTAGTTGATAAGCCCCCTTCAGTATGGTCCCTGGTCCCTGTTTCTTATGAAAGTCACTTTGCTAATTTGCAGTCATCTCAAAAAGAGTAAGGACCAATTTAGGTATGGAAGCCCGATACTTTTCACAAGTCCAAGTAAGGTTAGTTGCAACATTTACTAAGTTATTAATTAACTTACAAGGAAAAGAAGAAGATGTGTTTTGCACTTTGTTTGGCGAGGTGGTTCCAGTCTGTTTGAATTTCCTAGCTGACACTTTAATCCAGAGCTTGATTCCATCTGCGAGAAAACCCAACAGCAGGTACACCTAAGCTCCATTTCCAAGTGCTCGCCAGAGACTTTGCAAAATAGAAGCATCCCAAATCTCTGTCAAAAACATTGTTTTCCTTGTGACAAGGGAGCGGTGGATAACATTAGGGACCTTAGAATTAGGAAAAAAATAAGAAATGGCTCCAAGAGAGTCATTTCAATAAAAGTACACCGAAAAAATTATACCATATGAGAAAATTATCTAGTGGGTATATTTTTTCCTATTATGAGATCTCCAAAAAATTTCATTGGTGAAACCTACATCTGAGCAGCTGGCTGAATGTGCTGATTAGACTGGATAAAGCAGAAGAGAAATGATGGGGAAATGGAATAACATTAGGTCGAATTCTTTGTTCTTGGGCTCTTGGCGTTCAAAGGCACCATCCAGGCGAAAGGAGTGGGGATTCAAGACTAAATCTGTCTTGGAGGACTAGTTGGGTATCCATTGTGAGAATACCTCATAACAACACTGGGTGTCTGCTACACTAACATGTTAATCAGAGGCTGTAATTACTGAGAATAGATACTAGGCTCTCTGGAAAATAAACAGTGTCCTGAAGAAAGGCAGAATGGAGCTGCTTATAACCAACATACAGCAAGACACAGCCCCACATTGGTAAGGAGGGAAACACCTGAGTATTGCGTACGCTTCAAATGTTTCCTGGTTGACTGCTTCTTGCTGCTCCATCCCAGAGGCTTGTCATCATTGGATCTTTATGTCCACCCTAATCACAATTTAAACCCACTTACCCATGTCCTATTATGACATAGAAGACACAACTCTGAACGTTCATTTGGACGATAATTCTGCACATTCTTTAAGAACATTGTAAAACTCCCCCTCACTTTTGGTTTTCTTTTCTGAAGAACAAATAATCTCATCTCCTTTTATCTTTCCCCGGAGGTCCCATTTTCCTATCCTTTAATCATTGTTATTGTTTCCATCTGTACCTACTTTAATTTTTCCTATCCCTTCTAAAATGTGCATCGGCAAATTAGGTGCAGTACTACCAAAACTGGGATAGTTCTAAAATACCTGTTGACCTACTATTGGAATAATTATCTCTATTTGGATAAGGCAACACATCGAAAATGTTGGTAAGGGCAAGGGAAAAAAAAAATGGAAGAATTTAACTGCTCCCATAGAAAGATATTTTCAGATCCAGCAAGTGGTTCTAAGTAATAGAACTTGCCCAAAAGAGAAATGAGAAAATGCAGAGCAGTGTAAGAAAATGGCTATTATGGAAGTTAAAGAAAAAAATGAAGAACACAAAAATGATATCTATAAAATGATTACAAATGCAAATGTATGCTTGCACACAAATGGGCAAGCACAGAAAAAGAACATATAAGGAGATACTTTTTCTTAGAGTAGCATCTTTCTGCATGATTTTTTTTCAATTTTAATTTTCCCGATTTTAGCAGTGCTATGTGTGCAGTAACTGGAACACAGTTTTAGAAGAACTCTCTGGAGAATAAGAAGGAAAAGTTAGGGCACCTAATAATGCAATAATACTTAAAGAGTAGGGAAAAAATGAGACAGATCTGTACTATTTTAATGTGTTTAGTAAGTCTTCATGCTTATAATGAATAGAGGGTGAAAAAATGATGTAACTTTTACTCTGAAAGTTTTTGCCCTATCCCTCAGATCAGAATGGTGATAAAAAAATCAAAAGGAAAAATTAAAAAGCAAATTAAAAAAAGAAAAATAGGCTCAGAATTTGAGGCATCATCCAGTCTTAACACCCAATTTCACAGATGACAAATTAATGACCAAAGAGTAAGACTAGATTTTTCATGGTACTATATCAACAGAGAAACACAGAGTACAGATATGTTCTGTTGAGAGGCACCCCTAGAAGTTGATAAGTCACACTGTGTTAAATTCTGCACAAGACCCAAGAGTAATAGGATCTCATTAAATGAGAATGTTGGGACGTTGTAATTTCTCAGTTGATGTTTTCCTCAAATGTGGCCAGTGCATTTGAATAATAAGTGCTCAGTCTTGGCGTTGGCTTACATGAAAAAAAAAAAAAAAGAATATCATAAATTCATCATTAATCATGATTTAATGTAATTCCATAGAATTTTGAAGCTAAAATGAAATTTTATTGTGGTTTATCAGGTTTGTGTCCTTTATGTTCCTGTTAAAAAAATTAATGATAATAGATAGATGTGGCTATCTAGATATAGACAGATATAAAAATTCTTCCCTGATTTAATCACATATCTTTCCATTTAATATTTAGTTCATAGCTCACAATTCTTGAAATTTTCTAAAACTTGAGCATCCAGTTTCTTATTTTCCATCTTGGATCTGTCGAATCATTTATTAACTTAACTTTTGATATTCATTGTAAACTCAAGTATCATTTTCTGACCTTATCTGAATTAATAATACGAGTTCATTGTTTCTATCAATAAAGTAACTGTCCTGTGGAAGATAAGAAATTGCCTGAAGTCTTGAACATGGCAAAAGTTATTTTTCTTACGTCTAATAAGCAATGATGCAAAAGTCCAAATAGGAGCTACACAAGTAAGATCAGGAACTATCCTTCTTTCCACCATATTCCAGGAGAGTATTTTGTGTGTGTGATTAGAGGCTTATTTTTGAGGATCTTAAGGTCAGGGATGCAGTCTGAACTTAGCATAACATCATGATGTAGCTTCTGATTTGGTAACTACACCAGGAATGTTCCGTAATCTTGGAAAGGCTGAGTTAGTAGTATATACTAAAATACAGTATTGCCAGTCAATTAATTAAAGAAGGTTTACGGGCTTCCTGGATCTCAGGGAAATGAGGCGATCAAGCTGCTGGGGAGAATACATCTATTCTCTGATTTGAGAAAATTGGATTGTATGTTGGTAAGAGATATTCTCTAATCAGCATGGTAGACTTTGAGAGAGAGGTCGGTGGAGATTCACACTCAGTAGTAATGACAGTAGTATGATCGGATCCAGGGATTGTTGACATGGTAGGTGCCTCAGATTGAGCCAAGATTTTACACAAGTCAAGTCATCTCAATAAGTTATTGGGCAAAATGGTAGATTGTCTAGGAATTTTGTTAAAAAAATATGTTTTTAAGAGGGAGTAAAATAGTGTTAAGACACTTGAACCAATGAGAAAGATCTTGATTACAAGTAACAGAACATAGGCCTTCAGTGGCTTCCACAATTACTGCTGCAATAAACAAAGGGTACAACACCAAGAATCAGAAAGTAAGTGTCTTAACTCCTAAGGGGGACACATTGCTTTCACTTTTATTTTATTGGTGGAGAGTAATCACAGGACCTAGACTAACTTCCAGTGATCAGGGAAGTCCAATCCCATTGTAGACTGCATTGAAGAAGAACTTAATACTGGTCAAAGATACAGTTGTATTATATAGATATAAACTCTCAAATAATTAGAAAATCATATCACTTTTGCCTTTAAGTCATTTGAGGATTGAGTTTTCACAGGTGTAGAAACTAAAGGTCATTATTTCTATTAGTATTACTGCTGTTTACCAACCCATCTGTCATGCACTGAGCATTTACTGTGGGTAATTGCCTCATACACATTATCTGATTTAATTCTCACTACAACTCTGGGAGGCAGGCATTCTTTTTCTGTCTTACATGTGAGGAAGCTGAGACTCAGAGAGGCTAAGAAAGATACTTAGGATCACACAGCCAGTATGATACAAACCTGAAATTCAAACAGATTTCAGTATGATTGAAAAATTTTAATTTGGCCCCTTGATGAAGAGAATTATTCAGATTCTAAGATCTTCCTAATTTAGAATAGTTTAAGAGCGAGCTAAGGAATGATGAGAATACTACCAAACATTTCTGAAAGTTTATTTCTTTAAAAAGACAAGTGTTCACAAAACAGTATAATTTTTCAAATTATTTTGGGGGTACAAATTTAACAGTCTGAAAAACGTAATCTCCTCAAAAACCAGACTCATGAAAAATTGCAACCAGAATATAACAATACTAATCTCAAATATAATTATAATTTTTACTCGGTTTTACATGCAAAGGATTGATGGCCACATTTTCAGAAAACAATTACTCAAATAAAATAAATCTTACTAAGCTAAAAGTTAAATTCAAGGATTGACTTTGGTCTTGATACTGAGTTCGATTGTTCCTTGTCATATACACAAGGAAGAGAGGTGTGGATCACATGGGGTTCACAGAACCACTCCCTAGCTTGAGGAGACCGCTGGTGTTGGGCTAAAATCTCATCTCTCAAAGCATGGTTTGTTAGAGTTGTTCGCACTTAAACATTCTGTTCAGCTCTGTGAACATACAAAGCTATAGCCTTCTTCCCAGCCCATTGTACTACCTTCCTACCTGGAGTGCACATCCTCGGTAGTCGGGCTGTGTACCCAATACACCAGAAATAGGAGTGGATTGGGATTTGAGCGGTTGGGGGGGAAGTTCTTGTTAACATTCTTGCAGATATGAAAAAAACAAGAAAAAAAGTAAAACTTAGCGATTTTCAAAATGGAGTTTGTTTTCTGTCTTTTTAGTCGAGTTGTATTTTAATCCCACTTGGGTGAATGCCTAGTTTTGCCATTAAAACAATTTTAGAAGTAAGTTTTTTGGTCCCAAGACTTAAAAAAAAAAAATGAAAATGCCCTGGTTTTGGAGCATCAGAGCTGAACAGTAACGCTGACCATGATACCAGGGCTTCAGGGGAATAGTACAGGAAGACTGAGCATTCTTCCCTTTTATGTGTGATTACTGATGTTTTTATTGTAGTTTCTTGGTAATAGGTTGTCCTTTATATGTGCTTTACTTCTATATATGCTTTACTTTTATATATGCATACTTTTGAATGAACCTTTCCGATAGTGTTGAAAGACTTTTTTTTAAACTAGAAAGAATGCATTTTGGAGCAAATGAGACCATATGCTTTGGCATCTCTTTTTTTCTCCCAGGTATGATAGTTTATTGTACAGCAATAGAATACGAAAATGAGTTTATTAAGTTTACCTAGAAATGATTCAACGATATCTGTGTGAGCTCCTTGAGCTATGTCAACATTTTCTTGAAAGATACCTGAGATTATTTGATGTTTATTTTTTAAGTATAGTATTTGTAAGTTAAAGTGCACAGGAACATTTTATTACATTTTAAATGTAATTCCTGATCCCCAGATGCTGTCCATATAAATCTGAACAAACCGAAGACATCGCTATCTATATTAGATCAACAAATCCTCTCAGTCCCTGGGCTAGTGTTAAGAATAGGCAGCAAAAGTGAAATTCCTTGGTAATAAAACTTCTGTTTCTTGACAAGTATGATGTCAGGACATTTTTTTGCTATGCTGCCTACACCTTTCAAAGTAGGTTACAGTGTACGGTGCGATTATGTCTTCCTGTAACCTCTATTTCAAAAGTGCATACCGTGTAAATAATACACTTTCTAACAACTGTTTTAATGGTCACTGTTTTTAAGGTCATCTTCATGTGAAATTCAAAACTGCACACAGCTGAAAATCCAATTTTGTTTCAAAGGAAAGGATGTTTTCTTTTTCCTTTCTTTCTTTTTTTTTCCTTTTGGGTTTTTCTTCCTATTTCTTAAAATGGCATTCTCGATGGAAATTGGCATACTCATACATCAAACTTCATTTGTGCCAACATCAAGTTAAATAATCTTTCTAAGCACCATGAAATTGGGCATACCTGTGTGGGCAATTGCTATTGACTTCTCAAACTATTGCATTACACTTTTCTTCTGGAAACCAGACAAATATGATATTTTCAGAACTAGAAGACACAAATTTATCTCTTCCAATTGCTCCCAAATGACATTATAAGATGCTGTGTCTTCTGGTTCTTGCAGGAAAAAATCCCACTCAATTACCAGCTAGTACATCCCCAAAATAATTTCTTGAGCTATCCCCCCAAATAACCACAAGTCTATATATGTGTCGTTACATAGCATTCATTATCTTTTCTGATTCTGACATCTTATTGTAGAAATTACATAAAATTATGGAGGGAAAAATCTTTATGATTCTTCCCAGAAAAAATCATGATTTATATTTTGAAATGATTCTTTGCCAAACTCAGCTTTGCCAACCAACGTTTTGAGATGATACTGTTTTGTATTATTATTCCAACATTTAAAATCCGTAACCTATTTACATATGTGGCATTCAGTTCAAGTTCCCTGAACAAGTACAGAATGATGAGATCTCTTTAAATTCCACTCCTTTGATATATAAAAATAAAGGAAGAGACATGCAAAAATGTGGATTTTGTACAAAAACCGGGGGGGGGGGGCATTTGATGCTGTATATCTGTTAAAACAGTTATGAAAAGGAAACACAAAGTCAACAATAAAATACTAATAGAGGTTGGAAAAAATCCAAATCAGAGTAATGCGTAGGTGAAATACAGTTAGTGGAACACATTGCCTTTAGCAGATAAAGGGCATTAAAAATAAAATTTCACTGGAAGATTGAAGAAGGGAAATCAGTTGTATGATTAACTACCAAAGCAGATATTTTTTAACTTTACGTCTCTCTTTCATTTTGTAATAGGTTACTTTCTGTGCTTTAAGTATAATGCATTTAATTGTTTTCCAGTAAAACCCTTATTTCCCATTAACTCTTAATATAATGGCAGCTTTCTCATTCATTAGAGTCCCTGAAATTTAACTTCCATACTGATAAGAACTACATACATATATCCTTACAATCTTTTGGATTTATACAGTTACACTTTTTTTAATGGGATTATTAGGTTTTGTAACTTGCTTTTCCTTTAACATCATAATATAGGCTTGTCTTCTCTGCTGTTATATTTTCTGTTAAATCATTTTGTATGGCTGTGTGAAATCCTATGAATCAGTAGAAATATAACTTCTTAAAGCTTCTTCATTCTTTATGAATGAACTTTCACAATACTGGATATATCATTAAAATATTTTATCAATGTTAAAAAATAGTTTATCTTACCCAGGAATTCCACTCCTGGGTATATATCCAGAAGGAACCCTACTCCAAAATGACACCTGCACCCCAGTGTTCATAGCAGCACTATTTACAACAGCCAAGACATGGAAACAGCCTAAATGTCCATCAACAGATGACTGGATAATGAAGATGTGGTATATTTATACAACGGAATACTACTCAGCCATAAAAACTGACAACATATTGCCATTTGCAGTAACATGGATGCTCCTGGAGAATGTCATTCTAAGTGAAGTAAGCCAGAAAAAGAAAGAACAATACCATATCACTCATATGTGGAATCTAAAACAAACAAGCAAGCAAACAAACAAACAAAACATAAATACAAAACAGAAACAGACTCATAGACACAGAATACAAACTAGTGGTTGCCAAGGGGACAGGGGCTGGGAAGGGATAGGCTGGGATTTCAAAATGTAGAATAGATAAACAAGATTATACTGTATAGCACAGGGGAATATATACAAGATCTTGTGGTAGCTCACAGAGAAGAAAATGTGACAATGAATGTATGTATGTTCATGTATAACTGAAAACTTGTGCTCTACACTGGAATTTGACACAACATAGTAAAATGATTATAAATCAATAAAAAATGTTAAAAAAAATAAAGTTATCAACTAACTCCCTAGATATCCTGATTTTCAAAGGCAATATTCTATGAAAATATACTATGTATTCCTATATGTGAAATGAGGGGGTTTATGTTGTTTGAAATTTTAAAAAAGAGAAGTTTTCTATTCACCATCATGTTTAAGAATTTAGAAAATCAGAATGGGAAAATGAATATATGGATATTCATGTATGACTGAAAAATTGTGCTCTACACCGGAAATTGACATAACATTATAAAGTATCACTCAATAAAATAAATGAATGGATGAAAAAAAATAGTTTATTTTATTATTACATTACTTTTCATGTTTTGATTACCAGGAATTTTAAACACTCTTGGAATGTTTATTTTCTGTGTGCTTTTGTTTTGTAAAGGGCCTTCTTAAAATTCTTTCACATTTTTTAAAAGAGATATTCTTTTCTAAGAGCTTTTTGAAAATATAATGGCGATTATTTTTTGTTTTGATTTTCCTTGAGTTGATTGTTTGTCTTTTAGTTAATTTCCAAATTTTTAAAAATTTTTATTGAAGTCTAGTCAGTTTACAATGTTGTGTTAATTTCTGGTGTACAGCATACTGTTTCAGTTATACACATATATATATCTTTTAAAACTTAGAAGTTTACATTTGTATTCAGCCAAATCCAACAATCTTTCCTTCAATTTTCTGTCTTTATCTTTACGTAATTCAAATATCTCTAGTCTTATGAGCATATAAATACAAATCTTACATTCAGAGTAATATTTTTATCAGCACATATCTCTAAATTTCTCATGAGCTTCCTCAGAGATTCTCCTATGTAAACTCACGAAAGAATTGTATGACTCTGAGGAATCATCTTTCTCCTGGAAAGATTGAGGGAATGAGCTCCCTTATTGGACAGTGGTGGTTGAACCTAGTTTCTTCTTCCTTCCGGGTACATTATTTTCCAGGAAGCCTCTAATTTCCTATGCAAATATGCCTCTGCTGGTCACAGACCAATAGTTAACCGGACAGACCCAGATACATTTGATATCTCTTCTACACAGCTGAGACCCCAGTGGGATTTATACATTGTCCACTGAAAGGTTCAGTACTGTCCCAAATGCCAGAGGGCTCCCTCCATACCTGGAAGATGGGTATGTATCCTGGTGTCTGAAATATCATTGACCAACAGTCATTGTTCTGAGTGATGGTGAAATGGAGCATTTCGTTCTGAGAGTTCATATGGGAGGGTGGAGGAAAAAAATAGCAGCCCACATTATCTTTTTGTATTCCAAACTCAGAAGTTTTTCCTCAAAATTTTTAAAATATTGTTCAGCTGAAATTAAATCTCAAGCAATTGAAACATAAAATTCAACACTATAACGTATGCTAAAATAAGACTTTTTAGCCCAAAGAAAATTATAACAGCAGATGGAACCAAGGATCTTCTTCAGAGAAGTGTAAAGAATACCCAAAAGGGTAAGTATCTTGGTAAACATGAAGGGCCTTTTTTTTGTAGAACCATCATTTAATATATATATGTAGCTTTAAAAGACTACTACCTGTCTAAAGCAAAAATAATAATATATTGTGGCATATAGAACATATGTAACAATAAATACAAGAAAACGAGAGCACAAAGGGTGAGAGGAAGGTCAGTTGAATTATATAGTATAATATTCTTACATTGTTTTTAAAATAGTATACTATTATTTGAAGGTAGACTGTGATGACTTGAAGATAAATAACGTAATCACTAGAGCATTCATCAAAAATAGTACAAAATATAGCTAAATGCTTACTGCATAAGACAAATGGAAAAGAATGCAACAGAAAACAGAAAAGAAATGGAATAAACAGAAAATAAATTTCAAAATAGAAGAGCTAAAACGAACCATATTGATACTTACTTTAACTGTAAATTGATTAGACAATCAATTAAAAGACGTACATTTTTGGACTAAAGAAAAAATAATCTACCTTTATTTTTTAAAATATACTTAAAATATAAGCAAATACATACTTTGAAATTTAAAGTGTGGGAAAACATACACTATGGTGTGCCTGTAATAATTTCATATTAAGTAAACTTTGAAAAATAGTAGTAATTTTTTTTCCTTATGTTGAAAGGTTCAAGTCCATCAAGACCGCTAACAATATTAAATGTCTATGCACCTTGAAAACTCCTATCTATATAAGGGAAATTTGGCAGAAAAAAAGAGGGAAATAAACAAATGCAATTCATAGTTTGAGATGTTAACAACCTTTGCTCAGAATCTGATAAAAACAGGCAGATGAAAAAGAAGTCAAAAGATCGATGATTTGAAAAGCATTATTACCAAATGTGATCTAATTGACACTTACTGAATACTATCTAACAAATATACATGGAGAATAGACTATAGACTGGGTACTAAAATATGTTTAGTAAATATTGAAAACTTGAAATTATTTAGCTTATATCATCTTGCCACAATGGTTCTTAAGTCTAATTTAATAATGATAAGGTATCATTATTAGGGATTTCTTGAAAGAACCTAAGTATTTGGAAATCTATCATCATTTGTCTACATAAACCATGGATCCAAAAATAAATCAAAATAAAATTACAAAATATTTTGGCTTGAATAATAGTGAAAACACAATATATTAAACTTGTATGCAGTGAAAGTAGTGCTTACAGAAAAATAATATAACTTTAAAAGTTTACATTACAATTAAAGAAGATGTAAAATCAATACTTTAAATTTCATCAAGAAACTGAAAAAATAAAAGCAAATTAAACCGAAAGTAAGTAAAGAAAAAAAGCAATCAAAATAAGAGCAAAAATCAATGACATAGAAGACAAATAATACAGAAAATCAACAAGGTCAAATGCTAGTTTTTGAGATTAATAAAATTAATATTAATTATCCCCAAACTGATCTATAGGTTCAACATGGTCCCAAAGTCCCAGAAAGTTGATTTGTACACATTGACAAGCTAATGAAAAAGTGTTTATGTGCATTCAAAGAACCTACATAGCCAAAATAATTCTGTAAAAGAAGATAAAGCTGGAGAAATTAATGCTACCTGATATAAAGATTCATAAAGCCACTATAATCAAGGTACGGTAGTTTTATCTTAAGGATGAACATGTAGATAACTGAAACTGAATGAGCTACGCATAATTAGATTTAGATACGTACAGACAATTAATTTTGACCAATTTCAATGAGAGAAGGGAAAATCTTTTAAACAGGTATTCCTAGAGCAGCTTGATACCCATAGGAAAAAACATTAACTTCAATCCATATCTTACTCCATACACAAAAATCAACTTGAGCTAAGGCCAGAATGTGAACTCCAAACTATGAAGCTTCTAGAAGAAAATATAAGAGGATCTCTTCACAAATTTGTGATAAAAAACAAAAAATTTCTTACACAGACACACAAAACACTACCCGTGAAATTAACAAATACGGAAGTTTTCAAAATTAATCATTTCGGCTCCACAAAAGGCACCATTATAGACTGGAGATATATGATGCACAACATGCCTAACAAAAATTTGCATCCAAAATTTTTATAGAACTCCCACAAATCAACTGCAAAGAGACAAAGCGCCCCATTGAAAATGGGCAAAGGATTTTAACAGACACTTCACCAAAGAAGCTATAAAAATGACTACTAAACATGAGAGAAAGAGTTCAGTATATTGAATTGTCAGGCAAACATAAATTTAATACACAATAAATGAGATATCATTTTATACTCATTAGAAGAGCTAAAAGGAAAAAAATAAGAGCACCAAATATTGGTTAAATATGTGCTTGAACTGGAATTGTCCTACATTGCTGGCAGAACTGTCCAATGTTACAGCCAGTTTAGACAACTATTTGGCAGTTTCTTATGAAATTAAACATTCACCTGCCCCTGAAGCCATCCATTCCAATCCAATCCTAGGTATTTCCCTGAGAAAATTATGCCTGCACAAAGACTTGTACAAAAATAATCATATCAACCTTATTCATTAATAGCTAAAAGCTTGAAAACACTCGACAGTACATCAAAACAAGAACAGGTATACAATCTGTGCCATATTCATATAATGGACCACTAAGGAATAAAGATGAATGAAATACTGACACATTTCACCAAACAGGTGAAACTCAAAAACAGTGTGTTGCATAGAAGAAGTCAGACCTAAAAGGAGCTTATGTTATATGATGCATTCATGTGAAGTTTTAGAAGAAGAAATACTCAACTCTGATAATAGAAATCTGAACAGTTATTACCTGTGGAGTTTGGAAATTGACTGGAATATGACACAAGGGAACTTTCTGGCATAATAGAAATGTTCTATATCTTGTTTTGGGTGGTGGCTACTGGAATATATACATTTGAAAAAACTCATTGAACTGAATGAACACTTAAGCACTGTGCATTTCATTGAGTGTAAATTTTATCTCAGTTAAAAGTATTGCCCATATTTTGTAATAACTCTAAATGGAGTATAACCTTTAAAATTGTATAAAAATAAAGTGTTTCTAACAGTTAAAAAAAAGTAAATGTATTTACATGGTAAAAATATACTTAAGAAGCATGACTAGAGAATTTAGAGGGCAGTCAAGGAAGTGCGATGTCGGAAAAGAGTAGGGAGAAACGAGGTACACAATTGAAATAAATCCAATTGCATTATTAATTACAATAAATATAAATGAATTAGACTTTCAAATCAAAAGACAGAGATGGCCCAATTGGATATCAAAATCTACCTTTTTGGTTTTTTTTTAAACAGGTGTTATTCTTTACTACAGGGTAATGGAAAAGTAGAAAGTAGAAGGATTAATATGTGTGTGTACATGCTCCTGTGTGTGTAGCAGGCAAATACCAAAAGAATGCTATTTTCTTTTATCAATATCAAACAAGATATAGACTTTAAAGCAAAATCATTATTAGAAGGAAAATGGGTCATTAAAAGAAAGAATGAAAATGTATCAGTTGGAAACAGTTTTGCATGTATATATCTATAAATATATTTACAGAGAGAAAAAGCCATGTCTGGATCATAGAGGGAGACACTGAATAGCTTATTACAAATATTACTGTGAGCTGTGCCTTCTACAATTTGGGCCAATAGAGTAAATTAAGCTTTTCCAATACCAAGAACCTAGGAGGTACTTGAAGCCACAGGCGCCCCAAACCATCTTGCCTAAGATCCAGTTAAGTGAGGCATTAATTAGGGAAATTTTTAGACAACATCAAGAATTTTGGTCTAACTATATGCAACACACACACAAAACTAGATAGATAGCTAGACAATGCAATTATTTTATATGTAATATTGTTTATCTATATTTGTATCTACACATATATATTTGCTATGTATGTGTGTATGTTTGCACATATGTATGGGCAAGATCAATCATTAGTTGGTGGCTATGATGGGTGAGACTGGATAGATATTTGTTAAATAATTTAATTCTTCAAATACACTTTTGAAGTTAGTAATATAGTCTGATTTTATAGATCAGAAAACAGAGTCATACATATATGATTAAATAGTTGTATAAAATATACAAAATGCCATTTTCCTTTATTTTAATTACTATTTTATTACTCACTTTTACAGAAATAAAAATGGCTAGAAAGTGACAAATGGGGTCTATATTCAGCTCTAAATCTAAAGTGTGTTACCTTGACCACTGTACTTTCCTGCCTTTTGTTAGATGGTTCAAAAATGAATCACAGAGCCAGAATTAAGCCCAGAAGAAAAGCTCTTAATTAGGAGCTGGTCTCAGGACCCATGCTGGGACTCTCAAGTTAGAAGCCGATAAGTCTGAATCATGAATTCAAGAAGGTATTGAACATATGCATGATATTTGAATTGGTTTTATTACACATTTCGGTATGTATATTTAAATATCCAAGTGTCTCAGTGATACAGGAGCCAGCAGAAGAACTTGAAAATTTACAGCAAGTAAAGGATGGCAAATGGAAGTTAAATATACAGTGCTCATTATCACTAATTTAAAACATATAAAGTGCCATTGATATTTTCTTTATTTCATGGGCTGCTTTTATGATTCTCTTTCACAGGACATAAAAAATATTTTAAAGGCTTTCAGTTATAGGTTCATTTGCAACCTTTGTCCCTTAAATCTCTTTTTTCCCATGAGTTATTCATTTCTCCAATAGAATATATCCTCCCACGGTCACTGTACTAGTGGTGTGGTGACCACCTGGAGCAGCCGTACTGAGCCACACCCCCTGCTTCGGGAACTGTCATGAATGGGACCCAGTGACACCATTGCATCGTTGCTCACACGATAGGCCTCCTTGGCCTCTGCCCCTCCACTCTATCAGCCACAGATGACCCTGGAAGGAAAAGAGGAAGGAAGGCAGAAGACAAGGCTGGCCTCCTCCAGGAGTTACAGAACCCAAGTAATCCAGAGTGTTTTGGGAAGGATGCAATGGAAGAAACTTTAAGAAATCTTAACTTGTCCTTTTCCTCTGTAGCATGAAACCAGATCTGACTTCTCCAATTAGGACATTTGCTGACTGTGGGCTCTAACTTTGGGCGTGAAGCACAGGCAACCAGGAAGGCATTAAACAGTAGATAAATCTCTCTACTGAGAAGATGCTACTCAACTCAAAAATTCCATTTACTCACATTCAAGCATGTGAAGATGCAGTTTTAGCAACATTATTATGGGCCCAGTATAATTTCCAGGAGTCAAGATGGTGCAGCCTCCAAATGTTTCATTATCTCATTGGCCTCCTGCACCACTATGACTTCATGATTATATGTCTGCAGACGATGGTTTTGACTTGAGCCAACAGTATCAATAAATATAGATGATTCGCGTATACTGTATTTTAATCTGACTTACATCAAAAAAGTGAGAAACTCACTCCTGAAAAGCCAGTGCTTGGAAGATCCCTGGTAAAAATTTTTCAACCAAAAGATGTGAGCATGGCTCCGGTTTGTCAGAAGGGAGTAGCGGATGAAACACTTTGTTTTTCAGCAAAAGCCTTACAAGATTTCCTGATAATTTTGTTATATGCGGTAAAAGTGGATCTGTAAGAATTCCACCAGGAAAAAATCTTATCTTACGAGAGATTCTCCTGTTGGCTTATGATAAGTTATAAAGCCATGCTCCAAATAAGTCTGGAATTTTTTTGGGGGGGGTTATTATTATTATTATTACTATATTTTTAACGAAGGTACTGGGGATTGAACCTAGGACCTTATGCATGCTAAACACACACTCTACCACTGAGCTATAACCTTCCCCCACGGCTGGCATCTCGAGTCTGGTGAAGAAAGCAGGAGAACATGGAGGAGTCAGCAATCCTGACTCCAAAATAAAAGAGGCACTTTTTACATAAGCAATGTGTGATATGTCCTGTGTGTGGTGGGAAAGATACAGATTTAGTGGAAGATTCAACACTAGAAATAGCACTGGTGGCATTCTGGTTACTGAGAGAGAGGTGTGACAATAAAATTACCGAGTTTGCAACTCCCTTGTACCTTTTATGAGCCGGAAAGACACCTGTTACATTAATTATATACAGACTGGAATTTCTTTTACCAGAACTAAAAACATAATGGTCAGAGGGGACCTATTCATGTTTTTAATTAGAAAAGGAATGTGTGTGTGTATGTGTGTGCGTGTGGATTTAACATGCCAGCAATATTAAGAAAGAGGCGGAGTGTGGAGTTTTCATTTTGGGACGGTGTATATAGAGGTCAAAGATATTTGTGTAAGGTATACAGTAGAATGTGTGGCCCACATCTATTTACAAACTGGTGGAGATATTTTCTGGCTGCTTCCAACCAGTTGCCACTGATTTGTCTGTGATGTGCGATTAAGAAATAGCCTTATTGTTTAAAAACGCTAATAAAGAAAGATCATTCATTGTAAAGATGAGAGGCAGAGACAAAATAACTCCTCTGTAAGGCAGATTTATTAATAGTCATTCACTGATTTTTCAGTAAAATACTCTTCATGTAACCTTGACTTTATTAAGGAGTCCTTAAGGTGCATTTGGAAGACAGATAATGAGTTTGGGGAATAGCCTTATCTACATCAAGCTAATCTTTAACAGCTTGGAAAGGAACTAGCATAAAGTTTTCCAATTTGAGTGACAGAAGCATGTTAAGATGAAACCATTTAAAACGTCCTTTTAATATGAAGACTTCACGGTACATGACAATGTTTTTATAAGCATGCTTCATGGAGCAGTGGGAACATAAAATAAATAAGAAATATAAAACACGATGGAGCTTTAATACTATTCTTGAGGGTCAAATGAATTGCTAGTTAAGGGAATAAAGAATTCGACTGTCCGAAGGCCTCTGAGTGGCACTTTGTATGGGTTAATAAAAGCAAGTCAGAGGTCCCCAGGGGGAAAAAAGTGTCTCATTCACGTTGGCTGTCTCCTTTAAAGGGAGGGACAATCTGAAGGGAGGGATTTTGAGTGGCAGGTCATTGTCGACCCTGCACATGCCACATTGTCAGGACTTCTATGGATTGAAATCGGCAGGAACCTTTCTGACCCTTGGCTAGTGCGGGGGTCTCTGTGTGGGTGAGCAAAGAGGCCCGAGGCCCGAAAGAAAGAGGGATGAAAAGAAGACTAATTGAGAAGTATCTTTCTAATGAGACAGCTCATATTTACCCATGTGCAGACTCCCAAGTTCAGATTTTTCCTCCTTTAGTGAAAAATCTGAGTTTCCTTCTTTAGCATAAGAGTAGATGTGTCAGAAAAGGCTATTTCTCCCCGGCTTCTATGCACAACTTCCATCACACTCCGAGCTGAAACAGGCTACGGTTTGCAAAGCTTTCAACGTGTTCATTAGTTCAGCTTTTCATTCATGGGGGTTCCGATAACTGTATTTTAAGTCTTTTCGTTTGTTTGTTTGTTAATTGGTTTTCTTTTGCTTTTCTTCCAGTTGCCTCCATGTCCTGGGACCATTCCTTTCGTCCATCTTTAGTCCTTATAAATTTAGAATTTCACCCAAAATATCTTCAGCCCCAAGTTCACGACACAGGTTCAAACCAGAAACTGACAGCAGTTTTTTTGAGAATTCCCTTTCCCCGGCAATGAGCCCCTCCCAAGACTTGTCCAAGAGATTTAAATACTTTCTGGCTATTTTCAGCATTTATCCAATTTTTTTCTAACTCTGACCTAAAGTTATTTCTTCGTCTCAATAAGACCCAAATGGATAATTGGTGGACAGACATCACTGAAGTTTAAAAAGTGTCATAACAGATACATATGTAATTGGGAAGGTGTAGATATAAATGTGAGAAAAGCAAGAAGTGTTTCTCTCTACTCTCCTCAGAAAATTCAGTCCTGGGGTAAGAAAGCTGGGATTTAGTGATTTGATTGAGCTTTTTTTTTTTTTTTCCCTCCTTTAAGAAGCAAGTGATAATTCATCTGCAAACACACCTTTCTTTGCTCTGTTGTCAATAGAAAAGTTGTTTTGCTAATGGTTATCTGTCTACAAGTCCTTGACCTGCTTGTAAACACATTTCGGCAGGAAAACCCCAGGCCATGGCCTCGGGACTCTGCGTCAACAACAAGAGATAAAGTGACCACAACTTAACCTGATGTGGCCTGGAGTGCCCTCTGCCGCCCCTCGACCGAGCGCTTCCCTAATCTCCCTGCTGAGGGAGCCGACTGCTTGGAGGGCTGGCTGTTCACACGGCATGACCCGCACTGCTGCTTGGTTCACGCCCTCCACTCTCTTTTTAATAATTTTATACATCACCACCAGGAGCCTTTTTAAACCCTCTTTCCACTAACCTGGGCAGGGGGGGTTCTATCAGCTGATCAGAGTTGGTCAGATCTGCGTCTTCATGATTCTGAAAAAATGGACACAAAATTGAAAAAAAAGAGAGTCACGTTGACTGATGAGCATCATATCCGTGCCATGTGTGCCCATCCTCCCCCAAGACATTTGAATGAAGACGACTTTTAAAACCATGAAACCTTAATATCACTATGTGTGTGTGTCTGTGTGTGTGTATATGTCTGCGTATGTGTGTGTGGAATGAGTTTTGTTTGGTCTCAGACATAATAATGTTCTCTCACTTTCTGTTCCTCTGTGTACCTGCCCTTGGCAGTGAATCTCACAAAAGCTGTCCCTCTCTAGAGCCTCCCCAGTTTTTTCCCTTCCTGTTCTTCTTTTGTCTATTTTACTTTCTTTTCTTCTTTCAAACCACACCTACGTGATCTTTTATTTTTTATTTTTTTATTGAGGTATAGTTAATTTACCATGTTGTGTTAGCTTCTGGTGTACAGCATAGCGACTCAGGTATACATACATAATCTTTTTTCATTGTAAGTTATTACAAGTGATTGAATAGAGTTCCCTGTGCTATACAGTAAGTCTTTGTTATTTATCTGTTTTATATATAATAGTTTGTATCTGCAAATCCTGAACTCCTAATTTATTCCTCCCAGCCCCCTGTTCCCCCGGTAACCATAAGTTTGTTTTCTATGTCTGTGAGTCTGTTTCTGTTTTGTAAATAAGTTCATTTGTCTCATTTTTTTAGATTCCACATATAAGTGATATCACGTGATATTTATCTTTTTATGTCTGACTTACTTCACTTAGTATGATAATCTCTAGGTCCATCCATGTTGCTGCAAATGACTATTTCATTCTTTTTTATGGCTGAGTAGTATTCCATTATATATATATGTGTGTGTATATATATATATAACACAACGTCTTTGTTTTTAATTTTATTTTTTACTGAAGTGTAGTTAATTAACAATGTTAGTTTCAGGTGTACAGCAAAGCAATCCAGTTATACATATACATATGTATATATTTTTTCTTCTCAGATTCTTTTCCATTATATGTTATTACAAGAAATTGAATATAGCTCCCTGGGCTAAACAGTAGGTCCTTGTTGTTTATCTATTTTATATCTGGTAGTGTGTATCTGTTAATCCTAAACTCTTAATTTATCCACTCATCTGTCATTGGACATTTAGGTTGCTTCCATGTCTTGGCTATTGCACATGGTGCTGCTACGAATGTTGGCGTGCACCCCAACCTTTTTAAAAGTAACTCTACACTATAGAGTCTGGCTTATATGTTTCTGAAATGTTCGATTTCCACTGGAATTCTACACTGGCCCCATCTACAGGTGAAATATGTTTATTGAGTACCTCTCTAGAACCACCATTTTTTCCCTCTACATTTAGAGTTTTCTTAGGATGGGTGCTTCCTTCTACATGATTCTTTTCAACTATGACTTTTCTAACCTATGTCATCATTGTCTAAGTGTTCTCTCTTACCACAGATTTTGCTTTAGATTTGGTTTGTTCAAAATTAAGTGAAACTATTAATAAGTACCTATGGATGGCTGCTTTTAGAAGTCATAAAAGAAAAATAACCCCCAGGTTCTGTCCTTAAGAAGCATTTTGGTTTTGATAAATCTAAAGTGACTAACTAATGAATGGAGTGCTTGATAAAGTATTTGCATATCAAAGTAGATTAAAAGTATGCATTCTGTGCAATTTTCATGTTGTTTTTAAAATTGCTTTGAGAAACTTATTTGTTCATCATAGTAATTGAACTATGAATTATCTGCCGTGGTTTTAGGTTTATGCTTCATATTTCAAGGAGTTTCTCAAAATTATAGCATGAACAAAATCTTTTGGTATATTTTCAGTAGATAAGGTCATTTTTCTCTCAGTTGTGAAGTGCTCAGAATCCCAGAATGATCTTAAATCAGAATTTCCCTTCATATGGTGAATAGCTTTTACTTTTTGTATGTCCCTCTACTGATTTAGTCCTTACCTGAGGTATAAGTAAAGTAAGAAGGAAGGACAAAGAAGGTGATGTTTTGCATTTGTCAACTTGAATCACTAGAATAGTAATTTTTTTTTGCTTTTTTTAAATTAAAATATGGTCAGTTTACAAATTTCAGTTAATTTGTGGTGTACAGCATAGCGATTTAGTTATACCTATCTATGTTTATTCCTTTTCATATTCTTTTTTATTATGATTCTTTAAACATCAATTTTTCACATGTGTGATATGGACCTCTGATACTATAACTTACATCTCTCTTTTGTGAGTAAGATATAGTTGGTAAAGACTTTTTATGAAATACAGCCAAAAAAAAGCCACAAGGAAATGCAGCTCAATGATTTATCATGAAATAAACATCATGTCATCCCCACTCATATCAAGAAATGGGATATGATTAACATCTCAGAAGCTGCTTATTCTTAATTATTACCTCCTGTAGCTTTTTCCAAAGGTAGCCACCGTCATGGCACTTACATAGCATAATCACTTTCCCCTTTCTTTATATCACCTAAGCGTGCATCCTAAACACTGGTTTAATTTTTTTCACTTTATATGAATAAAATCAAACAACATTTATTCTTCTGTGTCTGGTTTATTTTGATCAACATTACCTTTGTGCAATGTGTACTTGTGTGTATGTAGCTCTAGTTTGTTCATTTTTATTGCCGAAGGGTATTTCATTGAACTAATATACCCCAATGGGCTTATCGTTGATACAGATTCCAGTGGTTTCCAGATGCTCTATATGCATCCATTGAAATGTTCACAAAATCTCTCTTGTATTGGATTAATGTTGTGAATGCAATGGTTGCTTTAAATATTAAACCTACTTTGAACCAACACAAATTAATTATCCTGGATTATCATGTTTATATTTTGCTGTATTTCATTTTCTAAAATTTTAGCATCTGGGTACTATAATTTTACTTTCTTATAGTCACATTTTGATAATGAGATTATACTGCCCTCAAGAAGAGATTTGGAGAATAAGTTTCTCTTTTACTCCTCTGCAATAGGTGCCAAAATTCCCTGTAAGTTTAAACAGTGAAGCCATTTGCTTTTCTTTCTTCCATCCTTTCTTCCTCTCTTCCTCCCTTCCTTCCCTCTTTTCTTTCCCTTTCTCTTCCTTTTTTTTTTTTTTTTTTGCATGTGTAAGATGGCATTTAATTATGGATTCATTGTTTTTCCATTTCTTCTTGTGTCAGTTTTTCTATTTTAGGGAATTTATTTAAGTTTTTATTTAAATTTGAAAAATTATTAAACAAAGTATGGTTTTTTGTGTTCTGTTTAAAGTGTGTAGCCTCCGCATTGATGCTCTTTTCCTCTCCAATATTAATTATTTTTGTACTCTCTTTCTCATTTTAACCAGTCTTATGATGGGTCTTAAAATTTCTTTTAGTGTATCCAGATATGTAATAGACCCTGACTTTGCTGGTGATTTTATATTAATTTTACATGATTTAATAATTTTATATATTATTTCCATCCTTTTCTTTTTTGGGGGCATATTTGCCAATTTTTTTGTAAACTTTTTTAGATGAATGACTAACTGACTGACTACTACCTTCTTCCTTTTCTAATATATGTGACCAAGCTTATAAATATCCCATTTGGCAAAAACTTTCCTTGCATGTTAAGATATTTAGTATTTCATTTTCCTTCAGTTGAAAATATTTTAATATTTCTATTGCTATTTCTTCTTTGACCTATGGGTTATTATAAGAGATTATTCTTAACATATGAGAATATTTCCTAGTGTTTTGTTACTGATTTGAAAAAAAACTAGTTGTATTGACATGACAGTATATTCTCTGTATAATTTTGATCCTTTGAAATTTGTCATGCTCATCTTTATGGCTTAATACAGTCAATTTTTTAAAAAAGTTCCATTGGTGCATCAAAAATGTATGTATTCTGCAGTTACTAGGTGTAGTGCTCTACAAATTTCTACAAGGTCAGTTTTGTGAATGTTGTTATCAAAAATTTGCACATCCTTACTAACTTTTCAGTTTGTTTTTTGATTCTTTGACTATTGAGAGTTATATTTCAAAGTATTCCATGAGGGTTATGGATTTGTCTTTTTCTTCTTATAATTTTGTCCACATTTTTCTATGTATTTTGAGGCTATGCTCATAGGTGCCTTCTAATTTGAATTCTTGGTAAATTGAAACTAGTATTTTTATGACACTTGAGATTTTCCTGCCTTTAAGTCCACTGTGTCTTCTATTAATACAGATAAACAAATTTTTTCCACTTTTTGATCAATATTTACATGTTATATCCTTCTCCATCCTTTATTTTCAATGTTTTAAAATTTACTATGATGTTCATTTATTATATTTTAGATATTACTTATTATAGAATATAGTTGAGTTTTTTAATACAATCAGATTTATTCTTTTATTTAGAGCACTTGGTACATTGACATTTTATATATTAGCTGATATATTTGAGTTTTATATATCATTTCATTAAATATTTATTTTTTCTTTTTTCTCTATGTACATGGAATGTTTCAAAAATTTTTAAAAAACTTATTAGAAGAGCTCAAAGAACCAAAGATTAGATATGAAACGGTATTTTATTTCCATATCAGAACAAGGACTGGATAGTTAGGAACCGAGATAACTCACTGTTTCTGTGGGCTCCATGAAATTTCATCATCATTTCCCTCCCATTTGCATCATTTTTCTCTTTCTCTTTTGTAGAATAGCTCCCTCAGTTTAGGCAAACAGATGGGTAATCAGTTCTACCACCACATGTCTTTATAATATCACTTTCCAGTTCAGTCAGTTAACAGAAGATTACCAGCTTTTCTCTGTATTATTTCCATATTTCTAAGAGGAAATTCTTATTAAATTAGATTCATCCAGTTGGTCAGTCATACCTCTATAGCCAGAGTAAAAATCGGATAACCTACATATGGACCTGAGCCTTGGGATAAAGAGAAGCTCAGAGAATAAGGTGTTAGACCTAAAATTGTGCCTCAGTTTCCCATGTCACTAGTAAAATAATAATAATAATAATAATACTTAAAAATAATATAGTAATAATAGAGAAATCAACTGTGTCCTGAAATAGTTCTTAAGACTAAGTTTTTAACTTTTTTAATGATTATTCTTTCTTTTTATCTGCCTGAGGTAGCCATTGGTCTGTATTTGGTCTGTATCCTTCTCTTGTGTAAATTATACACCCTCTCCTGGACCCTCTACTCAAAGCTACCAACATCTCCATTCTTTTCAGTGGACTTCATCTGAGCAACATTAATTTCAAGGCTGCTCCAGTGCCCAACTATGTTTCACTCTGTCTTCATGGATTCTCTTAAAGAAATAGGATTTTCCCCCCACTCAACTCTTTCCTCTGGCTAGCTCCTCCATATGCCAAAAATAATTAAAGATGGATTCCCCAGTATAATGAGTGAGCCACAGGAGGGGAAAAATCAGGAGATCATAGATTGCACAACAGCTAGACCATTGCGGATCTATTTGAAATAAGGAGCTGTCTTTTTCACTATTCTTCATTAATCGTTTAACAAAGACTCTAGAAGTAGACTGGGACCAGCCAAGGCACAAACTTGGCAGGATACAGTGGTCACAGCTGAGATTTTTAGGTTTTATGGTGGTGATTGCTAGGGGACATGGTCACCCTGTGGAGACATTACTGTGTTGCATTGAGGTCTATTTTAGAAGAAAAAGAACACAGCCAATTTATCAGCTTGAGATATGGCTTCTCCACAAACTTCTCCCAAGATTATTCTCTGCTGGAAACTTTGCGAAAATGGCATCATGATGAGTTAACACTTTCATTAAATCTTGGCGGACTCCTCACAACGTCTAATGTTGAGCACCTTCACATATATTTCACAGAGGCAGAGTTATGGTCTCAAGTGGGATTTATTCCTAAATTATGAATAGGTATTCTTAAGTGGGGATTCATAACTCAGGCACTGACATGTATACATGGCATCTCTATGTAGGGACATTTAGAGTATCTGCTTTGTAAAGCAATCTGTGCCTTTATTTTGGCTTACAAATCAATTTATAAGCTAACTTACATTTAGGCAGCAAATGAATAAGTTAACGAATATTATACTCAGTTATAATATGCATATGTTAAATTAGAAAATCTTATTAGAATCTTCTGAAATTTGTATTATTGTTTGTCATTCTTAAGACAGTAAGATTTTATATTGTGTTGTTTTGGACTATTATCTTGGTATTGTTTTATCTCCTTGAATAAACATCCCCAACCTATTTATTAACATCCTCTTTAATTGACTTCTCAATCTATTTCTTATTTCCACATCTGTAACTCAGACATTGTCATGATTTGAATGATAATTTAACAAAAGCTTCCAGCTTTGATATTTCTTACCAGATTCCATATTCAATTTTATAGATTTAGTTTCTTTGAATGCTGAGTTTCTGGGTCATTTGAAGAAAGTTATAAAGTGAAAAATACATTTTTCCATGTTGGCTAACCTTGTAATCCGTGAGCGGACTGCACTAGCTTATTTTACTCCATCTTCTTATATTAGACACTCCTATGGTCTTCCAAACGGTATATAATTTTCTCCATTTTCAAGGCTTAAAAACTTTGATTTGGGAAGGTTCTAGCTCAGCTGAAAGTCATAATCCTCAGTGAAGCAGGGGTTTTTTGTTTTTGTTTATTAATGCATGTGAGACCTCTGTGAAGCCTGGAGTGCGTGGTTTGAAGGGGCAGAGGAATGAAGAAATGCTCTAAATACAGAGCAAGTGGAAAATGTGTTGGTAGGGAGGAAAGAGAAGAGACACAAGCAAATATCTTGCTGGGTAAGGATCTGGAAGGGCACAGGGCATCCCCCAGAGGAGCACTTAGAGTCTTTGATCCAGTTTTATTCAAAACTAGAAGGAAAGGACGGTCTGTCCTCTAATCTCTCATTCCCTAGCAGTTAGTACCATCAACTGTGACTTACTAAATTAGGAGGTGTATTATTTGAAATAATAGCAGAATCCCAATTTGGATCTGTCTATATAAAATCAAAGCCAGAATATTTAATTTTACAAAAGTGGAAATAGTAGCACAGTCCTAAGAACATTTTAGCAACTCTGGCCAAACTCTTCCAGGATGGATTGCCTTACAATCATGTAGACAGATACATAGACTACAATCAACAAGGTAGGTAAATAAATCTGAAGTGATTGTTTGACACTTCTAGGAAGAGATAATTTTTACTTGTGTGCCACTGACTAAAGAATAATTTTTTCTCTCTCTTTGGGAAGGGCATACAACTTAAATATAAATTTTAGAGTAGGATGTGAAGAAGAGAAGGAATATCATATTTATCAGCTAGATAAACAAAATCCACCGTCAGCCATGGGGGGTCAGTCTAACCCTGAACCTAGGAAGCCTTCGCACATATAACATTTAACCAGAACCAAGCTATTTACAAGTATTTCCAAATACTTGTTCCCAGAATATCCTATTTTAAGCCCCAGCTAACCGTCCCAACATTGCTATATGATTATTGACAAGATGACCCTTTCCTCTAACCTTAAATCCTCTCTCTAATAGTCTCTTTCCCTCATAAAAAAAAAAAATAGAAAGTCAATATACATTGTAAGTGCTTTGTGGACTTAAGTGCAATATTCAACAAAATTAAAGATTAACTTAGTTTTCTAGCCATGGCAATTAAGAAGAAGCAATATTTTTTTTCTCTATCAACTATCATCAAGTAGTCTCTTCAGTGGAAGACACAGAAAATTGTTTTGTGAGTGTTTTTCCTCACCTTTCAACCATTAATAACACTCAATGACAATAGTCACTTGTAACATCGCAGTTAGGTGGCCCTTTCTAAAACCTGAATATACTGATAACCATACTTGGCATTTAACACAAATCCTTTAGAGATTTCTAAGTGTCATCTCTCTAAAAGACCTCCTATGTTCTTTCCATTGACTTTACACTGTGAGAAGATGGTACCATTGCTTTGTTCTTAAGGGTCTTTCTTGTCTTCTTGTTTCATATTTTTAAAGCTCTAACAAGAGCTAAGCCCTTTTAGTTTATGACTCGTTTACAAGACTTTATTGGCTCTCCAGAATCATACATATGGGGACTCTGATCAACAATAGTGTTGGTTCACGTGATGAATATTTTTATGAGTTAAGTTGACTGGGCCATGGGTAGCTCAGACTTATGGTCAAATATTATTCTGAATGTTTTTGTGAGGCTGTTTTTGAGGGTGAAATTAACATTTAAATCAATAGACTGAGTAAAGTAGGTTGTGCTCTCCAATGTGGGTGGGCCTCATCTAATCAGTTGAAAGGCCTAACTATAATACAAATCTGACCCTCCTGCAAGTAAGAAAGAACTCTTCCTACTTGATGGACTTCAGGCTGAGACACTGTTCTTTCTCCTTCCTTCAGACTTGCCAATTGTGGATCTTGGACTTGTTAACCTCCATGATTACACAAGCCAGTTTCTCATAGTAGATTAGTAAATCAGCTCTCTCTCTCTCTCTCTCCCTCCCTCAAGACTAATACAGTTGTCAAAGGAAGCCATTTTAAACAGTAGATCTCCATAACCAGTGCTCCAGTAGTTTTCTGAAACACATCAAAAAAGATTATACTTTTCAGGCTGGTATCCAAACCAAGCTCTCAATAAATATACTCAATTGTTGCTATCATTTTACAAGAAAAAAATATTGTTATGGATGGAATTCGACACAGAAACAGTTTCCAGATGAAAGAGTGTGATCTTATTTACTGATTAAATACCATCCTCTTTTTTTGACCTGTCTGCACATATGTGTATTTACATACACTTGTGTCTTAGCTACAGATAAACCATAGATATTTAAGTCCAGTTATATTTGTAAGTTAAACTGAGAAGAGCAAACATATCATTAGCTCTTCAACTATGTGATTATCTGGTCTTAGCATGACTCATGGTGAAACATGACAGCTTATATGAACACTAGATATTCGCAGAGAGTAATGTGTAAAAGACACTTTTCTGTAATTGGTCCCAGGGCAAAGGGCTGATCGCTTGTATAAAAGCCTCCAGATATGCATTTGGTCTGGCTTCTAATTAGTGAAGCAAAAAGGAGCTGAACTTTGGAAATTGTGATGCGTCCGTGATCTTCTTTTTTCCTTTAAGGAAATAATCACTTTGCCCTTGAACTCCAAAAGGCCCTGAAATCAAGTGATTCTCCTCTTAAGCTTCTTAACAAGCGTGGGGATTAGAGGCAAGCAGTGTAGGATGGTTCATATTAGATATAAATGATAATGGACAATAGAAATTCACCTATGAATAAAGTACAGGCACTCTAAGCTAGTTCCTTTCACTGAGTTTATTATATTTTCCTTTTACAAGATATTGTGATTCTCCTGTTGCAAAACCGTGCATAATGCAGATAAATGATAAAGCCACTAAAGAAAGTGAAGTTGAATGCAGAGTTCTGCTTAAGAGCCGTTCTTTATAAAACGTTATACTGTAAGTGGTAATCATGTTAAATTAATTTAATCAAGTATATCATGAAAATAAAATACAATTAAAACTTCAGCTTATATATTGATTTCTTTTTTGTTAAAATAAATCAGTGCAACTCCATCACTTCTTTACCATTGTAAAGACATTAAATTGTCAATCAAAAAACATCACCACAGCCTTCCTGCTTCAAGTCCAGAATCTTGTGCATGTCTGAAAGTCTGTTCTTAAGCATATCAAGAAGAAAAAAAAAATACTATAGCCAGCCGATTCTTTGTACTTTACCCATTTGGGTTGAGATTCTGCTGATCTTTGTGTATAATTCTTTGGCTGATAGTAGATCCCATTCTCACCTTTTAAATGAGGAGTTTGACTTACTGTCATTCACCTTGAAGGGAGACAATGCTCTGCACAGAGTCTGGAGATGTGGCATGAATTACCTCTCCCTCTGCCACCTGCCCCCTCCAAGAAGAGAATAAAGTGTAATGGAGCAAGGAAGAGGGTGGGGAGAAGGAAGGACGGAGAAGTGAAATACAACAGGTTTGGGAAAAGGATATAGCCTTTGTGATTAATATTAAAGTTCTGGGCTCACAGACATCAAATTTTATTCTCTCTTCCTGAGATCTGGATGACCCTCCCCATACTTGGCTTGGAGCAAGTGTCTCATATTAACTGGTACTCAGTCCCAGGGATGAAAATGTCCTCATGTTTTCTGCTTTTTTAAAAAACCTTAGAAGTTCAACTGAATTTTGGACATCATCCCGTGGGCTTCAGAACTTGCCCATATCACATGTTCCTTTGACCTCCTCGACCTCTGTTCTTTCTCTCCTCTCTTTAACACTCATTTGAATTTAATTCATGTTTAGATGGATTGATGCACTCATTGCTTCAAAGTGAATCTGAAGCCCAGCTGATTGGCAAGTGTTTAACTCTATGGAAGTTCAATTGCAGCTGTGGGTTCAGCCAACACATAGGGAGCACATATTATATTCCAGAAACTGTGCTCAGAGCCAAAGATGCAAAGAGAAGGAAGGCGCAGTCACTGGTCTCAAGAATCACCGACTAAGGGTATAGGTGGGGTGTCAGGCAAGTACAAAGCCTGAAACAGTGGATGGGAGGGGCAGGGTCAGGGGAAGGGGCTGAAGGGCACTTGTATTTTTTACATGAGAGACAATGACATCGTGGCAATTGTGGAGCGTGGGCGCCGTGTTTAGAGAGGGCAATCGAAAACTGGCTCCAGCCGATCATTGCTGTGTAGGGATATTAGGCAGATCTTCTGAGACTTTAGAAAGCTGGCACATTTTATGAGAAATTGTAAAATAATTTCACATTAGTTCAATTTTTTAAACATGATTTTACAAAACGTGTCTTGTGCCCTTTGTTACACAGCTTGTCCATCAATTCCATTCAGCCTCATTGTCTTATTGCTGAGTACAGTTAAGATCTTTTTCACATTGATGTAGAATATGGTTATTCCTCATTAACAGTGGTTTTCCCAACAGTGATGTTTGATGCTTGGGTAAGAGATTTCCAGTTTATTAGTCAGGATAGGCTAGTATGGTACAGTACCAACCACCTCCTAACTTCAACGGCTTAAAATAATAAAAATGTACTTCCTTTATGTGTTCATTGTTGCCTGCAACTTTGGTCCAGGTTGTCTTTTCTTTGAGTTCAGACTCAGACCAGCTTCTATCTAGCCTTGTCCTTTGTTTTTTTGTTTGTTTGTTTTTGTTTTTGTTTTTGTAGGGGGCAGGTAATTAGGTTTATTTATTTAATTTTTTTTTTAAATGGAGGATTGAACCCAGGACCTCGTGCATGCTAAGCTCACACTCTATCACTGAGCTAGACCCTCCCCTGACCAATTTCTAGCTGAACATTAGAGGCCATCAGGTCTGAGGGAAGAGAAACACAACCCGGCTCTTAAAATTTCTGCCTGGAATTGGCACACTGCGGTCAAAACTTAAGTCATTTAGCCACAGCGTAGGGAAGCATAATCCTCAACCCTTGAGGTGCGAGGAAGTGGGAATTCCTGAATAATTCTATTACTGAAAAAGGATTTTCATTCAGTTGAGTGTAATCGAGGGGCTGTCCCTGGGGGTAGCTGACAGTTTAGGATCCTGGAAGTGAAATCCTCTGTGTCATCAATGTTGACTTCCTTTGTTTTAGGAAAGCTAGTGTGGCCATTTAGAGGTAAGGTGAATGAAGGCAAGCATCTAGCCTTTGGAGAAAACTGAGAGCCTCTGAAATTGGTACAGTTGTCATAAAGACAAACATGTTAAATGTACTGTTTCGTACAGTGTATTGGAGAAATCTTTAAACCTTGTCAAAGGCTGAAAAATGATCAAAAGGAAAGATGTAATGCCCTTTGGATGGGGTTCTTTAAAATTGAATACCCTAGATCAGAGGTCAGCAAAGTAAGCCCCTGGGCCAAATCCAGCCTACTTTTACTGATAAAATTTTATTGGGACGTGATCATTCCCATTTGGTTACAGATTGTCTACGTCTAATTTTATGCTGCAATGGTGGAGTGAATTGTTGCCACAGAGATTGCAGGTTTGCGAAGCCTAAGATATTTATTATCTAGCCTTTACAGAAAAAGTTTATTGACCGCTGACCACGTTTAAAGATTATTATGATTTTCTGGGCCACAAATGTATTCATTCATTAAATAAATATGTTTATATTTATCATTATATGTCCCATTCTACCCTAGATGCTGGGTGTGTTAATGAGCAAAACAGAGTTCTGCCCTCATGTAACTGATAGCCTAGTGGAGAAGACAGATATTAAATAAATTATGTCTTTAATGAATCAAAAATTTCACAGTAAGTTATGTGAGGCAAAGAATGAAGGCTCACAAACCCATATAATGGAGGAAACTAATTTAGAAGAGGAGGTCAACTGTGTCTTCCATAAGGATGTGATTCTGGAGCTGAGGTTTGAATTAAGAGTTAACTAAGTGATGCAAATATCATGTGCAAAGGTCCTGGGGAAGAAGGAAGCATACTATATATAAAGAAATCAAAGACGTTCAGTCATCCTAGTGAGAGAGAGCATGGTCTATGGTAATAGCAGTGATGACAAAAAAGGATGATTTTAAGGGAGGTTTAGGAGGTAAAATCAACACAACTTGGTAATGTATACAAGACAGACATAAATGAGAGAGGGGAATTGAAGACACTGAGATTTTTGACTTGTTCAGCTAGATGGATGGTTGGTGAAAAATAAGAACATGAAGAGAATTGAGTTTGGACCAAAGGTTCGTAAAGAGCCTAAGTTTAAGACATGGTGAACATGGAGTCTAAATCTCAGAGGGAAGTTTGAGCTGAAGGATATTGTGAGTAATTAGCATAGATAAGAGTATGTACAAAGACGATATATAGAGAGGGGTCTTGGGACTGAGTCTTGAGGACTCCCAACAGGTAACAGCAGGGTTGAAGAGCATGAGAGGACCAAAGCAAGCTAGAAGAACATTGTTTCACAAAAACCAATGGAAGAGAGTTGGAAGGAGAAACGTTCTCTGCTGGGCTTTTAAGGGCCTTAAACAAGAGACCCAGCACAATGGTTAGAGCAAACCTCTCCAGGCTCACTGCCCTCAGAAACTACTGTGGGAAATGGTATCAATAACCTTAAGTGGATTTTTGGTGGCAACACCATAAGTCAGGCTCAGCAGAGGAGATGAAGAGAGGAGGTTATTTTGGGAGACAGGTTATGCTTCTGGCAAAGGTCTCCAGTGCCTTCCTTTTTGTACTGAGTAAATATTCTTCCAGTGAGTCTTTGAGAAAATCTGGAGGACAATTGATTCCTCTAAATGTATGGGAAGAGGCTCAGAGTCGCAACTCTTTAAATATTAAATTGGTGTTATTATTATTTATTTTACTCTCCAAATACATTATATACCCCAGTCGCCTCTTCTCCTAGTCAAAATTAACAAACTCACCAACAATAGAAAATTTCAGTAAAGGTTT
Organism: Camelus ferus; assembly: GCF_009834535.1. Classification (NCBI taxonomy): domain Eukaryota; kingdom Metazoa; phylum Chordata; class Mammalia; order Artiodactyla; family Camelidae; genus Camelus; species Camelus ferus. The sequence goes on along the minus strand of NC_045722.1, from coordinate 18,056,419 downwards.
TTAAGTACATAAGCACGAAGGGGCTGATGGAGGACACACAGAAAAGCAACATAATCTCTAAATTAAACTAATTCATCTAAGAAAGGAAATCAAAGCCAAAGATAAGCAAGAAAATATCATCTCCAGAACTTACAGCAATCTTGTCGAGGACAGCAGACTTTCCACTGAAAGGGTAATGAGTATTTAAATCATTTTGTCTGTATTTTGAGGACAGGGGTAGCTTAACACTTGGGAAAGAAAAACACGTCTTTTTTTTTTTTTAATTCTCTTTCTTCAGAGACATATATAAATAAAATAAGAGAGGAAGCAAATGTAAAAGACTATAACTTTCATGTCAGTAAAAGGGAGCTTAGATACTTTAAAAAAAAGAGATGATTCTGCAAAATTAAAATTCTTGGGAGAATCAATGATTGAGTAACAGACGAAGGATCACCTACCAGGGCAAGAATTTGTTTATTTTTTTAGTTTGTTTTAAAGACTTACACTGCTGATTCTTATGTATTTTAGTGTTTCTTCAAGAATTGGCTTTGCTTTAAAATCTATTGTTAATGCTTTTCTACATGCTTTATTTTAGTCTCCTAGGTTACATATGTCTCTCCTTTGATAACCATGATTTATAAAACCCTGGTTCTGTTTCAGAGACTCCTCACAACACTGGAAGTGGCTTGTGATATAACGGGCTTGAGGCAGGAAGGAGCAGGAAAGGGGTGCCTCTCTTTAGGGCATCAGACACTGTCTCCCATTCGGGTATCCTGGGATCTGCCCCCTGACTTTCTCATGGTGTATACTCCACAGAATTCCCTTTCTTCCTTCTTCCTCTTCTTCTCATGCTGCATGACAGTCAGTTCTCCACTCTGAAGCCACAATTGTCTTTAAAAAAATGCAAGTCAGTTAACCAGAAATCTTATAGTGGCCCATGATTTAACTGAAGTATGTAAAAAAATCAAATAGTTATATATATGTGTATATATACAAATTCAGTATCTTGGCTCCTCACTGTGATTCAGACACATAGCAAAGTCCTGGACATGATCTTCCATGCTCTTTCTGTGCAGTCGGTGTGCTCCTGGTTTCTCTTTAGCATCTTTCATGCCTCTGTCTTCTCAGTTTTCTCCATTTGACTTTCCTTAATTGCTCAAATGCACCATGCCCCCAGACTGCCTCAGTGCCTTTGCACAGGCTGTTTCCCCTACCCAGAATGCCCTGATCCACATCCTTATCTCTGAAACTTGTGCATAGGTTACCTTAGGAGGTAAAAGGCACTTTGCAGATGTGATTAAGCTAAGGGCTTTGAGATAAGTGAGGAGATTATACTGGATCTTCCAAGTGGACCCAATGTAATCACAAGGGTCCTTATGAGAAGGAAGGAGGAGGGTCAGAGTGGGAGACAGAAGAAGTGAGCATGGAGGCAGAAGTCAGAGAGAAGATGCTGTTCTTTTGGCTGGAGCCATGAACCAAGGAATCCAAGCGGCCTCTAAAAGCTAGAAGAAACCAGCCCTGCCAATATCTGGATTTTTAGCCTGGTGAAATTCATTTCGGATGTCTGACCTCCAGGACTGTAAGAAATAAGCGTTGTTTTAAGTCACAAAGTTTTTAGTAATTTGATTCACCAGCAGCTAATGCACCCCAACCCGGCATGCTAACCCACCCAGCTCTGATGGTCTCATGTTATTCCTGCAGGAAATGCCTTCATGCTGTTTCTTATCGGCTCAGACTCTGCCTCCCATCAGACATTCTCAAACTACCCAGGCCTCTTCCTTCAGAGCAATGGTCACCTTTTCAAATGATGTCTTTCTGTGATTACTTGAATGCTGCCTGGGTAGCTATGCTGGGGCAAGGCCGTGGTACCTCCAAGACCACAAATGAGTAACCATTGAATGCGTGGATGAGTCTTGAAGTGGTAGTGGTGTTGATTGGATTTTGTCTTATCCTGCATTTTTCTTGTAACCCTCTGCCTTGAGCAATGGTCCCAGGAGAGAGCTAGCAAGTGCGACAATGCAGGTCTCCCTCTCTTGCTCCTGACAGAGGATGTGCAGGCTGGGAAGTGGGTTTAGAGTACTTGCCTTCAGCCATGCAAGGTCTGAGCTGGGTTGACAGTAGTGAGGTACCGTCCAGAAATGATGAAAGCTCGAAATGTTCCTCTCTAAAGTCAAAATGTGAAATTCACCTCGTGCTGCAAAATATTAACAAGCTCCACTATTTTGTTAAATGCTGAAATAAATGCAAACACCAACTTATTATTAAGTGTTTCATAGGAATCTCAGTTGCAAGCAACCAACCAACTCTGGCCAGTTAAATGAGGAAATACATACTTTTGAAACCGCCGGGGGAGTGGGAAGAATGGAGAAGCAGACTCAGGAAAAAGAAGCTGAAAGAAAGCAGGTGACAGGCAGGACCTGGCCAGTAATTACACAGCTCTTGTCCTGATGAGTACGGATGTGACAGCACACATCGCCACACCCCAGTCAGCACTGTCCCCTGTCCCCAAACACCACTGTGGGCACCACAACTCCCTCTACTCAGGGAAATTAGATGATGCTGTCACTGTACCTGCTGCAGCCAACATGAATGTCCCCTACGACCCTGTCTGAGCACCCTTGGCTCCCAGTGCAAGTCTCAGGATGCTACCAGCTGCCCTGGGACACATGGCCGTGTCCTTGCTGCAGGAGAAGCTGAGGCAATGAGTAGCCAGTCTCCTTAGCTTCCACAATGAGAGGGGAACTCTTTCTTCCTGCAGGGTCTAATTTTGGAAGGAAGGTCAGCCAAGAATACATGTTTTTAAACTTAAAAATCGTCAAAGCCAAACGTCCACACAAATAGCATCCTTCTTTGCTTAAGCTGAAGACGGTAAACATCAATTGAGGGTTTAAGTGCTCATGTTGTTAAATGAGACCCCCTTGATTTGAATTCTCGCTCTGTGACCCTGGACAACTTATTTAACTTTTATATGCCAGGAAAGCGCTGAGCCCGTGCCTGGCTTTCAAGAGTATAACTGATACTGAAGAATATAAGACCTGTCCATCCCTTTTGTCAAAATCAACATGAAGTGGAAGTATTTCATATTTTTGGAAGGTCAGTTTTTCTTGGAGGGAGGGGTAATGTTTCTCTTGTTTTGTTGACCCGTTTGGGAAGTGGGCACTGTTAGCCTATTCAGGAGGGCCCCTAATTATTTTCAATTTTACCTGGATTTTTTTTTTTTTTTTTTTTTGGTAAGCAGCACATAAAAGAGATCTATCGAGTTGCACAATCAATGTAAGTTTCTTATTGCTTACCCAAGTGTTTAATAAATTCATCCCTGCCCTGGGCATAGCTTTAGATACTTCATTGACTGTAACAAAGCTGCTCTTTTCTTCTTGGCCAAAGTGGCCACGTAAACCATAATTAAGCCCTAATTATGGGCTCTGCGGGTCAGATAGGGAAAAGCTACTGAGTTCATCACACCACCTCCAGAACAAAACTTTGAAGGAGATATTTGTTGTCGGAAAATATTATAAAACAAGCAAAATAAAACACAGGAAGGAGAAAAGGTGGAAGTTTGAATTTCATTTTTCCTCTACCACCCTCCCTCCCTCCAATGTCTAAGATGTGGCCACTGATCTTATATTGCTTTTCTGTTTTGTGAAAAATAACAACGGGAGAATAATTTTTTAAGCGATGACTCAGTTTTTTCACAGTCAGTAAATCTATGAGATCCCATTGATCATGCTCTACCTATGGATAATTCTCAAATAGAATGATTTTTTTTAAGTTCTTGTTATTTGAAAAAATTCAATGTTCAATTAGTCCAATGTATGAAAAGTTAGTGTGGGAGCTTGGGATCTGTAGATACACACTACTACATGTGAAATAGATAAACAACAAGGACCTACTATAGAGCACAGGGAACTATGTTCAATACCTTGTAATGGCCTATAAGAAAAAAGAATATGAAAAGGAATATATATATATAATGTGTAAATGAATCACTATGCTGTACACCAGAAATTAACACAACATTGTAAATTGCCTATACTTCAATTAAAAAAAAAAGAAAATCATCCTTTGGTTTGTAGATATCACTGAAAAATACATGATTTCTGTGAGAAGTTTCCACTGGAGGGATCTATACGATATGATTTGAGAGGCAGAGAAGTGTGGCTTATTTTGAACACAACCACACACACGCACGCACACAGACACACATAACTGGGGCCACCTGCACGGCCTTGCAGGCAGCTTGCAAACATCTCTGTGATCTCACCCTGCTACTTGTCAGGAAGAGTGTCCTGGCCATGGCCATGTGCATACTTTACAGGAGCTTAGCATGGAAAGGACATATTTAACAGTTTATAACTGTCTCAGTGACAGCAAGTTCTAATTTAAAACTCCTGTGTAATACTTGTTAGGAAGTTTTAATATCAAAAGGCCAGCCAAGGTCTTCCATGAAAAATTTCTAGACAGTGAAAGAAACTAATCCTTTTCAGTGATGTTTGGCTTCTCCCAGGCACTAGACGATCTTAATTTCATATTTTATACCCATGGTTTGTTAATGAAATTTTCTCCTTTAAAGAACAACCAGGGAAAGAAAAACTAGCAATACTCTATAATAAATATTTGAGTGAAATTTATGTCGAACTGCAAAAACAACTGCTAAAATGTGAGAGCGCTTTAAAAAAAAAAACAAAAACGTGTTTTGCTTTCTTGGGAGACGTCTGCTGACTGTGCTCTTTTATTTGAGGAGTGAGCTCTCAGGTTGGCATCGGAATGCCCTGTGGATTCACATCCCTTGTAAAAGGATTAGCATGGTCCCCGTGCTCTTGGCTCCCCTCCCCAGTTGAAATGGGCAGCCTCACCCTTACACCTTTACCTATAAGGAATCCTAGCACTTGTTACAATTACCTTGGAGGTGTGGCCACAGGTGAAGACAGGTATCTGCCTCTCAGTGATCAAATCCTGCTTGGCAAACGGCCATTCGTCTTGTCTCGGGGCAGTACTGGCTTGCACACCGCAAGAACTAAGAAATGCTATAGCCTCCTTCCGTTGTTGCCTTCTGGGAATATCTTTGTCTCTCTGCACAAAGCAAGTATACATAGATCTACACGCATTGAAACAGAAGCATATGTGTATGTGTGAATAATTGTGAATATGTGTGAATAAAACTGGGCTGACGTGCACAGACAATATTCCAGGGAGGTTTTCTTGTTCAAGAATTATTTTTGTAATCCTTACATGAACTTGTGAAAACGGCCTAAAAGATGGCAAACAGTTTCCCAGAATATTTAGTGTTTCTATAGTCATCTCAAATTACTTGATATCTTGTTAAAAATGAATCTTCTTTAAAATGAATTACCTGTGCAAATATAACAGGACTATTAATAGGTTGATATCTATAAAGTACTTTTAAGTTATAGGATGCAAGGCAACTGCTATTAAAGGACATGATAGATTAATTGTTCCTTTTTAGCATTTATATATGACACGCTATTTTTAATAGAAATATATGTCTCTTTGACTTATCTGTTTTTGTCTTAGTGAATCATATGCAATGTTGTAAGCTGTCTCAAATATTCTTTGGAAGGAATTTTGTGTGTAGGGGTGGTGAACTGGGGAAAAGTTTAGTAAATAAATACATCATATCTGACTTGCATGGGACACTTTCATTTTTTAGACAATGCATTTGACACCATGTTAGTTCCATGGATGCCACGCATTGATATGATTATCATTTTCTTTCTTTCTAAATATAATGAAAAATGAGAATAATCTTTAATACTAATGAGTTTGTGTTTAAAAGCATTATTGATTTCTTTGCGCTCAGACCTTGCATTTCTTTATAATTCATGCTTTATGAAGATTTATTAACAAATATAGTCGAAAATGGATTTTCCAGACACCTATTAAGAGGTGGATGTCAGTCCAGAAGCACACGGCCTTTTGAAGTTTGTGCTAGAAGAGGCCATGATGATGTTTTTGACCGGGTGATGGGAGTAATGTGCATCTGAGGAATTAAGCCAAGCATTTTTTGGCTATTCTCTTCCGCGTTAGCAATTTCGTATATGATAAACCATTTCCTCTGTGGGAATCTACCATCATGTCCTACTGATCGTTCTTTCCTCATTGTGGTGGGTGAAATGGAGAGTTGGTTTCAGGGCCAGGCAATGCCTTCTCCTCCTTCATATACATGCATTTCCACCTCCTCTCTTCTCTCTCGAGCCTTCCCTGGCCACACAGGTCCTCGTGAAACTAAAAGACATCAGAATCAGAGACGTGTTTCTTCAAATAACGACATCATGAGGGACAGAATTCCCACGCACTGTGGCACCTGAGGGTAATCAGTACCTTCTTCTCAGCTGGGCAAAATACAGATTTCTCCACATGTGGACTAAAGGTCACCCTCAGCCGCCCTTTCCTCCCCCACTGCTCTGAGCTTTGAGAGGTCTCTGAAGCCGTCCCTGATGACTCCAGCATGGTCATTCCCTTTCCCTTGCCTTTCTCTAGGATCCACTCCAGGCATCACTGAGCAGTTAGTAATTACTGTGATTCTGTCCTGCTACTTTTCCATGTTACCCACCCGCTTCCCAGGGTGGGCGTGAGAGTCCCCACACTGATGACTGTAGCTCCTTGCCTCTGGTAAAGGCTAACCCGGCTTAACTAGCTAAGTAGGTGATTGAGGTGAGGAGCCAGGGAGAATTAACACTTTTGAGCACTTAATTACTTTCTAGCTATGTTGTTAAGCATTTCACATACGCCCTTTATTACATCCTCAGCACAGCTCTGTGGGTGGGAGGTTTTCTTCCCAATTTATGGATGAAAGCATTGAGGCTCAAAGTTTGGTAACTTGCCCAGAGTCAGCCCACTAGTAAGGAGTGGCTGCACAATCCAGTCCTGTACCACTGTCCTGTTCACCGTGGAATCATATCGCCTTGATTAAACAATGCTTAACATAGTAATTTGCCCATCGTTACCCACTCACTGTCAGGTCTACATGGAACAGCCGGAATAATTTGGGCAAAATATAAAATAGGTAACAGAATTACTGGGTCCAAAATTCATCAGTTCAAAACCCATTCATGGACACTCAGAAAAAAAATTCAAACTCCTTAACCCAGCCTACAAGACTGGGCATTCTCTGACTCTGACTCTCTCTCTGACCCACATCCTACCCAGATCTCCCCTTGTCTTATGTAGACTGTCCCCAGCCCCAGCCACACGAGCTCGTGTTCCAGTCTTCTAACGTGTCAGGTTGGTTTCTTCCTTCCTGAAATGGTCTTTCTCCAAGTAATTGCCCGGGTTTCTCCTTCACTTTATTAAGATCTCAGATACAAAACCTCTTCAGAAAGGATTTCTTTGACCTTTCCTGTCTACAATAGGTCCTTGCTGCTTTTAGTCTCTGTCCATTACCCTGCCTTGATTTGTTTCTGAGAATGTTATCACTACCAGATATCGCTTCATCTTTGTGTTCGATACTTTTTTTGTTGTTGTAGTTTTTGCTACAACCGCTGACATACAGGCTCTGAAGTTCAAGGACTTTGTCCATCTTATTTCCTTCTGTATATCCAGCATCTAGAACAGTAACTGGCACTTAGTAAGTTCTCAATGAATCAATAAATGAATATTCAATAAATTACCATTCTATTAGGGCCATGTTGTCAATCGAGGGTTGACTTTGATCTTGATGCTGGCTTGGATTGTTCTTTGTCATATTTACAAGGTAGAGAGTCACGTAGGGTGGGGTTCACAGAACCATTATATAGCTTGAAGATCCAATGTGGACATAGGGTCTAAGGAAGTGTAGTTCCATTTAATGGGAGAGAAGGTTAAGAAATGGATTCTCTATGGAAAGCTTAAGATCTAAGCTGGCTCTCGCATTGCTCGATTCTTTTGCATGGGGAATAGATGTCACATTGTGAATCCCCAGGTGCAGAATTCTCAGCATATAAGTAAGGTAAGAAGCCACATTATAAGAGAAAACAAATATATGTTGAAAAGTAAACAGTCATTGCTCTACATACTCTATGCATTTTTCCTCTTTTATCTTCTCCGAGATATATGTTCTCTTCACCCCTCTGCAGATAAATCAACTGTCTTAGGGCTGAAGAACTTGCTCAAACAGACACCTGCTGAGGTTGGTAGAGGGGACATTTGTGCACCAGACTGTCAGCTGGGGCACAGAAATCAGCTTCTGATCCAGACCCATGTACTTCTTTATCAGATGTCCCCACTCTAGTCACTGTCCCCAAAGTCACATCTCCTTCTGAAGCCTCCCTCCGCCCCACAACAACCCACACACAAAGGTGTGCACACAACAAAGCAACCTCAAATCTGTGGAGGACAGCCAAGGATTTGAGGCTGAGTTTTCCCGTGCCAAGTTCTCCCCCACTAAGCTGGGAATATAACACCTCCTCTGGCTCCCGTAAAGCTTCAAGACAAATCTTAAACCAGATACACTCCTTTTAATCCTATTGTTACCATCTTGTGTGGTGCCAGAGTAAAGAAGGGACATGCTTTTAAAATGGGGACTTTAAGAAGATATAAGTAGGGTATACAAAACACACACTTAGAGCAATTCCCAGGGGGCTTAAGGCATGATCTCGCCCAACCACACTTCCGCCTTCCCAGCACGTCCTTCCTGCGCAGTAATAAGTAAATAAACGCGCCAACAAGCAACACTGTCCTCTGTCTTTTTTCAAGAGCATAATATAACCAAAAGTTTGGTTGTTTCTTTTTTTCTTTTTTTTTCCTGTGGGAAGCAAGTATGCCTACTTTGAGTCAGACCCGGGGGCAGTCCCTTTATGTATATTATTTTATTTATCTTTATCATAGCCCCTCAAAGGCAGGCATTCATGCCGAACAGACTGCAGCTCAGAGAGATGAGTTTATTTAATATCAAACAGCTAGTAAGTAGCTCGACTGGGATTTGGCTTCAAATCGGATGACTCTAGCACCCCAATTTTTTTTCACTTTCTTCTGTATGCAGTAAGAATAAACAAAGATGTGGGGGGGCGGTTGGGCAGAGAAAAGTGACTGCAACTGATTATTATAATAATGAGAGCTCAGATTGATTTTTTTTTCCCAAAAGGCAGGGAGTAATAAAGATGGCTGCACTGGGCGCACGTGGTATGACCGTGACACTTGTTGGGATGACTTGTCGGGATGACTTGTCCTGGGCGAGGGGACTTCCTGGTGAGCAAAGCTAACAGCTGATGAATTAGGGCTTTTTACCAGCAGGAGTTCCAGGCCCTTTCGTTTCTGAGGTAAAACCACCAAATACCAACTCAGTCATGTCAGTGCCGTGATAGCCCTTTGTCTACACAGTGACATGGGATTTCCGGGGAGAAAGCTGGAAAGTAGCGGATGTGAAATAAATGTTCATCAAAGCACAGAGGAGAATAAAATAGTTCATTCTTTTTCAAAATTACCTGTGGATAGCAGCAGGGACCTGAACTGTGCAGAATGCTGAGAACTTGGTTAAGTCCATTGCAGGATTTCTCAAATCTACACGCCTCCCAGAACCAAGCAGCCACCAACAATGAAATTCAACTTCCAAACGGCCGCTGTGGAATATCAAGTACATTGATGACATGGAAAATCAGGACACAATGTCCACCCCTGAACGCATCTAGATTCAGACTGACAACCTGAGGACATAACTTACAGATTCACTTCTACCTCGATTTTTAAATGAGAGCTATTTGAGTCATTAAAAAAAAAAAAAACACCCATTTTCTGTCCCCATATTTCTTATGAGATGAATAAGCTTAGATATGAATTTGATTCTGATGCTGGCATAAAGAACCCAGTGCAAATGTCTCGTAGGGCAAACGTTAGAGTTTAGTCTTTTTTTTTCCTCCTCAACTTCTTGCAATACGCTTCACCAGGTTAGAACTTTAAAACGTGATTTGATACTATCATTTGCCGTAACTGCTGAATCTGAGTGATTCCTCGGATGGAAGTCTGCACACTTCTTAATACCAAACGTAGAGACGCTAAAATGACAACCCTCGGGTCAGATATTAAAATGTACAACCTCTCCGACTCTTGTAATGCTTGGCTGATAAGCAGTTATTGTCCTGAAAGCCAGTCATTGGAGTTGAAAGATAAATATTATTCCATATCTTATTGAATAAAATATATTATAACACAGATGATGGAGACAGATTGACTCAGTAAATTCTAATAGTGTATGCTGAGGAATAGTGGTAATAAAAATGCCGATGCCTTGACACAGGGAGAATATTGAATGTCATTAACATGCTGTTTCCTCCGCTCTGATCTCCCCGTCATGTTCTTCGCACCGTTACAATCTCTAGCAGTGGATTTTTCTTTGCTTTATCTGTGTGAGAAAAAAATGGCATTTTCTTAGTGCTTTAAATTATCTGCTACTCCGCTGATGGCAGACATGAGACAGTAGCCTAAACACAGAAAATTAATACAGGATTTTCTATTCAGCAATACCACCAGCCTGTATTGGAACTTGCTGCAAAACTCTGAGATGTCATCAAGTCACAGTCATTTGGTCCTTCCAGAAAGTTTTGTCCAAAGTCTCATTTGTGCTAATTTTGATTAACTGAATTAGTGGACTCATGGGTCAGAATTGACTTTTTGGATTTTACCTTAAAAAATTTAGTTATGTGGATGTGATTTCTAAGGTACAGTAATGGAAATTTTAAAGTTTGTTTTAAACCCAGCTGTTTTTGTATATTATTTGGGATAAACAGTCAACACACAAAATACGCTAACAGAATTTAACTTTTGATTCACAACTTTTAAAGTGATATAAAAGATGAGTGTTGTTAAAAGAGTGGTAACTAGCCATTAACGAGTAAATCCTCTCTATGGGGACATTTCATGGGCTCTATCATAAGAGTCCTTACTCCAGTTATGCCCAGTCTTCTTTTCAGAGTTCTGGATGAAATGCCCTTGTGTGACGTGGATCCTTAAATTGCCCACAAATATCCCAAATTCAAAGATACCTTGAACTGAAATCATCCACATAAATCTTTCTTCTGCTTCCTGTCTTCTTTATTTCAGTGAGTAACAACACTGCCTAACTGTACCCTAAACCAGACTTTCACATCATCTTTGTCCTCTTCTTCCCCCAAGGCCTCCAGAAGCAAGCAGTTACCAAAGATATAGGTGTTCCTTTCTGACTGTGTTTAGAATCTATCCAGTTCTCCAAATCCTGACTGTTTCTGTCTTAGTTCAGATCAGTATCATCTCGCCCTCAGATTGTTGCAATAATCTCTTAACTCTTCTTCCATCTTCCAAACTGCTCCCACCTCCAACCCCCAAACTCTCATTCATTCTCCTCATTGTGACGAATCTGACCATGCCTTATCTCAGTGGAAATCCCTTCAATGGTTCCTCTCCATCAGCAGCAGGACGTCCAACGCTTCTTGCCTTTAAAGGCAGTAATGGGGTCTGTTTTAATTACTGCTTTATGTATAGGGGCTAATATTTACAAACCTCAAACTCTCAGATTTATCCCTTCCCACCCACTTTCCCCAGTAACCAAAAAGATTATTTACTATGTCTGTGAGTCTGTTTCTGTTGTGTAAATGGGTTCATAGTATACTTTTTTCTTCTTTTTTTCTTTTTTCCCCCTTTTTCCCCCCCTTTTATAAGATATCACATATGAGTGATATCATATGGTATTTTTCTTTCTCTTTCTGGTTTACTTCACTTAGAATGATGATCTCTAGGTCCATCCATGTTGCTGCAAATAGCATTATTTTATCCTTTTTATGGCTGAGTAGTATTCCATTGTATAACTATACCACAAATGTTAGCCACTATATATAAAAATAGATTTAAAAAAAGTTTCTTCTGTATAGCATAGGGAACTATATTCAGTATCTTGTAATAACCTTTAATGAAAAAGAATATATGTATGTATATGCATGACTGACTGGGACATTGTGCTGTACACCAGAAATTGACACTTTGACTGTACTTCAATTAAAATAAAATAAAATAATTAATTACTACTTTAAGTCAATGACTAAGCTATCAAAATGTTTCCTCTTCAAAATGAGACTACCTTGAGAGCTGCCAATGGTGACTTTAAAGTCAGGCACGTCTGGTGCTGGTGGGTTTCAAACCACCCTGTTCACACACTGTCACTCACACCTTCATCACTTAGAAGAACACCCTGGGATGCTTTGGTGGTCACAGTGAGCAGGTGAATTCCTTTTTTTTTTTTATTAGACTTTTTATTCATGCTCAAAGTTGACTATTGGTTAAAGAAAGGAAGCCTAGAAGACTGATGTTAAAAGTTAACAAGCAGTATGAGATCATGCAATGAGCATCAATGTATCTATAATGTTGAATTCATCCAATGACAATATGTATAAACTATGGCAAGATACCTTCAGTAATCAAAAGATGTCTCCAGGAATCTAGTAATCAAAATTAAAGGTTAGAAAAAAAAATACAGTAAAATGTTTCCATGTATCTTTTAAAAATTTTGCCTTTAATTTATTGGTAATAAAATACTCTAAGTGCACCCATATTATTTTATTTGTTGAATAGTGCCTGCCTTTAGCATCCTAAAGCTCATATTTAGAAGCAAATTATAATATTCATAAAATAAATTAACTAGTGTGTGTACGTGTGTTTGTGTGTGTGTAGGTGGTAGGTGTGTGTGAGAGGGACAGAGAGGCAAAGAAATTTCAAAATTCCAGAATGCCAATTAGTCCAAGGAAACAGTTTTTATCTACTCCTTCTGTTGTAAGAAATGATTCACTTTCAATCTACATTTTATTTCATATGCGGTACAAAAAAATTATGTGGTGTATATCATCTTGAAAATTATTTAACAATTTTTCACATCATTAATTTTCAGGTAAATAACAAGAGTAGCATTTGTTCTAGGAGATAGGGCATTTAATATATAATTATATTTAATATATAAATTACATGCAATTGCTGTTGATAATAATTATAACAAGACATTGAAGAGGGATCTTGTCTGTTTCCTGTTTGGCCAGGGACCCAATGGTCGAGATAAAACATAATGTTCCAAAGAATGTCCCAGCCTAAAGGGCAAAAGAGCTGGTCTACCATGGCAGGATACACGAAAACACCAGAATTATTGATAACCCACCTTCAGGCCATAAGGGTAGAGATTGATGAGACAAAGAGGGAGCACATCCTTCAGGAGTTTGCAGAGGTGTTTTTCTTATCTTTGAGCGATTGAGGGAAAAGTCTTCAAGTGACCCACTTCTTAGAATTTTTTTGGTGCCTCACCGTCATCTAGAGAAGTCTGAAGGCAAATTCAGGGACATCCCACAACTTCTGCAGATAACTCTGCTGGTGTGGGTTTCCCAAGTACCAGATATGGGCCCTTTGTGAGGGACCTTGCTGGAAACTCATTAAAAAAAACACCACTTGTGAAGGTCACCTGGGCAGGTGAAGAGACCCAGAGGAGGATGGACAATCTACTTCCTGAAATAAGATTGCTTCTTATGACTAGAGAGGACTGGATAGCATCATCTAAGAGTGGGGAATGACTAGTCTTCAGAGCAAGTGGTGAAGAGAATAGAATTACTTTCTGCTTGGACCTAATAAAGTCCAGCTTGATCGATTATGTAGATAACTACTAAGAATTTTGTGCTTATTTGTGGTTAGATTTTATGTAACTGAGATTCCCCAGGAAGCAATGAACCAGAGATTTGTGGACTGGAAGCGTACTGGGATGCGCTCCTAGGATTCACACTTGTGGAAGCATCAAGGAATCAGGATTTGACGAAGTAGGTATTAGACTGTGATGTGTACATAGCAGTAGGTCTTAGATGGGCTGGGATCATGCCGCAGAGTTGTCCCAAATCAAAGCAAAGAACTGAGCTTCTAATATAGACCAAGCATTGCATGTGGTTTACGCCAGGGAAGGGCACATGAACTTGGATGGGGCAGCACTGTTCAGTCTAGGAAGCTCACCGGGTCAAAGTCGAGGTATTTCAGTTGAGTCGTCGGCACTGCCAATGGCTGGGAAAATTTAAGTGATGCAAACCCGAAGAGTTGTGCTTGACACATCACAGCATCCCTTACAGTCTATGCCTTGTACCACTAAGATCTACTTGCTTATATAAATTTGAGGATCACTTTTTTTTAGAATTATGGAAGTCTCCTTCCCTGAAGGAACTTACGAGAAGACGTTCTCTGCCCCCACACTGAAGCTGCTCATGAAGTATAATCAGTATCCATTATTTCATTTTGCTACTATTTCTAGATGTCCTTCATCTTTGGGTAACCCCTTTGTGGGTCTAGGTAGCTTACCTGGGGAGTAGGGTAAAAAGATTCTCATTTGTTAAGAGTGTGAGCACATGGTCACCATGCCCTTCTCAGCTCTGGCTGCTGCACTTGCCCATTTGCTATCAAACTTAGGCACAAGAATAGTAAGACATTCCCAAGATGTTACCAAACTTACTTCAGCCCACCCCCCATCCCATTGTGTAAATGCGTATCAATTACACCAGCCAGGACGGCGGGGATTCCTCTCCTTACCTGTAGCTCTCTCGACAGATTTTCCAACCCCTGGTACATCTAATACCATATTGTCTGCCAGGTCTCATGGTCCAAATGGCAATGTTGCTAATACCACAGCCTGAGTTGGCTGCAAACCTCTTTCCTTCTCTAGGCTCTTCACAAAGCTGAACTTATAAAATCTTGTGTGTTTTGTTATTTATACCTAAATTCATGTATAATGTAATATGAAGACAGTAGATAAAACTACACAGCTTCTCTCCAGAACCATGTTCTTAACACTTAACAGTGGATGTTGGGAAAGACCACATATGCAGGCAGGCATAGCTCAGAGATGCTGCAGATTTGGTTTCAGAGCACTGCGAGAAAACAGCTATTGCAATAAAGTGAGTAACACAAAATTTTGGTTTTCCAGTGCATATAAAAGTTGTATTTACACTATCCTGTAGTTTATTAAGTGTACAATAGCATTATGCTAAAAATACACATACCTTAATTATAACATACTTTATTGTTAAAAAATGGTAACCATCATTTGAGCCTTCAGTGAATCACGATCTTTTGGCTGATGGAGGGTCTTGCCTCAATGTTGATGGCAGCTGACTGATCAGGATTGCTTAAAGTTGTTTAAGGTTGAGGTGACTGCAACAATTTTTTAAGACAACAATGAAGTGTGCCATGGAAGTCTTCCATTCATGAACTATTCCTCTGTTGCATGTAGTGCTGTTTGATAGCACTTTACCCACAGTAGGACTTCATTCAAAATGAGAGTCAATCTTCTCAAACCCGTCCATCCCTTTATGAACTACGTTGATGTCATTCTCTAAATCCTTTGTTGTCATTTCAACAGTCTTCACCGCGTCTTCCTCAGGGGTATATTCCATCTCAAGAAACCACTTTCTTTGCTCATCAGTAAGAAGCAACTCCATATCTGTTAAAGTTTCATCATAAAATTACAACAATTCAATCACATCTCCAGGCTCCATTTCTAATTCTAGTTATCTTGCTATTTCTACCACATCTGCAGTTGCTTCTCCCCACTTAAATCTTAAACCTCTCAAATTCATCCATGAGAGCTGAAATCAACTTCTTCCAAACTCCTGTTGATGTTGCTATTCTGACCTCTTCCTGTGAATCACAAATGTTCCTAATGGCATCTAAAGTGCTGAATCCTTTCCTGAAGGTTTTCAATGTAATTTGCCAAGATCCATCAGTGGAATCATTATTTATGGCAGCTATAGCCTTCCAAAATGTATTTCTTAAATAATAAGAGTTGGAAGTTGAAAATACTCCTTGATCCATGGGCTGCAGAATGGATGTGTTAGCAGGCATGTAAACAACATTAACCTCATCGTACATCTCTACCAGAGCTCTTGGGTAACCAGGTGTATTGCCAATGAGCAAAATATTTTGGAGAGGAACCTTTTTTTCTGAGCAGTAGTTCTCAAAAGTGGGCTTAAAATATTCAGTAAACCATGTTGTAAACACCTGTGCTGTCATGCAGGCTTTGTCATTCCATTTGTAGAGCACAGGCAGGGTAGATTTAGGGTCCCCAGTTCTTAAAAGTCCTAGGATTTTTCAGAATAGTCAATGAGAACTGGCTTTAACTTGAAGTCACCAGCTGCCGTAGCCCCTAACAGGAGAGTCAGCCTGTCCTTTGAAGCTTTGAAGCCAGGCATTGACTTCTCCTCTCTAGCTATGAAAGACCTACGTGACATCTTATTCCAATGTAAGGCTATTTCTTCTACGTTGAAAATCTGTTGTTTAGTGAAGCCACCTTCATTCATATCTGAGCTAGATCTTCTGGATAACTTGCAGCTTCTACATCAGCTCTTGGTGCTTCACCTTGCACATTCATGTTACAGAGATTGTCTTTTCTGGCACCTTATGAATCAACCTCCACTAGCTTCACACTTTTCTTCTGTAGTTTCCTCACCTCTCTCAGCTTTCATAGGATTGAATAGAGTTGGAGCCTTGCTCTGGGTTAGGGTTTGACTTAAGGGATTATTGTGGCTGGTTTAATCTTCTATCCACACCACTTAAATTTTCTCCCAATCAACAATTAGGCTGTTTTGCTTTCTTATCATCCATCTGTTCACTGTCATAGTACTTCTAATTCCTTCAAGAACTTTCTCTTTGCATTCACAACTTGACTGACTTTTTGGTGCTAGCAGCCTAGCTTTCCTACTATCTTAGTTCAATATGCCATGCCTTCTTCACTAAGCTTAATTATTTCCAGTTCTTGATTTAAAGTGAGAGATGCGTGATTCTTCCTTTCACTTGAGAGGCCATTGTAGGCTTATTAATTGGCCTAATTTAAATGTTGCTCTGTCTCAGGAAACAGGGAGGTCGGTGGAGAGGGAAAATGATAGGGGAACAGCCAGCTGGTGGAACAGTCAGAACACACACAACATTTATCTATCAAGTTCACTCTCTTATCAGGGCACAGTTTGTGGGACCCCCAAAACAATTACAATCACAACATCAGAGATCGCAGATCACCATAGCAGATGTAATAATAGTGCAACAGGTTGAAGTATTGTGGGAATTACCAAAATGTGACACAGGGACACAAAATGAGCAAACGCAGTTGGAAAAATGGTACTGATAGACTTGTTCCTCACAGAGTTGCCTCAAACCTTCAATTTATAAAAAAAAAACCACAATCATTTTCAAAGCACAATAAAGCCACACACAATAAATGGAGGTCTGCCTGTATACATCCTTTGGAGCTGAGGCATTCATCCATACTTGCTGGAAATATTGCTCTCAGTTGACTCCATCCTCGGGAATTGCCCTCAGCTGAAGGGAACTACCCACCCTTCCCTAGATTTGCACTTTTTTCCCAGAGTGGTAGCGTAGACCTAAAGACTGGCAATATAGAGGCTAACGCTAGAGCGTTCTTGCCTCCAGGCAGGCACTTTTGAAGTGATCATTCATCTCCAAGCTCTCCAGGGGATTTTGGGATCAGGTTGATGCCTCGTAAATTGCTTTTCTCCCTCTGCACTGTGACACTTCCTTTCCTCCGTAGGAGGTGATCCTGCAGGCAGTTTTCAATAAACTTTCTGCATTAAAATCTCTGTGTTTCTTCCCAAGAACTTGATCTAAGATATTCGCTGTAGTCTGTAGTTACAAAACTTACATTTTGAATATCATTAGAGATGGTTTAAAATCCAATTTACCATTAATTTCAAAAATACCCTTATCCCAAGTGAAATATTTATTCTACTCAAAAACATACTTTATAATATATCATGCAAAATGGCAAAAAAAAGATTGAGAAAATATTCCGGAGAGCTTGCAAGACCATGCTACTGTAAAGGGAGCTTGTACATCTAAAGTTAGTTAGTGCTGGACGGTAGGACCATCTCCTACCCCTGGATGCTCACATCCTATCCCCCCACATCCCAGGTTATTTATTCTCCCATAAGTGTACCACACATAGTTCTTCTTTGGGACCATTTAATGAAACCAAAGCCAGCAGTCCAAAGCCAGACACAGCCACCTGGAGGACAGTGTGCTCCGTCCTCTGTCAGCGCCACGCCCCACTGACATCCGCCACTCTAAGTCCATAGTTTTTATCCCTGGCCAGCTGGTCTCCCCACGTGATGGTGTGTGTGTCTTTAATCCTGGCCACTCCCATATGTCTGAAATCTTGGTTCCTGTTTTGAGTTTGTTGATGGTGCTCCCTCCAAACCATTTCAGGTACTGTACGTGCATAGTGGGAGGGGTTAGACTGGACAGGGGAGCCCCTCCCTGAGAACTAGCAATAGAATCCATGAGGGCCAGGCCCACTGCCCATCCTTCTGGCTACAGAGCCACAGAAGACCCAGCCCCGCCTCCCCAGGAAGCCACCCCAGCCCGTTTGGGCCACAGCCTGGGCTATTTGCTGTTCTCTCTTCCTTCACATAAATAAGTGAAGTGACACCAGAAGATTGGCATTTCCAATAGTTATGTTGAAGTATTTCACTGTGAGGGGACCATCTCCAGAGCTAATCAATTAATACAGTGTTACCATCCTGGTATAATAAACTTTTAGTATCCTAGGCTTGGCCTCTTCAGTTATAACAGCAGGGGCTCAGGTCAGCCAGATCCAGAGCTTCAACTTCGATAGGAAAAAAAAAACAATGAGAGAATGGTGTGTCAATATAGTCATGTCCAGAACACTCTCGTATTGGTTTATTAAGTCTCCCATAAGCACAAGTGCCAATGTCCAAAGCCAGACTTGAGATGTCACTCCAGCTCAGCCATAGCTGTTCAGGGTTTATTAGGGAGAGTCTGTCAACCATAGGCTTCAGAACAGCTTTAATGGTTTAATAACTAGAACAAGCTTGTGAAATACAAGGATAACAACATGCATAAAAATATAACTTTCCTCCATCAGGAATAAATGTCCACACGTGTCTGAATTAATAGCATTTGCTCAGACCGGTAATTGATTCAGGACTATAGCTGATGGAGCAGAATTTGGGAAAGGACTGAGAGTGCTCTGAGCCATCCTGAGGAGTCTCTCGCAGGTTCCACCTTTGAAATTGTTCTGTAATAATAAATGGCTTTTGAGTAGACAGACATGTGGGATTTCCACTAAAAAAAAAAAAAAATCAGAGGCTCTAATGGAATAAGTTTACAGGTTTGTTAGTTTTGCTTTGTGTTAGCCCTATTTACAGTTTCCAACATTAGATTCAGTTCCAGAGAACGAGGCATGGCTTCTACCCAGTGATTTTAAGGGAATCAATTCCAGATGTGCTATGGGCAGTGTTGTCAAGACATTTTGACAAATGCCTTCTGGAAGAACAACATAATCTCTCTACCGACGGTACCCTTTATCAGAAGACAGTTGGTGACCATGTTATTTCTATTCTCTCAGTATCCCTTCTTAAGTTTCATCACTTCTCTCTACCCCAATGGTACCCGACATGGTCCTAGGTGGCCCTCAGTGATGTCCCACAACCTCTGACCACTTTCTCCAATGACAGGTGTTGGCTTCTGACACAGTCTGGGCCAATCATAAAACTCCATCTCCTTAGACCCAAATATTTGCTCAGAAATGTGTATATTACCTTAGCTAGAACAAGCAGAAGCTTCCCTGAGACTGCTCCGTGTTTATTGAAAGAGACAATATCTATTTATGCCAGTATTTTATAGCTAAAAAGAGGTAAGCCAGAGATAGCCAGTGGCAGCCAGGGGTTACCTTACTCACTCAACGAAGTGGAAATTCATTTCCAATGAAATGAGAGCTTAGAGGCAGATGCACAGAGAGATCCCTGAGAACTACATTCAATATCTTGTAATAAGCTATAATGGAAAAGAATATATATGTATATGTATAAACACACATCCCTGAATCACTATACTGTGCCCCAGAAACTAACACAACATTGTAAGTCAATCATACTTCAATAAAATAACCATAATAATCACATAATCTTAATAATAATCGTAATAAAGATCCATGGGTCCATGCATCTGACTGAACGTTTAGCTGGCTTTTCTCCTGGACATCTGTTAGTGAGCCAATGCAAGTTTTTCCTTCCTGAGTTTGTTTAAATTATGTTTTGCCACTTTAAAAAAGCATTGTCTATTGTAGTAAATTATTTGGATGAACCGTGCATAAGTTGAATCTACTGCTGCTTAATTCCTCCTGCCCACATTCTCCACACCTAATTCAAGTCAGGCTAATCTAGGATTGCTGCATATAACTGTATTTTTTCTGTCTAACTGGAGACATACACCAGGAAGTTTTTCCTACATCAGCGTCTCCAAGGGGAAACCCTGCTGGGGCCGATAGCTCAGAAAATGCCCACTGAATCCAGATCCACCAGGTTTATGAAAATGTGAAAGTATTGGGTAAATAATGCCAATGTCACATAAGTGGTGACGAAACTAAGAATATAGGTCTCCACTTAGTAAAAAATTCCCAAAGTGGGATGTGATGGACACAGATTGTAAGAACACGACTGTCGAGGTAGCCGTGGGACTTGATTCTCGTGAAAATAGGAAGGATTTTCTTATTTATTAATGTTCCATCTTCCTTTCCAAGTAATACCCAATTGTTACGTCTCTGCTCTCGGACATAGCCAAACGTTGATGCAATCCCACAAGGTGGACTCTCGGTGATTACGAGGCAACACTTGACATTTATTACAATATACTTTTCCGGAGTCAGATTATCAGTAATAACTTGGAGTGTCAGAATTTCTCTTCTCCATTGTGAGCACCCAAAGCGTGAAAATGAATGATGTTAACTGTAAGAAATTGCTTGTATTTTACCTTATTTTCATCTAAAAAGTGTTTTTCCCATGGCTCAACATAATAGGATTCTAGTGATTTTAATCCTAACACTATTATTAATCTAATACTAGCATTATTGAGAGAACACTTACCAAAAAGCAGGTGCTGGGATAAATACTTTATTTACTCAAAAACATACAATCTTCCCAACATTTACAATTATACCAGTGGGTATAATTAGTTCCTTACTATACAGATGAGAACAATGAATGACAGAAAGGGTAGTAAACTGAGCAACGTCTCAGAGACTGTCTAAGTGGGAGCTGGGGCTTGAACCCTAAAGATCCTGTTCCTGAATCTACAGCATCAGCCACTAGGCTGGTTGATCCCACAAAGTCAGACTCCAGATTTCACATTTTCATCTCTTTCTTTCCAGTCCTAAGGCAGGTAGGACTTCTTGAAGGGTTTTATTCCTCTTCCTCTGGTTTCTTATTCAGGCCATCAATGAAATAAGAGACCACTTCTGGTGTCAGCAAGCTTCAGGGCTTCGCTGAAACTCTGGATGACTCCTCGGTCAATGGAATTACAAATAAAAAAAAAATATCTTACTTAATAAAAATGATTCCTTGATGACGTTGTTGCTTCAATCCTCTCCTATTTACTTCATCCATGAGAGAGGGATTCCCACTCTCGGCTGATCAGAATGGCCAAACGTAAGTCAGCGAGGCCCGGGGCAGATGAGAAGGTCAGCGGTGTGTTAGTCACATACACTCAGCTTGGGGCAGAATTCCGACAGCGCATGCCCCACAGGGCCACCTGGGAGCTGCGCTCAGGAACAGAGTGAAAAAATGAGTCTGTGGGAGGCAGGCTTTGTAATATCGAGAGGGTGAGGTGACCCATAGTTCCCACAGAAGGATGCGATTGGCTTGTTTGAGTAATTCCACAAGCTGGCAGGGAACTAAAATCTGCTGCTCAGAGATACGTAGGAACTATTCCTGGTCCTCTTGATAGGGAGGGCCGTCTGGCCAAGGGCCCTTATGCACGGGGGCCCAGTGGGGAGGAGCACCTGCAGCTAGAAGGTCCTTCAAGGCCCTCTCAGTTTCCCTAGATGTCAAGGCAGCACAGAATGTTGGGTCTTAATTTTAGGCTTTAAATACAGTTGTCCAGCTTGATGTTTTTAGTAGGAGCTAAATCTAAAACGAACAAACCAATAAAACGAAACAGTCCTTGATACGTCTGGATAAAATTGAATGTGAGAAAACCTTTCTTCTAGCCAAAAGAGCTCAGAGGCTGACTAATTGTAAACAGTGGTGAGAGACATTGCTTCCATACTTTGTAAACTTAATGTCCTAACTTGTCCTTAAATTTTTATGAAAGCATAGTTGAAATACTAAGTGGTCTGAGAATTTCCAAATCACTTAATGAGATGTTCAAAATTTCAGGCCAAGATGAGGCAGGACAAGGATATCTTCAAATATTTTCAGATATCTCCTTTGAAGGTCCTATAGCATGAGTTTGGGTTTAGAACACGCTAATTACTAGCCATGTGATCTTGGGCAAATGGTTCCATTTTCTTAGTCTCAATGGCTTGACTCTCAAAGTAACTCTTAAAATACTATCTATTTCTAGGGATTATGTGAGCTTGAGTATGATAACAGATATGAATGAGCTGCTACCTCAGAAGAATCAATAAACATTAGTCCTTACTTTCTACCCTTTCTGTTTAACAAACTCTTTCTGTATGTCTATATATTACTGACAATTATTAGCTACCTCACTTTCTGTGGTATGCAGAGGCAGTTTTCATCACTAGATCCTTGTATCAGACCATTGTAAATGTAATATTTGAATCAATCAAAAGACATCATCTTAGTATTTAGTACACAAGAACAAGTACATAGTAATTCTACACCATGTCATCCGTGAAATCCCCAAAGTCTCGGTGTTGAGAACAAGAAGCCACCAGCGTGCAACAAAAATAGCCATGCCTTCCCTAGTCTGCAGGTTCCATTTGTAACAGTTTAAATCCTAAACAGTGACGGATGGTGCTGGTGGAAGTGAAATGCCAATTACTCCAGCCGTTAATCAAGTGTCTCATTGCCAAGTAAAGCAGAGGAAAAATGAAGCATATGATAATGGCCTATGTTTAGGGTCCAAGAGAGTCCCACAGTACCTTTCTGTTAAAGGTAAATTTTAATTTAAATCATTCATCCTATGTATGAGCACCTGTTTTATACTACTGAGTCCATCAACTGCTTGCTAAACCTCTCCAATACAATGAGTCATGGACACCCTCAAACTTACCATGTCCATCCACATGGAGACTTCTATCTTGTACCCATCCCCCAAATTCTTTCTCTCTTCTCCCCATTGGAATGTAGGAAACTAACAAATGTACAGCAAACCAGATCAGAACCTAGCTACATCCCGGACTCCTCCTCCCTCCCCTCCTTCATATCCAATCATTCCTATGGTCCTGGCAGATCTTACATTTAATCCGCTCTTGTTTTCTATCCTAATGCCACCTTTAGCTTTAATCTAGATGAAAACATTCAACAACAGCTCTGTTGTCATGTACATATTTCACATAGCAACCAATTAACTTTTTTTACTTAAAAAAAACTTCTATAGGGTAGGAGATAGGAAGGCGTGATGGTGAAGACCCACCTCTGACTATTTCTTTCACTAATTACAATTGAAATCTTTGGACAAAATACATAAACAGTGACTTGAGGACTCTGAAAAGTAAACAGAAGCAGGTGCAGTAGAGCCAAAATTTGAAGTAACTGCATCGAGATGAGATTCTTAGCATTTTTTTTCCTTTCCTATCATGTGTTGTCCAGAGTACGCCCCAGTCATGGGGCAGCATGGCAGCAGTGGTGGAGCCTTCAGCTAAAAGTTTGAAGGAATTTGTGTGTTTCTGGCCAAAAGAACTAGGAAAAAGGAACTCTCAAAGCAAGATGTTACTGAGGGATAGATACTGAAAGGAAGAAAGGAGGACTCTCTAATTCTGTGTATGAGAATATGCAAGTCTTAGCCTAAGCCTTGAGGTGCACTGGTGTGAGACAGACCCCACTAGCTTAGCTAAGGCTTAGATGAATGAAAAGAGAATTGAATAACACACACACTGTCTTTTAGTGCAGTCCTTGAAAAGTATAAATGTGGAATAAATACAAACCAAAAATGGTGAATGTTTGTAGAACTCAACTGAACCTTCTGCACAGGTGTCAGCCTTGTGTCTGAGCTGTTCATGCACAGGGCAGATTCAAATCCAGATAGCAAAGACTTAGAGAATTTCATCTAATAATTGATCCACTTCCCATGGAAGAGAAGTCACAACTTGCATCTGAAACCTAAAATTAGATTACTAAAAGCAAAACATTAATATCCTGCTGAGGACTTCAGCAAAACCCAGTGTCCACAACTTAACATTCACAATATCCAGAGTACAGCCCCAAAATTAATTGATATAAAAACAAACAAACAAACAAAAAAACACAACCATAAAAAATAATAAAATGTGACAAAATCTCAAAGGTAAAAATAAACATATACCAAGCTTGAGATTAGCCCAAATGCTGGAAATATCAGATTTTAAAGCAGCTTCTATTATTACGTATGTAAAGAAAAATACATTTGAAATGAGTGATAAATATGAGGAATTGTCAACAGAAATTAAAACTCTGCAAAGAACTAAATGTGAATTTTAGAACTGAAAAATACAATATAAGGAACTAAAAATTACTAGATGGGCCCAGTAATAGAAGAAAGAATAAACAAGCTTGAGGATACATCTGTATTTAGAGAGAAAAGATTGAAAAAATGGACAGAGCTTCAGTGTTTTTGAACAGTATTGAAGGCCTATCATATGTGTAATTAGAGTTCAGAAAGAGAGAGGATGGCTATTGGGGCTGAAAAAAATATTTGAAGCAATAATATTTGAAAACTTTTTAAATTCTGTGAAAGACATATATTTACAGATTGAAGACTGGCAAATTCCAGCCTGGTAAATCAATAGAAAAAGAAAGTCATCCTTAGATATATTTTAATCAGCTCACAGCCAAAGATAAAGAAACAGCCTTCTTTCAGGATGACCGTGTGTGCAGATAACGGTCACAGTTCTATTACTAAGGAAGGATTAGGTAAAAACTCTCTGCCGCGTTCTTCTAAGGACATTTAAAAAAATCCATAATGATATGAAGGAAGCAAAAAGAAAAATACATTTTCAGACAGAAACTGTAAGCCAGGTTTTGTTTTGTCTTTATGCAAAAGAGACATGTTTAGTCTTGAAGGCTAGTTGGTTATGTAAACACATCTAAGATTTTCATAATGATGTAGAGAGAATGTCGAAGAAGACTGTGTGTTGGATCTAAACAAGCCTAGATTAGAATTCCAGCTTCCACTTATTGTTTAGGTGAAAGTCAACAGACATCCTCTGAATCCTGGTTTACTAATCTGTATAATGGGCAGATACTTTATTTAACATAGATACATATCTATGTATCAGGACAGGAAAAGTTGTTTATCTGTTTAACACTATAGACGTGATGTTACATGATTTTGTTTTGCTCTGATCCGCAAAGACTGTATCAATTTAGGATGACTACTTTCCAGTATCTGCATTTTATGAAATCTTCCTGTGCAAAGAAAGCACAGAAGAATTTGAGGCCCTGAGGAACTCAGGTGTGCCGCAGAAATTCTTAAAATTCACATTGGGTGTGCATCAGTTTAAGTAACTGATAATTATTCACTTGTATGTAAAGCAAGCCACTTATCACAAAGCCATTCCTGAAACTGACATGCCAACGAATCTCTGGAAAAAATACTGAGGTTGGGGGTCTGAATTTTCAGCCCTTCTTCCTTTTGTTGCCAAGAAAGGCATTGCTATGACATATTTAAATGAGATTATTATCAGCTTGCATTTTCAAAATAACTTGCAACTATCATTGTCTTTTATTTTAAGACGGCTTAGTTTGGTAATCCCTGCTTGACAGGTGAGAAAGCCAAGACATAGAACAGGTACCTGCCTGCTAATGACAGGCAGACATTTATTGCTGAAGCCTATTGCCACTGTGGGAGTATAAGCGATGAAAGAAACCACAGGTTGGTCTCCCTTCAAGAAATTTACAATCACGGTGGTACCCCCTTAATACTGGCTGGGCAACCCTTACCTCCGAGATGCAGCAGTCCAGGATGCTGGCTGTCTTAGCGTCTCCTATGGTGGATACAGCACCCAGACACATTTGCCTTCAAATTCTAGTCCCCCCTCCCTTGTCCCTTCACATGTTTAGTAGCTACAGGAACCTATAGGATATATCTGCTTCATGTGGTAATTTTAAAGAGTAAAGACACTAATGCATAAAATCTGAATGGGCTGCAGAGCACCCCAGGCTACGGGATGTAGGTTACAGACAAGAACAAAGTAAAACCTGGGGCCGGTTGTCCACCACCTCCAGCCTGACCGCAGTCTCCCTGGAGATAGGTGACCCTTCTCTGCAGTCACCCTCACCCAGCAACAGGCTAGCCCCAAATTTCGATCTGGAAACTTAAAACAAGATATCAGTTCCTGACCTCCCAGCTCCAGAGTTTCTGATTTAATGGGACGGGGGTGGGGCTTCGGTTTGGTATGTTTTAAGAACCTCCCAGGTGTTTTTAATATGCAGCCAAGGTTAGGAAGGGCAGCTCAGGGCCTCCGTGGCTAAGGTCACTGGTTCCACATACCCAGTCTCTCGCTTGGTAACTTGAACTTGGCCTTCACTGTTGCTGTCCGGCTGGCTCTGCCTGGTTCCACGCACTCTGGTATTTGCGTCTTCTCCATTCTCTGGTACCCACCCAGCTTCCGGCTGCCTGCCTGCCTTCACCTCCCAGGTGGGTGTGAGTCGGATCCAGGCTTTGCCCCAGCCTCTCCTGCAGGCTAACTCCAAAACTTAGCACAGCCTCCCAAACCTCGATCCTTTGGAACCCTTCCCTGAGGTTCCTCCCAGCCAGGGGCACCCTCACTCAGCGCGGAGCCATCTTCTCAGTCTGGCAGGTAAATAAGGGCGGCAGAACTGGTCTCCTAGACGGTTACGTAAATTCCTCTTTCTCCTCTGTATTTCCCCCAAGGCTTCTAGCAGTGCCTAGAACAGTGAAATTTCATAGTCTTTTCTGATGCTGCTTTTTCATGAGAGAGAGAGACAGACAGAGATGGAGACAAGAGACAGAGACAAAGAGAGGGAGAGAAAGGTTGGAGGGAGCAGTTTCTCCTGTGATTTCCTTATTATTATTAGACATCAATATTTAAAGTTGATCAATTTTATGCTAAACTGAACACATTGTTCACATTCTATAAAACCCAATGTATTTTTAGCATTCTATTAAAAAATTTAACATTTATTAATAAAGGTGTAATATAAACCACTCAATTGAATTTAACTAACTACGGTGCCTACATTTTTTATGAAACTTAAATGAAAAACGATGAGCCGTACAAAACTCCAAACTTTGACCCTGTGTTTATGGAAATTTGGGTCCCTGCAACTCACATCATTGTTTGATAGGAACTCAGGTATTTGGCATATGACATTAGTAAGGAAAAAGGAAGGGAACAAGAAGTCACTTTCCATGCCTACAAAGATAGAGAATCTTATGTCTCTGTCAAGTGTTTTTATACCACTCAGAGTTAGTTGAGAAAGAAAGTTGGAGTCAAATTTTTGTTTCTTTATAAAAAGCTACAAATTGGTAGTGACTGCTTGCTTGATACCTCCTCCCTTTCACGCAGTGTTTCCCAGGGTTAACTTGGAACAGGAACCTGGAGGTGTGGGAGGGAGTGGCTCATTGACTCAGATCACTGCCGTCTGCTTTGTCATTTTATGGGACGTAGTCAATGGGTAGATGCATGTTCATTACTTGATCTCAATACACAAAATCATGAATATACACCGTGAGTCTCATTATACCCATGACTGACATTCACTCAGAATTTCTGAAGTAATATCCCATTTCCATAATTCTAAGATTAAACAATCCTAAAATAGTATTCTGCCCTGTTCCCTGTCAAAAACTGATCAGAATATGAAAATATCAGTGTATGGCTTCCAGTTGATGAATCGTCATTCACTTGATCGTTTGTCTATGGTGTAACATCTAACTCATTTTTTTTTTCATTCTGTTTATTTTATTTTATTTTCTATGGTGGTATAAATAACATTGCAGTGGGTCACCTTGTGTTCATTATTTTCTATTTCAATTTCATTCTTTGCTATAGATTTAAACACTGGTCAAATATCATTAAATATTTTAGTTTAATCGATAAGCTTATTCAATATACCCAATTCTCTAAGCTTCCTAAGGGAGATGAGCCAGATTTTCAGACAGGCACATACGTTGATAAAGAGTGCTCAGACCGAGGAAGGGAAAGAAAGCAGTCGAGCGTGTGTCTTCCCCACTCTGCGGCGGGCTGGTCCTCTTTTGGAGAACAGTGTTATTAAATCCAACCATTGTTAATGCTTTCATGGTGTTGATACCTGTGGTACAGCTGTGTGGACATCATTTACTATACAGAGCACCCAGCGTGAGCTTCAAAGGCGGGGGGTAGATGGGAAGGGGAAATACCTGGTACATCCAGCTTTCCTGTTTGGGGACATCTGCTCTTTGACCTCTTCCAACTGGTCACTGCTCCCTGTGTTTGTTGGGCTCAGTTGGGTGGCCAAGGACAATGCTTTCCAACAGTTATTCTTTTACAGGCACTGGTATGGCCTCTTGAGGACTTCCCTTTTTCATTTGTATGTCCATCCGCCGTTTGCGATGAACTCTCTTCATTGGTCGGTCTTCACTGGTCAACTGTGATCTGCAGTCTGTAATACTGTATGGCACTCCCGGTGTGGTCCTGTGGTTCAGGCAACAGCATCTTCATGTGTCAGCACTACAGAATTAAGATTGCAAATGCTCTCCTGTCAATTAATTTATCGGATCTGAAAGGATATGTGATCCTGGTTCTGGTACCCAACTAAGATGTATTCCTCTTAAAATTGTACATCATTTAACTCATGACTCGTCATAATGGTTCTCTCACTGCAAGACTATTTCATGTCTTAACCGCCATGATGAACTTCTTTCTGTTCATTGATTTCTTCTTTTCTTCCTCATCTTTTTTTTTTTTTCCTTTTTTGGTCCCATCACATTTACTTCTTTTGTTGACACCATTTGCTAAAGTTGTCCCTACATTAACTTCCATCAGAAGAGCTTCCATTTTAAGCATGATTTTAAGTGAGAGGTTCTGCATCAGAACTGAGTTACCGAGGTTGGCCAGAGTAGCCAAAGCCCATTATATTGCTGCTGTTGTCATTTCTGCGAATTCTATCCCCCTCTTTTCAAAATGAAGGATACAGTCATGTAAACTTTTCCAGTCAGGCTCTGCATGTCCACAATGACATTCTTCATGCCTGGGGTGGGGGGTAGAGGGCTCTTTATTTTCCGTCTCCGCAGCGCATGGTCCCAGCTGTGTGGCTCCCTTCATGAATATGCATGAAATCAGATATGACATTGCCCTGCTCCCATTAATAATCTTGTCATCTGACTTGTGCTCCAGAAAGCTCCAGTCCCTGGCTCCTCCGAGCAAATGTAGCCTGAAGAAAAACAAGACCAAACCAAACCAAGCAAAAAGACCAGATCTTTTCGTGTGGCTTTTATTATTATTATTATTATTATTATTATTATTATTATTATTATTATTATTGCATTGGGATTAAGGAGTCCAACATTTGGGCAATGGCTAGTGAGGGGAGCAGAGGAGGCAGGGAAGGGAGAGGGAGTGAGCCAGCTAGGAGAAGTCAGCCCCTGTGTGAATGGCATGGCTTGTTGGGAGCCTAAAGCAGTGGGTGTAATGGTATGTGAAGTGACCTTGAATATAGGCACTGTGGGTAGCCCCGGCTTTTTTGTAAAAGGAGCATTTGCAGGGGAGGTTTGGGTTTCAGGCCTCCCAGTCATCAATCATCTCAGCCCATTCTTCTCTTTGACAGCTCAGTACAAGGCCTGACATTTGACACCCAAGACCCCAGGACTTACACACAGACACAAGCTGAGGCCCTAAGGGAGGGGAGGTGGGGAAGAAGTGGGGGGGAGGAAAGGCTGCTTTTTTTTTTTTTTTTTTTTTTAAAGCAGCAAACTGAAGAATATAGCAAACAAACTCTAACTGTCATGGGAACTGATTCTGCAGGAGAGCATCGCCTTGATTTTTGCTGCTGCTTTGTGATTTTTCATGCTGTTTGGGTTGCTTAAAATAGCTCTGTGGGGATAGTTTGGGGCAAATATCTCAGCCTGGCTGGCCACTTTCCATTTGGCCAGATTGGATCCAACCTCAGCATTCAAGGATGGATTGGTGGACAAGGGGGTTATCACTGTCTGGACAATGGCTCATGACACTGTGACCCGAGTGTCATTACATCATACTGTCACCTCGGGGGAAGGCCACCCTCAGGGTAATTTCCCTTTGGAACCTTGAAAAAAATTTTAAAAAGAGAAGGATAATAACTCAGGTTCAGATATGAGCTCACTGAAGTCCGGGGTCAACTAATGCAAGTGTTTCAAGGATCAAATAATGGTAATTGGTGTTAAGAATTAGGTAATTTATGGTTCTGACATTGAAAGAGTCTAAAAGGTTTACAACATGCAAGTCCCAGGATTTCATGGGTGAAGGTCCAGGTGGTTCTGACTCAAATTTCTCTTCCTCTATGGCCAGTTAAACTGAGTGCCAAGCCCTGAGCATGTGGGGCCAAGGGTGTGTGATTAAATTCTTACCCAAGTCTGAGACCTGACAGATCAGTCTTTCAAGTATTTTTGACAATGACCATGTACCCAGCACCTTAGATGCATGTCACAGAAAATGCAAATATTCTAAGCAATGATCCCAGCCCACACACACACTACTGTCTATCTGGAGAGAGAAAGCATATGTTGATAAGATAGCGCATAGCAGGGTGGTAAAAACAAATACATTCTGTTATGTCAGCTAGGACGTCTCCAGGATTACCCAGCACATCTTTCATCCCGGAAGCATCGACATCCCACACACAGACTTGAGAAACCCTGTGGTTCTTCCCAGTGTGAATGCAGAAAAATATCCGGGGTTGGGTAGGGGTTGCTTAGCGAATATGAAAAGCTCTCTAAGAATATTTAACAGTACAGGTGTAGAAATGCAGGATTCGATATTAGGTACGGTTCAGAAAAACTGAATGGAGGCGTATACAAGATCAGCCATGAAGGTGGTGGCTGAATTAGAAGTGCGTTTTATTTGTAATTCATTTCCCAATAATCTATAATGAACATACATAACTTTTATTAATAAATAAATGTCACATACATAAAAAATAGGGCTAGTCAGTGGCTACCCAGAATGAGATGCCAGTTTCATTTCACTGTATAGTTTTTCTTTCAACGTGGGAAGTCAGTTAAGACCCTCTTTTCACCATCCTCCCAGAAATAGTTAATAATATTCATGCTCCTACAAGAGCAAAGGTGGATCATCCTCTGAGCTTGAGTGAAGCTCTTTTTTAGTAGATGGGGGCTCCTCTTCCGTGTTCCCACAATGCCCTGTGCTCTAACATAGCGCTAACAAGCGGTATTAATTTGGGGACAACTTCTCTATCTTGCCCATTAAACTGTGAGCTTCTTGAGGGCCAAGCCCTGTCTTGGTCTCAAGGCAGCTTATACATTTTTATACCTCCAGAGGGTGGATCCTTGCCTTGCCAAAGGAGGCAGTCAATATCCTATTGAAGGCTTAACAACTATATGAATAAAGATCTGCTTCAATGTCTCCTTAGACAAGTTTCATCATTATCATTTTTGGGCATGAATCTGTGTGCCTCTAGGCAGGCACACGTTTCCTAGTCATTGAGCTTTGCCTGGTTAATACTCTTAGAAGTAAACAAACATATTCATATGACTTTTCATTAAAATCTTGTCAAGAATGGACAGATAAGAACTGGCCAGACTCTCATCTTCTTCCATTGAATACTGCCTGTTTTTTGGTTCCTCCAGAAAATTTCCTCCTCCTTTACCTTTTGATCTTTGTCCTTTATTATTATTTTTTTAATTTGCCTTTCTTTTTCTTCTCTTCTTTTAGCCTTTAAATTCTCTAAGGGAAGATACTGTATTTTTTACTTTTCTATTTCTTCAAAATAAAGTGTCATATATAATGATGTACACACTGAAGCTTCAGATAGTTAATTCTTGTCCAAAATCATTCTTTTATTTTTTTAAGTGTGTTGTTATTCCATCTGGGGACTCATCTACATTTGGAGAAATCTGTGGTACTTGTACCTGGCGTGTTTCTTCTTCCGCGGGAAAACTCCACCCACGCTGTCAAGAATTTAAGTCCAAATCCTGGCTTCCCCCCACTCCCGCCCCGCTTTGATAAAGAAGTACAGAATCCGCAATGCTACAAGATGAAAGGTCTTAATCTTGAGGGAAATTCTTTGATCCATAAAATAAGAGTTATGCTTAGCCATGAGCTTTCTGAAACCGAGTGTTCTTCGTTGTGTGCAAAAAGTCTGCTTTTGGAAGTTTGAAAATGTCACAGTGGAGATGATTAGTTCTCATATAAATAGAATGGTAGCATTGAAGGCAAACTCGGGACAAGTGCTTGGTTTTTGTTTTAAAACGTAGGTATTTCCTAGTATGGGCCCAAAAAAAAAATGAAATTAAACATTTGTAATTAACAAGGCTGAGTACCATAATTTGGACACATTGGAACTATGGTATCCACTGACTTTTGGCACAGTCAGAATGATGATGGCATTGTTGGGTGAGGGATTCTGTGGGTTCACTGTGCATCACCCCAGAACTGGAATTCAAGAGATGAGCCCGTATTTCTAATCATGTTGGTATCTTCCATGTGCCTTCTTAGTCAGCTCCTTGGATTTTTCACACAAAACTCTAAAAGGTCATCAATTATAGGGACCTTATGTAAATACTGGGCAGTTTTGTGATTCTATTCTGAGCAGCGTTTATGTACATCTGCTCACATAAATTAATTTTCTTGTCCCAAATGACTCATTTAGTGGAACTAGAAGTTCTCATGCCACTGCAAATAGAGAAGGGGGAAGAGGGGACAGGGAAATGAGGCGGATGGGAATTCACTTTGTAAAATACTGATTTATGAGGGCTGGCACATAATTTTTAAATGGAAAAGCAATAAGCAAGTATCTGTAGGGGGAAGGAAAAGAGAGAGGAAAGATTACAGATCTTATCTTCTTGTGTGGAATATAACCATCTTGAGGGTATGGGAATGAATTCAGAGATGCCTGCGTTCTAGTCTAGTTTGCAGTTTTCCTGGCTTGCTGACCTGATTCATTTCAGAGAACTTCTCAAAGCCTTATTTCCACATATGCAAAATCATAGTATAGTTTTTCAAACTCTGATGACTGGTGACTAAATTACACAGCATTTTTTTTTTAATCTTCCCTAAGGACTAATGCTATCTCCACCTGTATCATGCCCTTCAGAGTGGATGAAGACAGACTTGCAGACTCAGTAATGTTACAAGCTCAAATGAGCCTCACAAATCCTTGAAACAAATCATGACCATATCAATTTTAATATCAGTTCCTTTCCTTCCGACAAAGGAAGTTTCTTTTTTTTTTTTTTTTTTTTGGTGGGGGGAGATAATTAGGTTTATATATTTATTTATTACTTTTAGAGGAGGTACTGGGAATTGAACCCGGGACCTTGTTCATGCTAAGCATGTGCTCTACCACTTGAGCTATACCTCCCACTATGCCTTTTTTTTTTTTTTTTTGAAAGGAAGTTTCTTGACAAAGCTTCCACCATGTTCCTTTCTATCAGTTCATTGCAATATGTCATCTAGGTTGCTCCAGAATCTGTATTTTCTTCCAATCACTCGTTTGATCCCAATGAACTTTCTCCCATGGTATTTTTACTCTTTTCCCATCATCTGGCATCAGTTATCCTACGTTTGTGGTCTTCACTGGTGCTGTCAGGTCACGATGCCACCATTCCAAACCTTATTGCTGGCCCTTTGACTTTGCATGGTCTTTCTCTACCTTTGTGCATGACCTTTCTATGACATTGGACTTATTCCTTTCCTTCCATCTTGAGCCCAGCATTTTCTTCAAAATTCAGTTCATGTTTCTTCTTGCAAGAATTCTACCTGCACTAAACTCACTTTCTTAAAATTGCTGCTTTGTTTTATAGTCCTTAAATTTTATGCTGAGTAGATGTGTTCATGTTTTTGTCACTTCTTTTCCCTTGTCACTTCTAATAGCTTTTCTTTCTTTCCTGCCAAGAGTAGAAACTCTCCAAGAGAGGGCATTTAAAAAATTGAATATTGTATTAATATATTGCCTACAGAGTTCCTTATTTAGGGTGAAAATTTTCACAATTGCTTCTCAAATAAAATTACAATTAGTTAAATGCTACTACAGATTTCCATCGGCCATTTCTATTGTTTTTGTATAAATCCTGCTTTATCTTCCTTCACTAAATAGTTGGAAAGACTGAGTTACTGATTTGGATATAAGCATTGTTAGTCATGGATCTGTATTTTTAATCATATCATGGCAAAGCCCCTTGAAATAAAGGTTCATTTTTCATCGTTGCATTCCTTGGTCCTAGAATGGGTCCTAGTACACTATAGACCCAAAGTGACACATTTGAGCAATTTACTACCAGAACGTCATTTCACACCTTTGTCATTTTCAAACTCCAGTTAAAAACCTAGCTGTATCATGTGTTTCTCTGTACTAGTCCAATAAGACCCCAATCCATGTTCAAGAAATAAAATGAAGACGCATTATTTCTGTTTTATTCTTAAATTCTTAAAACTGCATTGTTATTATATAGGTTAGTGAGTGACTTGATTTCTACCCCACTAAATAGAGTAAGAGGTTGGCTAATTTACTCAGTCATCTGTACAGTTTTGTGCACTCAACTATAAAGCCAGCAACACCTACCTATTGGAATTTGATGAGGGAAGAATACGTTATATGCTTTAAAAAAGCGGGGGTGATGAACAGTAGAGCAGAGGATTAGAAATATGGACTCTGGAACCAACTTATTTGATCTGAACACAAGCCACCTCTCCTGAGTTGTATGGGCTCTCTGTGGCCTCAGTTACTTCATCTGTAAAATGGAAATAAAATGTAGCTTTGCAGGGTTATTGGGAGAAACCACTGGACGTTGGATGCAACATGGTTATATAGCATCTGGCAGACTGTGGCTTT
This sequence comes from Camelus ferus, assembly GCF_009834535.1. NCBI lineage: Eukaryota > Metazoa > Chordata > Mammalia > Artiodactyla > Camelidae > Camelus > Camelus ferus. Next base: position 18,021,506 of record NC_045722.1, on the reverse strand, counting down.
TACTCCATCAAGGCTAGCTGTTATTTTTATGATTGTTACCATGAATGAATCAGGTGGACAGTCTGCTTTCGCTGTGGGTCAGTCCACTTGGGTCAAGCCGCAGTCAAGGGCATGAGTATTTGGCCAGCACAACCGCCCAGCTTCCTGCCTCCATGTCTCTCCGTTCCATCTGCCCAGGCTGACTGTGAAGAGCCGAAGGGGGAAAACAAGGCCCCGGAGCACTAAGCAGAGGATATTCCCCACGCCTACTCCAAGAGATTCAAGAGACGGATTCTCAAGCAATTCTTCAGACTGACTAATTTATATGTATATCGAGGGTACAGCTGGAGAATTTTTTTTAAAAGGAGCTGGGGGAAAAATATGATGCTCTCCCAGTCCCAGTGGTGTTGCCACATTCATTTTACTAGCGCGTTCATCCTTTAGTACTTTCGTGGATTGACATGAGGGAGGAATTCACATGTCATGGAAGATAACATCTCACTGTTGCCAAAGGAGTCTATTCAGACATGCATGTTAGTGGGTTGATAACTTATTCGGTATTGCAGAGGACTCAAAGATAGACATTTCGCCTTTTATCTCCATCTCTGTGCTCCCTGCATACTAAAGATAGTGCAAAACAGCCAGATACATCTTAACTAACCCACGCAGAAAAGAGGGCCTTTTGCTAGCCTGCTGCAAAGCTGCGAAGTTAAAGGAACAAGGTGTCACCAGGCCTAATGACAAATGAATTAAACATGTGTATGCACCAACTTTGAGTGGCCTATGGATGTATTTTTAGAGCTCAAACCTAGTGATAATTTAGCAAGAAGAGGTGTAAAATAAATGGGATGTAGACATTTTGCAGCCGTCTGGGGCGGAGGGGTGGGCGATAAAAAAGCAAACGGTGAGGTTGCGATGAAAAAAAAAAATTGGTTAATTCATATGAATATTTATAAGGATTTTCAGGAGAAGGAAGGAAACATGAAAACTAATTTAAACAATGGCTCTAATACGTGTGAACACAGAGAACATTCTAATTCCCTGTGCATTCTCAGACAGGTGAGCATGCAGGGCTGTACACTTAGACGTGGTACAAAAGGAACATCTACCCTTCTGCCAGCACTGATCGCTGAGTACTTCTCCTTTACTCAAATGGTATATTTCGTCTCTCAGTTACCTATGGATGATAATGAAGTGCGATTATTTACGATCATGTTCAGAGTATATTTCAAATATGCAAGGTGAAATTGACCGGGAAGGCGGGGATGCAATTATTTTACATCAGGGAGGTTGCAGTAACTCTGACAAGATCAGAAAACTGAAGCCAAAAAAGTGACATTTTGGTCAAAATTTCTAACTCGCTTGTTGTATCTAGTGAGAATTTGTAGCTGTGTTAATAGCAGAAAATATTATTATGTAAGTGAAAACTTGATATTTTAGAGAAAAGTGAAACTCCCAATGGCCACTGTTGTTTTGCTTGAAGTGCTTGAAAGGGGGTTGGGAGAATATGAACCAAGACAGTAAAAGCAGTTCCCTGGATTGGAAGATTTCAAGTGATTTTTATTTTGTGCTTTCTAGTTTTTTTCCCCTAGAATTTCTAAATATTCTAAACTTAGTATGTATTTTTATAACCAAGAGAGAGTAATATGTAAGTGCTTCTTTAAAAATATTTGCTATATATCACTTAGATGTGGAATCTAAAATATGACACAGATGAACTTATTTACAAAACAGAAACAGACTCACAGACATAGAAAACAAACTTATGGTTATGAAAAGGGAAAGTGACAGGGGAGGGATTTGGAATAAATTAAGAGTTTGGGATTTGCAGATACACACCACTGTATATAAAATAGATAAACAACAAGGTCCTACTGTATAGCACAGGGAACTCTACTCAATATCCTATAAGAAAACATACTGAAAAAGAAGATGAAAAAAGAATATGCATATATATGTATGACTGAATCACTTTGCTGTACACCAGAAACTAGCACCATATTGTAAAGCAACTATACTTCAATAACAAAAATAAAATAAAATAAAAATATTTTCTATATTAAACCCCATTATGTGTATGATCTATATTGCTCCCAATTATATTTTAATCCAACATGCCACATGACATCTTACATGTTGCTTTTAAACATCTTTGAAATAAAGAAATGTGATATTTGACAAATTTTCCTCATACAGACATCAGTTAGGAGACTGTAACATGTTTTTCACGTCTAAGTGGATCAAAAGACTCTTTATTTTGAGACCTTACCAGGTCCTCAGCAGAATACACTGAACACTCAGAAATGGGTTCAAGTGTGTTCAAATGAAATTGATAGTTCAGTAGCTATAAATCGAATACTACCTGTCTCTAATACATGTCACTTAAAATATTGTACACCTGACAGCGTGCAATCTGTTCCCACTCTTTAAAGGGTTTGTGCTGATCTTAGAAGACATATGAGCCATGCCTCCCCTGTCTAACTCCTTCCTCTGCTTTCAGTTGCTTTTTATAAATGCTTTTTGTTTATTTGATCAATATAGGAAACGAAGATGAAAAATTCAGTTGCATGTAAAATCGTGTAATCTCTTTAGCTACACGTTAAGATAGAAATGGTCACTCTTTGACTTTATGTCCTGCAGGAACCAACCATCCTTTAATGGAAAGCTCCTTTGTCTCAGCTCTGGTACCTTCTATCATTTTCCAGATAGGCAAAAGACTTCTTCCTTTCATTTTCCAGTCCAACAGTGAGTGAATTCTGATTGGTCAGGAGCTTCACTGAAATCCTTGAGTGCACAGAGGACTTCACTAACTCATGAACTATTTAAAAATAAATTATAACTGTAAATTTGATTTTATAGTAAGGCCATATGCTTTGAAAATATAAATCTATGATATTTATGTATGGGCTGCCATTGCGCAGAAGTCATAACCTCCTATGAGAATGTGTAAGGTGCTATGCCTTTGCAACTCACCTCAAATGATTTTCACTTTTAGCTTTTCTTCAAGAGCACGCCGATTAGCACTCCTGACTTACGGCTGCATCGGCTCATACAGAAATGTGTTGTACCACTGCAAGGGACGTGGTTCATCTTCTACATGACAACACCCGCCCATCTCCAAAACCTGAAAGAACTCTGGACATGCAAAGTCAAAATGGCTTTAGAAAGAATCCAGGGTCTAATTATAAACCTGATAAGCAGGAATTTACTGAAATAGAACAGAGCCATGTTGGGTTGTGTCTCTTTGCTGATTTGTCTATTTATAAATTGACATTGGGATAAAATCCTGGATAATTTAACCCGCTCAAATACATGAGAACACAATGTTAATCATTTAGAAGTCTATTGATTTGAAAAGAGTTGGTTAATAATCCTTGGCCCACCAAAATTTTTCTTTGATTTTTCAAATTAATTTGTGAGCTTACACACATCAATATGTTCAATATTTTAGTTTCTTCTTTAGAAATAATGTTGAAGCTCCCTGAACATACAACTGTAACATTAGACATTGTTCCTCTGTATGCTAACTCTTTTTTCCTAATCAGTATCGTTTGGAGTTTGTTTATATTTATAAATACATAGAATTTGAATGTATTAAAATGCACTAATTCAAAATAAATCTCCTTTCCTGGATAAAGTATTTATGAATATCAATTATCTGGGAATTTCTTTGATGTTTCTTGCAAGATCCAAGTGCATTTCAGTTCTACTGTGATGTCAGAAAGAAAATAACCATGTGTTATGGACAACTTCACATCCAATGAGTTGTGTCCATAAATTTACACTTCTTTAATACCTCTGGCTATCGCTTTGAGCCTGATAAATGTGACACCATTGGAGGTCCATTAAAAATGTGGCCCACATTAGAAAACAGCCATTAGATCATACTTTATTCATTGATAGCTAATTGTATCTTGGTTTAAATCTCTTTAGCTTATGATTGAGCAAGAAAAAGAGCAAACAATATCTGCATAAACATTAATAAAGTAGATAATTAACAAATATTGTTCAATGAAATATTTTTTAATGTCATTTTCCACTAAGGCATTAAGCCACATGACTTCAACTAGAGTCTTTATGTAGCTAACTCCCAAATATAAATCTATAGCTGCCATATTTTTAATGAGTTGCCATATTTTTAATGAATTTAACTGCACGGTGGATTTCCTAAATGGCTGTTTCCCTAGCCTGGCAATATCATCGTGTCTCTTTTAAGCTTCTGCCTTCTCTTCTGTGCCTTGTATCTGTGAATGTTTTCACCACGGCCTTCAAAGCTTTAAATCACCATCGATTGCTTTCTCTCTCCACATGCTATGGGTTGCAAGCTAAGCTTGTTTGTCTGTCTTTGCAGTTCTTCTTGTTCTCACCTTTTCTTTCTATTTCCATTCTTGCTACGTGTGCTCACGTTTTTAGCATGTACAACACAGACCTCAGTAACTTTCCAGCTGGTCTTCCCTCCCATCATCTCCTTTGACCTTCGCCCACTTGAGCACAACTGCAAATTAATATTTCTTTAGCATATACTTGAGATGTTAAGAATTCTTTTTCAGACCTTCAGTGGTTCTAAAATCCAGACTTTCAGAATAAACCCTTCCATATTTTGGCTCCAAATTTCTTTTCTAAGGAATTCCACTTTTAGCTTTGACATGTAAAGAGCTCAGAAATAGTCGCTCCCAGTCTTCCAACAAGAAAAAGCTGGACAAGCTGAAAATCAACAACTTTTCCTAGACCCATCAGAGAACTGATGTGACAAGGCAAGTCACTCATCCGGACATCTGAAGACAATGAGACATCTTGAGAGATATATTAATGCAGATCTCCTTACCAGGAGCAGAAGCCTCTGGGTCCATAAGCTGGTAGGAACATAAAATGGGGATGTTGATGAGTTGCTAGAGGGAGAGTGTGGACTAGTGTGAAAGGGAGAAACACTCTTAAAGGTTTCAGGCTTAGAGGGCACCCACCCACACTTTTGGGAGATTTTCATTCCAGGAATTCTATGAGGATCCAAGAAGGACCCCACCACCAGTGGCTCTGGAAGGGGAAGGGAGGAGTAAACCTTATGAAGCATGTCCAGAGCCTTTTCTATCACAAAATTCTGCTTATAGGAAAAATGACTTTGCCAGAGTATACTTCTAAAATCATAATCCAGCTGGAAGAAGAAAATTCCTCTCGACTCCAGCCCCATACCACCTTTCTGTTTGACCTAAATTGGTGGGGGGGTGAAGGGGGGCAGTGGAAATTACAGTCAACCGCAGACCTAAGTAGAAAATTATAGAATATTCCCTTCGTCTGTATCCTGCCACCACACCAATGGGGATTGAGGGTAATAACAGTGGGTTACAGTTGGAAGAGCTGTAAGACACAAACTCCCTCTAAGGAGCAGTGCACAGGGAAGTCCCAAGGTCCAGAGAGAAGACGAAAATAAGGACAAGGCAAATTTGAACCCTCTGGTATGTGCAGCTACAGAAAACACAAAGCACAGCCCAACTCTTGGGCAGATTAATGTAAATCCTCACACTAAAGACCTATTTACCTCATTTCCTGTCCCCTGATACATCTATGGCTATTTCCTATTCCATCCACAGCTTTCAAGCCAAAATAATAAGCAGGACAAAAGGCAAGGAAAAACAGTCCAAAAGAAAAAATCATCAGGACACAGACTCAGTTATGACATGGATATTGGGATTTTCAGACAGGAAGTTTATAATTATTGTGTTTTGTATGTTAAGGGCTCCAATGAAAACAGTAGACAACGTGCAAAGAAAAAAATTGAAAGCAAAACCAAATGAAAAAAAAATGCAGAAAGACAGACACTCTAAGCAAGAATAAAAAGGAAATGCTAGAAATAAAAATCACTGTAATAGAGATGAAGAATGCCTTCAACAGGCTCATTAGTAGGCTTGATATAGTCAAAGAAAGAATAAATGCACTTGAAGATGTGGCAATAGAAACTTCCCCAATAGAAAACTAAAGGAAAAAAAAATCAAAAAACAGAAGATTTAAGAACTGAAGAGCAATATCAAAAAGGTATATAATTTGAACTACAGAAGGAATAAAAAGAATGAAACAGCAGTATTTGAACTAATAATGGCTGAGAACATTCTAAAATTAATTACAGACACCAAACCACAGATCTGTATGCTTAATGAACACCAAGCAGGATAAATACCACACACACACACACACATTACATTCAAACTTCAGATACTTAGATACACAGAGAACAAAAGGAAGTCAGGTGGGGGAAATATCTTATCTACAGAGGAGTAAAGATAAGAATTATATTGGACTTCTTTTTAGGAAATGTGCAATCAAGAAGACAGTGGAGTGACATATTTAAAGTATTGAAAGGAAAACACTATCAACCTAGAATTACGTGTCAAGTCGAATTATCCTTCAAAAGCAAAGGTGAAATAAAGACTTTCTCAGACAAAAATGGAAGGAGGTCATTGTTAGCATACCTCCTCTGTAAAAAATGGTAAAAGAAAATTTTAGGCAGAGGAAAAACTACATATGTCAGAACTTTGGATCTATGTAAAGAAAGGAAGGAGAAGAAAAATAGTATTATGACTATTTTAACTGATCAAAAATATCAGTTAAATGCTAAATTAATGCTAAAGCAATAAGAGTAACAATGTATTGAGTGATTCTAGTACACATATAAGTGAAATAAATGGCATCAGGGATAGGAAAGAGGAATTGGGAATACTCAACACTTGCTGGGTTGTGTAAGGCACTTATGCAACACGTGAAGTAGTATTGTGTCATTTGAAGGTGGACATAGGTTATTCCAAAATGTATACTGTAAACTCTAGAGTAATCACTATTTTTTTTAAAAAGCATAAACAACATGATAAAAGAGAAGATAAAATGGAATCATATAAAATGCTCAATTAAGACTAGTGAAGGCAGAAGGGAATGGAGGGCAAAAGAAAAATTCAACAAAAACCAGGGAGAAAGATGGTAGATATTATTCCAACCATACCAACACTTACTCTAAATGTGAATGGTCTAAACACATTTGATCATCAGGATGGATTAGAGAAAAAATTAAACTATATGTTGTTCATGAGAAATCACTTTAAATATTTCTATTTAATACTCAGAAATGTTACAATTAAAGGATAGAGAAAAGTATATCATATTAATACTAATCAAGAGAAAGCCAGAGTAACTATATTAATTTCAGGCTTTATAATAAGGAAGATTATCAAAGATATATAGAAACATTACATGATCGAAGAGCCAATACTGAAAAAAGATATAACAATCCTGAACATGTATGCCCCTAACAACAGAACATTAAAATACATGAGGCAAAAATTAATAGAACTGAAGAAAACATACACAAATCCTCTAATATAATTGGAGACTTGAATATTTTGCTGTCAATAATTGATAGATCAATCAGGCAGATAATCAGTAAGGATACAGATCACCTGAATAGTGCTGTCAATCAACTTGATCTAATTGACATCTACAGAATACTCCATCCAACAACAGAACACACATTCTTTTCAAGCTCACATGGAACATTCCAAAAGTTAGGTCACATTTGGGGTCATAAAACATACTTCAACAACAAGTTTAAAAGAAGAGAAATAATACAAATTATGGTCCAAGTCTGATCTTTCTCTCCTTGTTTGACAACTAAATTAATCAAGAGACCATCTGCTATTCCACACATATATCCTAAACTTTTCTCCCTCACTTTTTTTATTTATTTACAAAATACCTCTCTAAGGAGTGCACTGGAGTGCATATTGAGGTATATTTCAATCTCACTCTAGACCGTAATTGCCTGGATGGCATATTCTATGTCTATTTTATTTTTCATCCATTTTCTCATTCCAGTGTCTAAAACTCTAGTTTAAACAAAAGAAGTTCTCAGGGAATATTTTTTGAAAGAATAGCATTGAAAGAGTCAGATTCTCTTGAGTGAACAGTCTCTTTAGGAATAAAATGATGACACCACCTAGATTACTGATTCTGTGAGCAGGTGGCAGCTGAGATAACTCAGATTCCTGGGTGACCTAGAACATGTCCTCAGGTCTAGCTCACCAACGAGAGAATAAAACTTTGAAAGGAGATTCAAAATATAATTGAACACAACACGGTAAAATGAAATGCATCAATACTCAGAGGGAAAATGAACAAAAAAATGAAACCACTGAATATTGTCCAATAAGCAATAGCAACATTGAGAAAAGCAGACTTTGGCAGTTAAAGTAGAACATAGCAACCAGAAAACTCAGTAAATGCAGAGGAAACACATAAAACTGCTACAAACCATTCAACAAACTCAATGGACTTAAGTGGTGAGGATGAAGTGAAGAAGGTTTACATCAACTCCTGGCAAAAGTGCAAGGGGTAGCTGTTAAAACCAAGAGTACAGCTCCATTACTACAAGTAGTTAGTGGAAATAATATATTTCACTGTTTAATAAGTCAAAAAATAGTAACTTTCACTCAATATGCAACCCAATAATTCCTAGTTTTAAAAAACAATTAAATCCAGCAATTCAAGCAGTATCTTAATACAGTCACACGAGCACACTCCGCGTATCCCAGACACACTACATTGTGTATTGAGAGAGACTAGAGTCTGGTAAGAACTGGTTTATGAAACAACATTTTTTCCTGATTCACCCGTGACCAGTTCCACCTGCCCCGTATCTAGAGGGTAGAAATAAGACGTTGTTGTACTTTCAAATTAAAACCTAGTCTTTTACATCCTGCTCACTATAGATTTTTTTAAATGTGTTGATAAAGATGTGCTGCCTGAAATGTGTTTACTGTAAAGATAATTAAATGAAATATCTAAAAATGCAATTCATCCCCATACTACATTTTATCTTTTTAATTGATGTGAACAATGGCTTCTTTTATTGTATCTAAGTAATTGGCAGGTATAATTATTTTGCCATTTGTTAGGGCTCCTTCAGAAAGCATGAGTAAGTGAACAGTGGAGTAATCCTTGAAAACCTCCTTCCAGACAGAGCCCTTAAGCTCTGAACCCAGAGTCCTCAAAAGACACACCTGGTGCATGTGTGGGTGAGCACATAAAGGCTTTGAGAGAGCAAAGACGGAAGCTAAAGAATCCTATGGATGTGCTTCTGCTACAGGTTATGTCTGTTAACCTGGGGGACCATTTATTTATGGTTCAGCTACCAAAATCTTCCTTGGCTAATGTGTTATTCATTTTAAAAGACAAAAACTGCCAAATCACAGGTTTTTCAAATGCAAAAAAAAAAAAGTACTGTTTCTATAATTCTATTCAATATACTTTTTTTCCCCTTCTAAATAGGTCATTACATTTCAAGCATTTCTTTTAGCAAGAGATGCTTTCTTCTTTTTTTTTTTTTAAATCTCAGCATAATCAGTAGGAATTTAAATAACTTTATTATTTGCATTTCAAATTACAGCTGAAGAGAGAAACTGAAGTCTGTTTCAGAATGCACAGCTAAGAAAAGGAATTAACAAGGAAACCAGTTTTACCTGAACCAATTTTTTACTATTAATTTGTAATCTCTTAAAGTCAATGTAGTCTTAAAAATGTACATTTCTGTTTTCCTTTGAATTTAAAAAAGAATGAATACATTCTGAAGTCAAGTTGGAGTGTACAGACATTCTTCCATAGAAGGAAAATAAACATTAGGTGATTATTTGAGCACAAATAGATTGATATAACTACTCATTTCAAAAATGCTAACTTTATCTGTGAACGGCAGATGCAGACAAGTGCGGGTGCCTGATAACGGGGATACAAGATGGATTCAAATGCTATCAGCAATCTCATGCATTAGGAACAGTTGCCCCTGCAGCTGAGTTGACACCACCAGGGTAAATACAAAATTCTTCTCAGAGATTCTTAGTCAAACTCTGGTTTGCTTCTTGATATCCTGAATACCTCTTACTTCAGCAGCATTTTTTTTTTCAAATTTTAATATATGTAGGATCATCACCCAGTGATCTCGTTAAATGCATGTTCTGAATCAGCAGATCCTGGGTGGAGTCCAAGAATTTGCATGTCTAACAAGCTCCTAAGTAACGCTGATACTGCACTTCTTAGGGACACACTGTAAGTTGTAGGTTTCAGAGGACTGTTCTATACATTGAAGGGGAGTTTAGCAACTTACACCTTACTATAAACTTTTGCTTTATAGTAAATAGTTATTTTCTGCCCTACTTAGATACAGAAAAAAATTCACAATGACATTCTCATTTATATTTTGGTTGTTTTTGATACTATGTAGATCATGAAAAGGAAATGACTCTGTATGCTTTGGTGACTCCGGGGATTTTGATTTTGATTTTGATTTTTTTTGCAATGATTTAGATAAAGCCCTTTAGTAGTGACTCAGGTTTGGAGTCCCCAAAGCTAAGTGCTGTGTTGGTCGACAGAATGATAATCTTTTTCCATGCTGGCAAATTCACTTTTACCTTTGTTTCTCTGCTTCGCCTTAGTTCACATGTCATCATCCATCATTATATGTGGAGGAGAAAGCACAAGGTGCTTTAGCAAGTAGACGTGATCATTTCAGAGTTAACACCTTACTATATCAGATGTTAAATAATACAAAACCAAATAAGGCACCATGACTTTGGGGCCAGAAGATGTAGCCAAATAATTTCAACATAAGTACTGGAATAACTAAATACGCAGATTATCCTGAAGGAGAAGTCATTATCTAGTTAAGGGAGAGTCATGAAAAGCTTAGTGAAACAGATGATTGACTGAGCCAGCCTTAAAGAGCTGAGAAGGACTTGGCCATCTAGACAAGGCTGTCAGTGACACTGAAAAGGAGAGCCTTGCAGTTCCGTAGAAGTTTGGGGAAGCCTGGCTTGCTTGAGGCCGTGCAAGTCATTTGGTAGCGATGGGAGGATCAGTGGGAAAGAAGGCAAAAAGTAGAAAGGGAACAAGCTAGAGATATTGAGAGGCAGGCTCAAGGATGGTGTATTTCATCCTGACAACACAGAGTCACTGATGATTTTAGGTAGGGCAATGATGTGATAAGATTATTTTTACTGTAGATCCTTTAACCGCCTTCACTGCAATGCTTTGCAGAACAGACTTCTTCCACAAAATGTAAGTTCCTATCCATGGCCCTTTTAGAGTTTAGTGTTTGTTACACTGTATATATTTGTATATATATTTTTGACAGTGACTACATGGTACACAACTGGTACACATGGTACATGGTACACAACTTCCTAATTTTTGCCTCGATTGTTAAAAATCTTAATTAAGAAATGCAACCGATAATTATGCTTTCTTTTATTGTCTTTTGCTTATAGGTTTTCAGCAAAACAGGATCTAAGTGCTAACTCACTTGGAAGTTACTAAAACCCTGTACTGAAGCCTGAACTTCCCTCCAGAATCTCTTTAAACTGTATTTTTTCCAAGTTGCACTGTAAGGTTATAAGTTATACTGTAGAGAACTGTAAAGGCCCTTATCTTCACACCAAATCATAGAGCTTCTGACATGTCTAATGTAAACTTTACTAATTTAAAAAAGCATAAGACATGCCTTTATGGAGTCCTTTAGAAATCATTCATGTTAATTATAACAGATTCTAACAATGGGTCTACAAATGAAACGTTAGAAAATTTTTGCACCAAGTACTTCTTTTCAGGCAAGTTTAAACCTACATAAATCGTAAAGATTTGTATAATAAGCACCACGATACCTTTTATATAGACTCACCAGCTGTTCTAATTTTTTCACATTTGTTTTTTTCTACAAACAATTGGATCAGGCTGAAGTGTTTGAAAATAAATCACAGGTGTCATAACACATTCATTCCTAAATACTTCAGGATGAACCTCCCCCCAAACAAGTAAATTCTCCTTAAATAAGTACAATAGTCTTGTGACAACAAAGAAACATAACAGTAATGAACAATACTGTGACAGGGCTAGCAGTATCATTAAATAAACAGAACATACTCAATTTTCACTTGCGTTTTGTTTCTATGTATTCTGTACTCTTTTAATCCATGAACCTTGTGTATTTTTTTTTCTTTTTTTAATGCCATCAACTGTTTTACTTTTGCTTCTTTGATTTGTTTTGGACTAAGAGAGATAGAACTTCCTGTGATTTATAGTGTGTCAAATTTCTCTATTTCTCTATTTGTAGAGTCACACACACTCAAAAATGGAGGGTTTTTTTTTTTTGTTTTGTTTTTGAGTTTTTAGTTTTGTTCTTTTTCTGTTGTTTCCTGTGTGGTTTCTGGGAAGGAAAATAAGAAGACTTTAAGGTAATTTAGGGGTGAAGTTCTACTCGGCATGTATAAAGTCATAAGTGAAAGTTAATCCCACCGTAACAATAAGAAATAGCTGAAAAATCTACAAAATCGCAGCTTTTCTTGACCCCCTGTCTGAGAGCTGGAGTCATTAGGCAAACAAGAGAACTGAATTCCAAACAGTAAAAAGACACTTCAGAGAGAAATAGAATACACCATTTTATCTTTGATTGAACACAGGTAGATGTTGACTGCCATAAAGTAAACAGTAATGTTGAAATTTTAATGAATTACTGAAGACCAAGTGTGGACTAATGTGACAGTTTAGAATAACTGTGTACAAAAGATACCAGGGGCGTCTGCACCCATTCACAAGCTCTTTCCATCTGCCTGTACTACGTGCACACAAGAAATATGGGATTGAGACAGGAGACTGGAAAGAACCCATTCACTGACACATTTGTGGTTACTAACTGCTGCTGGTAATGGCCCCAAATCCCTTTAAATTCCTGAAACAATTCTCTAACGTAGAGCAAATGTTTTAAGTTGTTGATAGGAAACCGTCTCATCCTCTGTGTCCAGGCGAAAGTTTGATTCTGGAGGAAGAGCAGAAGCAAACCCATATTCACTTGGGAGAAAGACAGGGAACCATCTCGGGTCCAGGATCCCAGACAAATAGCAATCGGAGATTGGGTAATTCCAGGATACGCAGAGGACACTTTCCTGTTTGAGACCCTCCACAGATACAAGGTAGAATTTGGTCACCATGGGAAGAAAGGCAGGAATGCTGAGATAGGGTCACTCCGTGAAGGCAAGCAGGCTCTACCTAAGTCTGAGGCGGGGCCAGGACAATCAGGAGTCTCTGTTTTCCCCCCGTAGTGAGCCAAGCACTGAAGGACAAACAGGAGCAGTCTACTACTAGCAGAGGGACAAGAACTTGGACAGATATCTCTGTGGGAATGAATTATGTGCAGGAACTACTGAAAGGTTAGGGTGGATCCAGGACACTGAGAAAAACCCTCGGTCATCCCAAATTCTTTATTAAGCACAGGGTAATAGCTTTCCACCACAGCAGGACTTTGAAATCTGCAGCACCTTAAAGATAATCATAGGGAAAAAAAAGTCCAAAACCTGCTTATTATCTTCCTAGCCTGACTCAGCATCCCACACTAATAGCCAAACAAAAGCGTGCCTAATTATGATCCTAATATTTCAGTATTTCAGTCTCTGCATTTTTAATTTACAGATAATGTCCGCTATTCAATAGAAGTTATGAGACAACTAAAGCAAGGGAAATATAATAATTCATTCTTAAAGAGACAAAGCAGTTAACAGAAACAGACCTAGAGATAACAGCAACTTTAAAATAACTATGAATAACGTGTTAAAGGACCTAATGTAAAGATTGACAATGTGAATGAAGACATGACGTATTTTAGCAGAGATATGAGAACTATTTAAAGGCAAGTTGAAATGCTAGTAACAAGAAAAATGATATCAGATATGAAGAATTCTTTTGACAGGTTTATCAGCTAATTTGACAAAACTTGCTGAGAATTTTTACCTTTTCATTTAAACGGTTTACTTTATTTTATGAAGAATGGTCACATTGGTCCTTTAAAGTTTTTATTCTATAATTCCAACATTTGTGTCATTTGGAGGTGAGAATCTCTTGATTGTCTTTTCTTCTGAGGATTGTTCAAATTCTCCTGGTTCTTTGTACGCTGAAGATCTTTGACTGCATCCCGGGCATTCTGAATATTGTATCGCGAGGCTTTTGAAACTATTAACATCCTGTGGAGAATTTTTAATTTTTCTTTAGCTGTCAGTCACCCCAGTCAGCTTCAGATCACAAATTCTGTTCCACCTTCTGTAGGTGAAACTTGTTCTAATATTCAGTTAGTTTTCAAAGTCTTGGTTGTGCTGTTTGTGTCCATCCCCTTGCTTATAGCACCAAAGTGTCAGACAGGACTCGGGCAACAGTTTGCATCCCAGTTCAGTTCTAAAAACGTTTCCTGTGCTTCTTGGGTGTGTTCTGTGCATCTGCAACTTGGAGGGAAAGGGGGAAGTTGTATGTTACATGTATGCCAGTTCATACACACAATGAGAGTATTTTCTCTCTCATTCTCAGTATTTCCCCAACGTTCTCTAGCTTCAAGAATCCCCTTTTCCTGTTTTCTGGCTGGAAAAACAAGGTTTCTCTTAGAATTTTAGCCCCTGAGCTGCAACTCATGAAGAGAAACACCAATAAAAAGAGAAAACTAATGAATATTTCCCCCATGTTCTTCAAATAACATGGGCCCCTTTTTCTGGATCTTCTGTACAAATTGAGTTCTTTTCTCAGGGCTTTAGGTTTCCTATCAATCAGCTATGTCATCCAAATGAGCATGAAGGGCTTAGAATAATTTACATGAAAATTTACTCTCTTTCCATTAGGGAATCAAAATACAAGAGGCGTCCTGGTTACCTATCTTAAAAGAAATTGACTTCAAAGCTACTTGTAGGAATAGATCCTCTAATCATGGAATTCTGTCCAGGCATCCTCACAGATTTCCTACCCAAAGTGTCAGGATTTGCCCCAGTGTTTGGTAAGTTCTTCCTACTTGGGTGGTCCAAACTATGTGTGAAATATTGAAGGCTTTTTCTACAGAAATATTTAGAATTTCTTAATACATTCTCTTTTAGGTAGCTTAAAGATCAATATACCATTTTGAATTAATGTTTCATAGAGTGCTAAAGATTTTCCATCATGTATTTCTTATGTTAATATTTATTTTTGCTAATGCAGTCCAAAGGTTGTGCTAAAAACCCAATTTGGATGCTCTGATCCATCCTGTCAGAGTGATACAAGAGCACGAATTTTTTGTTACTGAAATTAAAGTGTCTTATTATAGGGCATTAATGCTATGGATGTTCTTAGTAAAGTGGAATTTTTATATTATGTCATTAAAATGAATATTAAAATGATACGATGGGAAAATATAGATTTTCATATTTCTTTGGCATAGAGGGAATCTAATGTGGAATATAGTGGCATATTATGGAAAAATCTGAACTGGAGTCTTTGATTTAAAAGGAGGGCAGTGTGATTTTTTTGAAGGTCTATTTTAAATTTCCTTAACTATTTTGCTAATTCAAGTGATGAAAGAATGGAATAGAATTTCTATATACTATTATCATTTTATTATTTTTCTCCCAAATATTGTATTCATGAATAAAATCGAACAGCTGACGGATGAGCTTGGGCACAAAAGCCTGCCAGTTTTGGTATTACACCTTCCTTTTGGCAATCCTAGATAGTTTTGATATATCTTGTCAACTGGCCATCATCTGTTCTTCTCTTTTTCTGGTAACAACTCTCCACATCACTTTTGAGAAACCAGTGCTCACTGATATGGTATGATCTGGTCTTGTCTAGGGAAATTGATCTCAAACTTTAAGTATGCCAGACATACCTGGGGTGCTTGGTAAAGCACAGATTCCTGGGTCCATTCCCAGAGTTTCTGAGTTAATAGGTCTGAGGTGAGGCTTGAGAATTTGCACTTCTAGCAAGTTCTTAGGTATTGCCAAGTCCAGGGACAACACTGGGAGAAGCACTAATCTAGGGTAAATCACTCTACTTTCACAGCCCTGGGCAGTGGTTCCTCCTGCATCAGCTAAACCATCACAGCCCAGGTCATGATAATATTCTCCATGTTGTATCAAAGATAGAAAACTATAAACTTGTGAATGGCAGTGTTGAAATATTACGTCTCTTGGTTACACACCAAGTCTTAGTCAGTGGTGTGCTGTAGTCAGAGCCACAGTGATAGCAAGTGACATAAGCCACTGGCCGATGAGATAAGCAATGTATTCCCACCTTTGTTAGGAAGGTAAGTCAGAAGCCCCTCTGGCATTTTTTTAATGGCTGAGTAGTATTCCATTGTATAAGTGTATCATTACTTCTTTATCCAGTCATCTGCTGATGGACATTTAGGTTGTATCCATGTCTTGGCTATTGTAAATAGTGCTGCTATGAACATTGGGGTGCAGTATCTTTTCAAATTAAAGTTCCCTCAGGATATATACCCAGGAGTGGGGGTGCTGGGTCATAGGGTAAGTCTATTTTTAGTTTTTTGAGTTTTTTTTTTAAGTCTATTTTTAATTCAATCTCCATACTATTTTCCATAATGGCTACACCAAACTGCATTTCTCACCAACAGTGTACAAGATGGATGGACCTGGAGATTGTCATTCTAAGTGAAGTAAGCCAGAAGAATAAAGAAAAATACCATGTGATATCATTTATATGTGGAATGTAAAAAAAAAAAAAAAAACCCCACAAATGAACTTATTTACAAAACAGAAACAGACTCGCAGACATAGAAAACAAACTTATGGTTACCAGCAGAGGAAGGGATAAAATTGGGAGTTTGAGATTTACAGATACTAACTACTATATATAAAATAGATAAACAACAAGTTTATACTGTATAGCACAGGGAACTATATTTAAGATCTTGTAGTAACCTATAATGGAAAAGAATAAGAAATCAAATAAATGTATGTATATGTGTGACTGAACTATTATGTTGTACACCAGAAATTGTCACAATCTTGTAAACTGACTATACTTCAATTAAAAAAAAAACAAAACCCTGTTTGCCTGGCTAGCATCACTTCAAATTCATCTATCTGTTTCCCAGGTTGGATAATAGATCACTTCTTATTGCTTTCAAGACATTCTGTGATTCTATCATTGACCATTGCTCTTTTTAAAAATTATCTTTTTATGCATCTGTTGTCTTTATTAGACATTTGGTCTTTGTGGGCAAGGGTCATTTCTTATTAATCTTTTAAACTCAGTGCTTGGGACAAAATCTTGTGGGTGGTTGGCACCCAATAAATTTGTATTGAATCAAAGAAGAGATCAGGATGGATGATGAGCGCAAGGCAAAGGCAAAGACTAACCTGTCCAGAATGTGTTTCTAAGACGGTGATTGTTTGCACCAGCATTGCTTCATATACTCGTGCAAGTCTGCACATGAGAAGTCATTGTCACCACAGCAGTCCTTGACTCTTTTCAAGAAAGTGTCCATGTGCTTGTGACTCGTACAGAGAATGACAAATAAAATGCTCAAGGGGATAAGAGGTGATAGACTGGAAAATGTAAATTCTAGCTGGAAAGGCACAAGCTGAAAGGAAACATGTCTTAAGTTTAAAATTCACTGGAGGCACGGATCGGGGACAGTGTGTTTAGCAGTCACAGTAAAAAAGCTAGGATTGAGTGTTTCCTTTGGGATTTAAGAAATTATGTTAGCACACATTTAAAAAAAATAATACTTTGCATCATGATAAATACAGAGCACATTCATCCTCTACCTACATTTTTATTCCTTTAGAGCATTTTCCCCCTTTATGTTCTAAACCATAATTCAAGAACCAATGGCTATTACCAGAATTCACCTGTGTTCCCGCTCTCACCTGCCGTCATCTCTCCCTCCATGGAATTTATAGAGCATACGCTTTACTTATCAAAGTTCTGCCTTATAATACATAAGCATTCATGGATTTTGAGCTATGTCCAACTGGACTGTGAGACTTTTGATGTCGTGTATCAGGAAGGGCAAATTGGACACATCTTGCACTCCTTTTCTCAACAAATGGGAATGGCTGCCTGAAGTCCTGAGATGAGAATAATCCTGAAGGTTTGTAATATTCTCACAATGGTGCATGGAAGGAGCATATGGCATTACTTATGCCAGATACGGTATTGCCATTAAATTTTGCACCCCCAAAACTTGTAGGACAAAGTTAGGCACGGAGCAAGACCACTCATATGTTAAATGAATTAATTAAAAAGAACATAAATGTACTGAATTACTTATACAAAAATATATTTTGAGATTAAAAAATATTTTGAAAAAGTTCAAAGTTAATGTTTTCCTTAAATAATAGATTTATAAGAGATATTAATGAGCTCATGAGTGCATATAATCAACTTTTTGAGAATATATTCTCCACCAAAATACTCTTCATTTGTAATCCCCAAAATGGAACTATCATATCCTTACATATGCTCTTAAAGTAAGCAAATATGATGCCGCATAAATACCAAACTTCAGTCTGGGATCTCTGAACTATGTCTTTCTGCAATTATTAATTTTCTATTATGTGTCATCTATTTTAAAGCTATCTTTACAATGAGGAATTTATGCTATAATTGTAGAATATTACGATTTAAAATGTGAATGAATTTAATAGTTTATCTCGTATATTCATCTCTGTATTCACACAGGACTTCAGATCATGCACATGAAAATTTGAATCTAGTTTGGTGATCTTAAAAACAGGACAATATTGACTAGTAACTCAATTGTTGATTCTTTTTTTTTTTTCCAGTAAAATTAATCAGGTTGTTCTTGCAGCAGAGATAAGGAGGGTTCTTACTCGTTTTCAGTGATGAAAACTTGCCTTCTTCTTGTAGATGTCAATGACACTTGACTACAACTTGGGTGGGCGGTGCTGTGAAGTTCATTTTCTCCCAGAAGTGAGAAAGCCATGCCTACCCAAGGGCTTGGACTCTTAAGCCATGAAAATTTCAAGTCTCTAGTTTCTGCAGAAAGGATAATTCAATGGTTTTCACTTCCTCTGGATGACATGTTTTCATTTCTTTATCTTTCTTTAGTTCTTATTCACAAATGTGTGTTCTCAACTTATGTTTATTGCATTTTTCTCTATGCCAGGCATTTTGCTCAGTGGGAAGCTGCACAGATGAAGATGACATAGATCATGCACTCCAGAGACCATAGACTATTGAAACAACAGATAAATAAACAGGCATCCATACTAAAATTTAAGTGTCATGATAGAAGTAATTTCCAACACTCTCATCTTTTATCTTTTGTGTCTTTCAGGATTTCGGGTCCCAATATCAATATAATCTCTTCACCTAGTTAGACTTTTTTTTTTTTTTTTTAGTTTTTGTAGCTCAATTTTTTCCACCTCCATCTATTTTACAACAACAATCTCTCATTCTTGCTGAGCATCACTAAGTTTAAAACCTTTAATTATCCCTCATATGCAGTACCTACTTCTTTGATGTAGCGATAATGGCTGTAATGAGGCGTGAGAGCAAATCTAAACAAACGATATGTGTCCCTTCCAGAGTCTGGATTAATTGATATATTTAAAACATAAATTACCTGTGAAGGGAGGCGCATAGGTGGAGTACAGTGGCTGGCTCTGATCTAAGACTGTTCTAAGGAAAATTGAAATGAGTCAGTTTCATCCTCAGTGTCCCGCCCTGGATACACCCTGGCTCAGATTAGTAAACAGCCTACTCTTCCTTGCTTCTGCTAGGTACCTTTTCATCTTAAAAAGCCAAGCAATAGGAAATATGGGCAGAGAACTCAAACAGGCGGATCAAAGAAGTTATTGAAACGTCTAATAACTATATGAAAAGCTGTTATATAGGATGAGTAATCTGAAAAATGCCAATTAAATTTACAATGAAAGAAAAAGCACACAGAAAGGCTAACAAGGTTGACAGTTTTACAATAACCATAGTGATTGGAAAAGGAATAATCAGAGAATGGTATAATCATTGAATGGAAGATGGTTGGAGGCAGAAGATGTTCTGGCTCTTTCGTCTTCTTGGCACAAGTGACTGAGTCAAGTTTATACATGGTGTTTGCAAAACCAAGGTCGACATGAACTGTGAGGGCTCTGCTTCCAATGATCTAATATTTCATCAGTTATCCTGTTTCCTTTCCTGCTGATTTTTGGAACACTCTGAATGGAATACAGAAAGATAGAAGAGTAAACATACTCTAATAGCCTCAAAAAATTATCATTTGAACAGAAGAGGGATAGTTACATAGCTTTCTTCATGGAACCAAAACTGGGTTTCTGAGATATGAGGTAGATGGAGTGGCATCAGAAAGAAGGTTTTGACTTCTTTCAGGACCATGATCATGACACAAAGAATGCAGCAGTCACTTGCTATTTTTTCCCAGTTTAATTCAATTGGATTTATAGCCAATAAAAATTCTTCTCAAAATATTGTAACAAATTTCCATTTGTTTGTTTTAGTGTTGGTCAAAAGGTGAAAAAGTTTTTACTTTTTGACATGTGTTGGTCTCTGTTTGAAGACATCTATTTCTCTCCTATTATAATAATCATAATACATGATTGTAATTATTTTTCTTTTTCACTAGACTTTAGGTTCCATGTGGGTAGGAGCTACGTTCATAATTTCTTGGCACAGCGTAGATACTTAATTTTTGAAGGAATGGATGGATCAATCACATGTTCAATTTTATCATGAAGTTTTAAGAGAATGAATTCACAAATACTTCATATCCTAAAAATTATGCTGTTAATATTCTTAGCAGTCAAAGGAAACAGTCACTTGTAGCTGCTATACTACTTAAACATTTAGAGCCGAGTAGTGGGAAGTATTGCATTGAGTAGGCTGGGGCTAAAAGCATTCTGGGTTAAGCTGAAATGGGAAAAGGTACACTACGTTAGACATAAGATAAATTAGCTATCTTGGATGAACAAGTAGAAAGGTTCAGAATGCATATCATAAAAGCTTATAGAGTGCCTGGAATTTGGGGCTATAGAATTTGGGTTTATTATGCATGATAGAGTAGTCAAACTTGTCTTAATAGCAACATTATACTTTAAATAATACTACAGGAAGAATGAATTTCACAGCCATGTGCATGATAAATTGTGGTTAGGCAGGCAGATGGGCTGAAAGGCTTCTAAGAAAGTGAAGAATTGTCCAAACATCAGAGAGGTTCTTAGCGATGGGTTAAGTGTGGAGGAGAAGGAAGGAGCAGGAATTTAAGATGGTTCTTGGCAATTAGATCACTGAGACGTGGGGAATGCGCTCTGCTCGAGGGGTCTCTTTTATCTTTCCTGCTGCTATGTGTGTTCTCTAACTGTGGGGCTTTCTCTTTGTGTCTCTATTATCCCATCCCTGCACCCCTCTGCTTCGCTCTCCCTATTCCTTCATCTTGTTATTTTTCTTTTCTCACCAGTTCGCTCATACTTTCTTCATCTTTTTCCCTTATGCTTCTCTATTTAATCGTATATATTTCTCCTTTACCTTTGATTGAAATCCATCCTTCTTTCCTGCATTTATTCAACAATTCAAGAAAAATGAATTACCTGTACACTGTAATAGGCCAACGTTCTAGCTAATTAGAATGCAAAGATGAATAAGACGTAATACCTTGCCTCGAGACATTTTACCATCAAACAGTGGTAAACATTCATTCATTCATCTATTTATTCAATCATTATTTATTTACTGAGGGTATGTGGTTGAATAATACATGATCTCTGTTAGCAAGAAATCCCAAGTTTGATCTAAGAGTATTTAAAATGTGTGTAGTCTGTAGCATGCTACAATGCGGAAGGATACAGTGCACGCAGCTGCTTTGATTCCCAAGGGATGAGGTTAGAGGTTGGGGGAGGGAAATAATATTATTTTTCTCCTTTACACAAATTTGGTTTCAATTAAAATGTATTATTTGATAATTCAATACACCTTATAGAGAAAAAGCACCAAATACAATGTTACATTTCTGGATAAGTTGGAGTCCACATTTCTCAAGCTCATTTTATCTTCATAATAACCACCCTCAATTAGCAGTAATTTTATTTCTCTGTACTTCAATTTACCCTTTCACTCTTTGATTCAGGGTCTATTAAAAGAAAAACAAAAACAATTTTCTCGGGAAATTTTAGTGTTACCATATTGCTGCTCTCACTTAAAAAATTGTATTGTCTACATAAAATTGTCATGCATTTATTTTTTTTTTCCCCTCATGGCTTTAAAATTTCCTCCCAAAATTTATCGCTTTGGTGATAAAGTAAATTTTTTATTTATTATATCTTTGAAACTCTGAAATGTCCTTTTTCACAGACATTTTAGTCAAGAATTAATTGACTTTTGCATTTCTCTAAATTTTGGGCAGCAGGAACAATAAGCTTCATTCAAGAATTCTGCACATCCTCTTCCCTCCCAATTACTTTTCACCTTTAAGAGAGAGAGGAGTATATCTTGACATACTTAAGCTCTGGACAAGACACCTGTGTCAGCCGAATGTGCTAGCCCTTCCATCCCATCTTTCCTTTCCTCTTTTAAGCAGTTGTCCCTGAATTTCAAAATTGAGATAAAACCCATCATAATAAAGGCACACGTTTTCAGGTTTCAGTGGAGCTTCATGGTACAGAATGGCTCCTCATAAACATGTTTGTGCAAGAAAAATTATGGTGACCCGACTGACAATGCATTGCCCTCCCTGTCTGACCTGTAAGCGTCTCTGGCCCTGTCACCCCCCCAGTAATAGACACTGAGTCAAGCATATGGTTTGCTGCTGTAAGTGACACTGCTCTGGTTTACTTTACTCCTCGGGAGGACCTTCCCATGCCAAGTCAATTTGCAATGCCTTGGATCTTGCAACAGTCCTTTGGTCCCACTCCAGAGTGCTTCTCGAATATCAGATGACGATGACCTCTTCATGGAAACTTCAATGTCTCAGAAACCCCACCTAAAATCCAAGGTTTTTCAGGTTTTGAACTTTAATCTTGGGGCTCTACATACTGTCCTTTGAATCCATGGAGGGATTACCTGGTAACTTGCTAATACGCTATCCAATTTGTCTGGAAGCCTTGGCTCACAGCCCCGCAGAAGGGGAGACACAAAGACTTGGAGGATGAGAGGCAGATAAGAGCTGGCAGCGCTGCTGCATCCAATTAAGATTCATAAGTGAGGAAGCAGGAAAGAGGTGAACACAAGAGAGGTATGATGCCAAGAACGAAAACCAACAAACAAACAAGGGACAAAACAACAATATGGCACTTTATTTGTTGTCATTAGAGAATCTCAGATGTGAAGTGAATGTGGAAGAGTTTGGTACAAGTGTGGGTGGAGGGAGGCAAAATGTGGAGACCTTGATAACCACGTGGAGCTAGAAATAAAGAAAATAGAAATTTATCACAGAAAATTCATAAATTATAAATGACACATTTTTTTCCTTCATTTTTTTTTTAACATTTAAATTCTCTTTAAGGTAAAAATATTCTAACGGTAATGTTACGTACTGTTATTTTTAGCACACTTCAGTTTATTCGATCTATGAATACATGAAGTTGATTGGTCAGAAGTTTTCATAGTCATTCAGATGCTGACATTAATATTTCTCTGCTTGGAGTGACCAAAAAGGAGTAGGAGGTAAGAAAAAACTTTTCATCTCTCAAGCAACTTACTCTCTAATTGGAGAAAAGGCACATTTAAAAATAAAAGGTGAAAAAGAGAAAAATAAGACATATTCACTACCGCCATTGTTTGTGGGTTGAATACACTCATGTGCGTGCGCACACACACATCCCCCCTCTCCTTTCTAGATCATCCTTATCGTCAGCATTGTCATTGTGAACACCAACGTATGGCAAATAACATTAGAACTTCCCCCATTTTCTTCTCCTTTTTAAAATTATTTTAACTTATTTGTTAGAGCAATATTTTAGGTTTACAGAAAAACTGAGCAAAGAGAAAGAGTGCCCATATGCTCTTCCACGACTCCCAAATGTCCCCTGTCACTACATCTTGCATGAGTGTGGCACATGTATTGCAACTGATGAACTAATATTGATGCCTTGTTACTAAATAAAGCCCACAGTTCACATTAAGGCTCACTCTGTGTTGCCAAAGGTCTGTGGGTTTTAACAAATGCATAATACCATGTACCGCCTATTACCATATTATACAGAACAGCTTTTGCAGCTCTAAATAGCTCTTTAAAAGCACTGCGAAACATGTCTCTGTGTGCAGTGTAAGTGTATTTCTCATAGTAGGTGGTCAACAAGACACGGAATGGCTGGGGCCCTGGATCTGCACTTTAGGAAAAAAATTTAATAAGGACTGCAGGTTGTCTCCAAAGTAGACACATGAACATACAACCCAACCAGCTGTCTGAGAATTTCTGTTTTCCCTTTTGCTATTTCCAATATATCACCAAATCATTACATTATTGCCACAGAGCGATCTTTTTTCCATTGGCGTTTCCCACCATTACTGGTAACAATAAGCATTTTTTTATATATATATAATTGACCACTATTTTTTTCTTTCTATGGTAATTAAATTTTCATATAATTTGTAGATGAATTGGGGGTGGGTACTTTGCAATGCTCTTATGGATCTTTAGGGTTTTGATCTATTCCAGATATTTATCCTTGGCTTCTGGGCAAGCTGAAATACTGCACTTTGGTTTGCTACTTGCCTCTTAATTTCACTTATGATGCCTTTTACTGTACGTAGGTTTGGAGTGAAAAAACAATAAAGATGAAATAAAGATGAAAAATAAAAAAAAAAGTGAAGCCTACAACATAATTTTCAGTAAAGTAGTTGGGAGTGAGGGATGGGAGCTGGGAAATAAAAACACTTGCTCTGGTTCTAGTTTGTCAGGCAGCCCATCCTTGGTCTGGTGACTTCAGTTTTCTCTTGCTTTTTTGAAGTGTGTAAACTCTTTCCCCCTTTTCCTTCTTTGACTTTCTGCAAGAGAAATTCATCTTGTTTTTCTGCCACCCAACCATGGCATTCCATGAGAAGTCCCTGCTATTTGGATTTCCTCATTCAGAAGCCTTGTCTTCTGTGTTGGATGCTCCATAAAGAGCTGTGTACACTCCCAGCTCTCTATAAATAATTGAAAGAGTAATAATTTGCATATACAGTGGCCTGTAATTGGCCGTGATATACTCACTAGTAATTCTGCATGAGGGATGCTTCGGTAAAATAAATTGTGCTTGTCTGTGTTTACTTTGGACAGGTAAAGTACTATACGGCAGACTGAATTTTTATATCAAGTTTTAATTAGGTCATCCTGCTTGAGTTACCAAAATAACCTGCTCTCCCCAATAACGAGAACTGGATTTATTTGGAAATGAATATCAATGACTCATCTCTATATTTCAGAATAGGGAAGGACACTTCTCGGTAATATATTCAAGTTAAATATTTTGCATCCTAATCTAGTCAGCCGTACTGATTGATTCTTTGCCAAGAAGAGCTTCTGCCAAGCCAGAGGATGGAGATATTGAGGTCAGGGCTCGGTTCTGCTGCACACTGGAACCCGCTCTGCTGGGGGCTCTCCTTTTCTGTAAACCTCCCTCCAGCGAGGAGCGGGTCAGATCGGAGGGGCACATACCCCACCAACACCATTTCACTTTGGCAGAGTACACTCCTGCTAGGAGAGAGTCCTCTATTTCAAAATGTGGGGCTGGGAATTTCTGTTCTGCTTTTTTCTCAGAGAAATAGCCCTTTACAAAGCAGAATGGATTCTTTGAAGCCAGTTATTTTCAGTTTGGTGAAAGTTAAGTCACGGCGGGTGACAGGGAGAAGTCGCTTTTTAAGTTATACTAATCCTTTTAATTATTATGATTATGATTTTTTAACCTCACGCACTTCTTAAAAATTCTTATCCCAGCCAACCAAAGCAAACACTTCCAAAGAAGAAATGCTCACAATAGTGTTCAAAAGGTGGAGGTTCAATCTGCTCATGATTTGAGGTCTAGCCTGGTCACTCCACGAGCACAGACTGACATTTATGTCTCTGAATGGTGTGCAAGTCACAGCCTATATGCAAAGGACTAAGGGAGTGTGTTCTCAGGGGTTTGTCATCCAGTTAGATTCTCCGAGATAAGAGATATTCTTTCATAGATACCAGACAGAAAGTTGGTATCCAAACTAACACGGCATTGGCACCCAGCAGCTCAGACTTAAGTCAATGAGTTTGCTCTGAGAATGTGTGTTCTCATGGAAACAACAGTTTGTATCCAGAGTTGCTAAGCTTTGTTGGAGCCTTGAAACACAACCATCAGGCAAGAAAGATGATGGAAGGAAAGTTCTGTATTGTCAGGCAGATGTGTTTTTTTATGGAAATTTGCACTGGGAGTTCTCGCAAACACTGGTCAGATGGAATGAGGAGTGTAGGAAGAGAAAGATGGGGTGGGGAGCAAGAGAATTGTAAGTAAGTAAAGACGTGAGAAGAAACAACGGTGAGTCAGATTGGAGACCACTTTCCAAGGATTCCACATGGAGGTCTCAGTTTCCTAAGATTCTCTGCTAATGAGGTGATTAGTTTGCTGAGGGAAGCCAAAAAGTCCTATTTCACTCTCAAAAAAATTTTTTTAATTCCTCCCCCTGCTCCAAATATGATTAAGTTCTTCCCGGTGAAAGTTTGAGAAAAAAAAAGAAAAGAGAAGATATCCTTCTCTGGCTTCCTACCACATATTCCCAATTTGCGGCAGACTTAGCCTAAGGACAAATGGTAAACTAAAGTTCATCTCCCCTTTTGGTTCCAATTCCACACTCTTCTTTCAAAATCCCTTTAATTCTCTCCCTCAGGACAAGGTTCTCATGAAGTTCTTTTTAATTTTTTATTTTAACTGAAGTACAGTCAGTTACCATGTGTCAATTTCCGGTGCACAGCATAGCATCCCAGTCATACATGTACATACATACATTTGTTTTCATATTCTTTTTCATTATAGGCTACTTGAAGTTCTAAACATTGTGTTTTCCTTTCTTTCTCAAACGAGGGCAGGCATTTGCTTCTAACTGTCCTCCAGCAAAACACAAACTACCTTAGAGAACTTAAAATCATATACACGTTAGAGGAATAGCATTTGCTTAAACCATAAAGTATGAATGATTGGGATCCAATAGCCCGGCACTCCAATTGTTTCAATGCTCGTTAATCTAATGATCCTGTAGGTAATGGAACTTCCAAGTAGATTTAAAAAATGGGTTATGTAGGAGAATTTTTTGAAAGGGGAAGAAAAGCATCACTACTTGGTTGGCTTTTACTAACAATGGGCTCTTGGTACTCACGCCTTTGAGAAATGTTACTTTACATAGTTGCTTTCACGTCTGTGTTTCTAAGTTCAAGGTTTTTGTTGGGATATAAGTTCCTGTTTGCTGTTGTTGTTTTTGTCATCTTTTTTTTAATTCTTTCCTTATTCCTCAGCATCCCTAAACCACCTGGTACCCTCGGTGAGTGTTTCCCCATCACAGACCTTGAAAGCCAGTGCTGGGCTCTGCACACAAGCAGCATTGCATTGTCCAAAGCCACTCCTGTTCTGAGACACCCAGTCTCACATGCATTATTCCTGTGGTTTGTGGTGCTCCCCAGCTCCTTCTTCTGTCTCCTGCCCTTTGTGGCCTCACCCAAGCCCGCTGGTTTGGTGAAATTTTAGCCTCACTGATTTTCCATCCTTTGCTCCACAAACATGTTTCCTTCTCTTGACTCCACTCAGCTGTGAGAGCTCTCAGGGGGTCTTGACTTAAGGGCTGTATAGCAACGCCAGGTGGCCACCCCAGTGAAGACCCCCCAGAGGCTGTCGTCTGCCATAGAACACACAGCTCACACCAGAGGCTGGGTTGGACATGCCAGGACTTGGGCCATCACGACTCCCTAAAGGAGACATCACCATTACTGCTGTTAGCAGATGGAGATCTGCCCATTTTCTTTGCATTGCTTTCTTCCTAAGTGACAGGTCCTGTGTGGGTGGGTGTCTGATTGGTAGAGCCTGGGTCATGTGACTCCACTTTCCTTGCAAGGGAGGCTGTGAGAATGAACCAAGATTTCTTATGGTGTGGAGGCAAGACGTGTGCAGGAGAAATTCCTCGGATATAAGAATAACATTCAAAAGTTACTGAGCAGCCAAAAAATAACTAATGTCTTCCACCAACCTCAATACCCCCAAATAGAATAGTTAAATAAGTTATATATATGTATATTGCATATATTTATATATATATAACATATATGTAAATAAATTATATATAGGTTTAAGTATAAATTATATATAGATTATATTATATGAATTACAGATAGATGGATAGGTAGATATAGATTTATTTCCATATAGTGGCTTAATATGGGGTCAACTAAAAATCGTATTTTAAAAACATTTAATGGCATGATGCATTTAAAAAAAATGACAACACGTAGATATAAAACCACAAATGCAGAATGGTTCCTTTTTTTAAAGATTAGAAAATATAACAAAATATTAAACATGGGTAAAAAGGTGAATTTTTTATTCTCTTTCATTCTTTTTGTATTTTATATAATTAATACACATTACTTTATCCTGAAAAATCCCTGTTAAAATCCAAGTTAACTATAGGTGTAAAAAAGTTATCCTTGCATTTACCTGGGCACAGCATAACAAATCTGCCTTGTATGCTCAGCTTTGACCATCGCCAGTAAATACTTGAAAGGGAGAATAGCATTTACTGCAAATCTACCCACATGCCTGGCTGCCAAGCCCTTTCTATCCAAATATTTCTTGAAAAGAAATTTTACATTCAACCGCCTAAATGTTATTGCCTCCCTTCATTTTCAGCATTCAACAATCCAGTTGCTGCTCTCATTGTTCTCAACCAAACACCAACTGGCAAATCCAATGTCTTTTTCCCCCGGTCCCTCGCCTGCGCAGTCTCTTGTCGTACATTTTTCATATCCTTCTTTGCTAAGTTCTGCTTCCACGTTCCTGCGACACCACACTCTCCAGGTCTTCCTTTTACCCATTCATTCCCCATCAGAACAGTTTTATTTGTAAACACACATTTATTTGAGGTTCTCCTATGGTCCAGATACATTAGCGAGCAAGTTCTTGCCCTAAAGGAACTTACGTGTTAGGGGAGGTGGAGAGGCATGTAGAAACAAGTAGATAAACCTATAAACAAAGCAATTTCATTTTAGACTTCTGAACCTTTCTGCGCTGCATACGTAGGCGTCTCATGTAATCTCGGTGTTTTCCAAGTTTCTCTCTTTAAGTCCTTTCTCATTCTTCACACTTTTCTATCTTTTCTCATGGTTTCAACTCATCTGTTTAGTCTTGATCTCACCCCAGTGTTCATGTATACAACTGTCCATCCACAGATAGCTCCACCTGGATGTCTGGCGTACATCAAAACCAAGAAACGTCATGATAAATTCGTCATCTTCTACTTTAAACTTGCTTCTTCAAGGGTATCTCCCAGCTGGGCGGCTACTCACTGCCTGAGGACTTCGGGATAATCATGGGGACGGCTAGTGATGATCATTGCCAGTGCCTCCAGTCTCCCCGGGTACCAAATTAAAGGTCTCTCAGTAAAGGTCATTAAAGGTCATTTTGGCTTTCAGCTCTGGCCTTCCAGGATAATCCATAGCAGAAATACAATGACTTCTTTATTCTAAAAAATATATAAATACATGTAACGTGAGCTATAACGCATACACACCTGGAGGTCAAGCCAAAATCAGATGTTCCAATTGAACTCTATTCATTTTTGGACACAAGTGTTCAAAATGAGATATTAACATCAGCAGTGTTGATTTCAGATCACCCCCCCAACACACACACATCTATAAATCAAGTTTCCAGTTAATATCAGGTTCTGAGCACCACGGCACCTCACCCAGGACCAGGTACGTATGAGGCTCTCAATAAAGGGGTGTAGATTAATTCTTGTGTTTACTGAGAGACCCATTCTCACAAGGCTGCCAGTCATTCACTCCAGAAGGAAAACAAAACTGGCAAATTGTTTTCTACTTCAACACAAGATTTTGCATTTTTCCCCCCGTTGGGAAGTAGAGGATAGAGGATAGATGTGTGCCTTTGATTAAATATTATGTGATGTATTTTCTGCACTTACCTCTTGGCTTTGTTACTGTCAGAGATGATTTAAGATCTCTTCCTTTTTTGGTTTGTTTCTTTGTTTGTTTGTTTTTTTTTAATGGATATTTGGCAATCAACTGAATGCATTGTATTCTCCATGGTGTATTTTTTTTTCCTTTCACTTTCTTAAAAAAAAAATCTAATCCAGTGCAACAGCCTAATGTGGGCGAGGCTGACATTAACACCCCAATCCAGCTGGGTGCACATTTCCATCCCACTCACTGGCAGCCTGGGATGCAAGCCGGCTACCTGGATGTGCTGACGGTTCCTCATCCAGCTGAGTCACTGGCGCAGGGGGGATGTTAGTCCTTTTCAAGAAAGCAAAGGCAGCTGCCACAGGCCACGGTCCCAGTGCTGGCAGAGGCACACTGTGCTCAGTTGGAGAGACGTGCTCTATACTGTCCTCTGAAACCACTTCTTTATTGGCTGGAAAACGCTTGCAAGGTAAAGTCCATGCATATTTTATAGAACAGGTTTATTACTGCTATTAGACTCCGATTCCAATCTATATGATCACCTTCCAAGAGAACTTAGACATTTTCCTCCAAACTTCCGCACGCCTTTTCATTCTGACCAAGGTGACATGATGCCCCGTTCCTGCCACCAACCCACGTCTGCTCTCTTTCCACTGTCTGTGTGTTTTCATCCCGGTCTCCGTTTTCCCCTCTCTTCTCTCCCTCTTTCTCCTCCGCATCCAGGAGGCAAGAGAGCTGGAAAGGAAGGTGTGAAACAGGTTTCATGTCCTCTTGCTACTTCCAGAACAATGAAAACTCTCCAAACCACAATACCCATAATAACGAAGAAATCAGGCCAGAAAACCAGAAAACCTCTAACTTACAGTCAGGGTGTTTTAAAGCCCAGCACTGATCAGAGCTCATTAAGACAGTCATACACACAAATGAGGAGAACTTTTTAAAGCATTTCTTTAAAAAAAACAAAAAGGATGAGAAAGAAAAAGAAATTCACCGCGTTCTGACACAGATGCACAGAAATGGGGAACGGAGCGATTATTTGCTCAAGGTGTTTTTTTCCATCACCCCCCTTTTGGGGGTGGCCGCATACACATCGCAGCCCCAGACAAAAGGATCGGGGCCCGTGTAGAGGCTTCGGAACTGGGGGCTGAGGAGGCGAGGGACGAGAGGCGCATGATTGATGGAGTTCTGGTTGGCTTATAAAGGGCAGCCGGGAGTGCAGAGAAATAATCAGGGAAAAGGGCGTCCCGTGCCGGCTTTCTCAGAGGGGCGAAATGAATCCTGCTCCTCTGCATTATTAAGTTGTCAGACGGGCTGATGATGAAAATCTGAAGGTCAGGCATAACAAGAAGCACCTTATGGGGGGGTCGCGACCTTTCTGGAAGTGCTACACTCATGTTTATCTGCACCTAACCCTTATCCACAATTCTTCATTTGATAAGAACATCAGGAGGGGGGAGGGGGAGGGGTGTCTCCTCATATGTATAAGCAGTGAGTGAAATTAGGCTTCCCGTGAAACTGATTGTGGAGGCTCAATTCACAGTGAAAGATAATAAACCAAAAGGACACACGAGGGATGCAGGCAGAAATTGTTCGCTACAGTGGAACTCAATAAAGGGAACTGAGAGCTTCCCTAAATGACAAATTTGGTACAGCGGTGCTAAAATCAGGACTCTCCCAGGGACCCTGGCGGCAGATCACTCTCGGCAGCACCACTTTTTTATTTACTTTGGAGATCCTCATGGCATGGCGTGGCATGGGGGTGGGAGGGGCGATGCTTTTTGGAGAATGTTTATTTCTTTATCTGTTTGTTTTAGATCAAAGACTCGAGGTGAAGGACAATCAGACAGAAACATTCTATTCGATTTGTATTTTTGTTTGTTTCCAAACTGGAAGCGGAGCTGCGGTCCTCATGCTCCTTGTCTGCACGTGTCTGGGGTGAGAGTCTGTATTTTTTCGTTGAGAAAGTTCCTCTCCCAGGTGTTCTCCGTTTCTTGGGAACTGAGGCTGTGCTTGGGATTCTCAGCTGGGACTCAGGGACCCGAACCTCTGGCTGACCCCACGAATAAACACATAGCTTGGAAAAACAACACTGGGACCATTCACAACCTGCAGTGCCAGCTTCTATTGACACTTCCAAATCTCCTTGTTTATCCCTGTCCGGAGAAGGAGCATTCTTCAGATTTCCATGCTTTGGCGGTTGTGTGTAAAAGACGGCATTTACAAAATCATTTACTTCTAACGTGGAGATATGTTTGAAATTGTACCAAAAGGGGAAATTTGGGGAAAATGAGGACAGAAATAATTTACCTATGGAATAAAAAGTGAATCGCTCTCAAAGTCAGTGAAGGACTTCAACCTTCCTGGAAAAGAATTCTCCATTACGTGGAAAGAGGGAACATGTTATCTCATGCTCTTAATATATTTTTTTTTCTTGTATCTCTTTTAAGGGGTAAAACTTGATTTTCAACTTTGAGATGAGTTCATTGACAAAATAAGTAAGCTGTGACTCGAATGGATAATATTCAGCTTGGATTTACGTTCTTTTATTTCCTAAGATTTTTTTTTTTTTAAATATTTTGGTCAGGTTCCTAAAGTTATCTCCATAAGCTACTTGCCAACTCACATGTACAGAAACATTATCCCAATAGATAATCTACAGATAAACTAAAAAAAAAAAAAAAAAATCCATTTTAGTATCTCTGGTCTATGTAGGAATAAAACTACAAGCTGTATGTATAACTTGACCTTGCCGTCACTCATATCCTATACATTTGAAGATCACATCTGTGATTTTTGCCTCACAGTTACCTTCCCTGTGTGGCTGAGATGAAATCACTACCTTCCTCTAGTGTCTGTATCTGCAATGTTTATTTAAAAGTTGGATTCATTCTATAAAAATAACATTGTGACATAAAGGGAAAGAGGAATATTCAGCAGCAATATTACGCTCAAACATTTGTTTTTCTTTTCCATTTTTTTCTTCCTTTCTTTCCTTCTTCCTTCTTTCTTTCTTTCTTTCTTTCTTTCTTTCTTTCTTTCTTTCTTTCTTTCTTTCTTTCTTTCTTTCTTTCTTTCTTTCTTTCTTCTTTTTCTCTTTCTTTCTTTCTTTCTTTCCTTCCTTCCTTCTTTTTTTTTTTTTTTTTCCAGAAGACAAGATAGGTTTATAATTGATTAACTCTCTGGTTTAGGCTACACTGACCCAAAAGTCAAGATGAGAGAGAGAAAGACTAAGAGCGTTGTCTCTAGGGTGGCCGCCATGCTGGCTAAACCAAGGATGCATTTACACACAGAGCAGAACAGGTACTGAGAGATGAACCCACAGAAATAGTCCCTGCACAATTGGTTTTCGGAGTTTCAAATACAAAATAATCCTTTTTGTTCTTTTGTAGGGTAAAGTGAGTGTGTCAACTGGAATGTATTTTATATAACATCAATCAAAAAACATTAACATTATCTGTTTCTTGTTGAATCGAATCTTTGAAAAGTCATAGTTTAGCATGCCACTAGCTCCATTTGTCAGAATATATTCATAAAATTAGCCAAGATGGTTTTAAGACTTAGGGTGAATTTTCCAGTGACTTCATAAATCATCAACCACCCAGCCACAACATGACCACACAGAATGTCTCAAATAATAACTACCCTTTTGTTACACAAGGAGTGAGAATCAAATTTGGTTTATTTAAAATCTATGGATTTCTTCTGTAAAAAGTGGATTTGAACCTCCTTTCAATAAAAGATACATATGCATTCAATGGTATTAGATAAAAACATTGACAAATAAAATTGAAGGTATTAAAAGTGACACTATCATCAGCTGGTGTCTTTGAGAGTGTGAGAGCGGCCTCTGATTCTCACCTCTTGGCCTGTAGGTTTTCATTATGTGTCTCAGGCCTGTACTTTCTTGCTCTTACTACTTCATGTTTGGAGTAAGCTGACTGACCTTGGAGAAATTCCTTTGATAAGATTGTGTCTGTGGTTCTGGGGCCATGATTTTCAATTTTTCTAGGCGTGGGCCCCATTTCCTAAGATACTCAGAAGTTCATTTTAAAGCAAGTGACCCTGGAGTGGAAGGAAGGGGCCCAGTCTATCAAACCCTGGACTCAGGGTGTGTCCACGGATGAAGCTTGTTAGAGGTGCAGACTCTCAGACCCACTCACCCCAAATCTGCACTTTCAACAAGATCAGAAGTGCTTCACCAACACATTCCAGTTTTGATGGAAGTAGGTGCCATTTGGCATTTTGGGGGCATCATCTGGCTTAGTCAAGGGCCAATCTACTCAATTATATGACAGTTTCAGGAACCTGCTGCCTCCATCCTATGGTTCTCTCTAGCAAATGCATAAACTTTCTCTGCTTTTCTTCCTCCTGGCTGAGCAGAAAGCATCAGAGAAGAGTTGAGAAGATGCTGGGGAGAGTTCTTGCAGAAGCATAAGTCCCTAGTGAAAAGGAGGGCCCCATTTCTCAGTAAAGCAATTCCAAAAGGTAACTAACAACCAATCGTCCAATAGCAAATATGTGTGTGTCAGGTTAATTTTAAGTTGTAATGACAATAATAAAAACACAGACTTTTTCTTTTTTTTTTGCATCAGCTATGCCAAAAGAAAAGTGTATTCTATTCTGTCACCTTTTATTAGGTGCATTTTTCTTTTCTCGCCTTTGCAGATGGTGAAAATTACTGCCTGTGTTTTTAAAGATACTGGGAAGTGAAGGCTGCCACTCACAATACCCTTTATTTTATTTCCAACTCTGCAAGAAAACTCTACTGTGACTTTTTTATTGCTGCTTTTCTTTTTTTTTCTTTTATCTATTCTAAATTTCATAGGGCAATCGATTCAAATCCATTTTAAATCTCCATGGGCTGGAGCTTGGCATGCAAGTTGGTTGGCCAGGTGCAAGTTTCTCTTCAAAATATG
Source organism: Camelus ferus (assembly GCF_009834535.1). Lineage (NCBI taxonomy): Eukaryota > Metazoa > Chordata > Mammalia > Artiodactyla > Camelidae > Camelus > Camelus ferus. The sequence goes on along the minus strand of NC_045722.1, from coordinate 17,986,664 downwards.
ACAAAAGTCATGGCTGAAATATAGAGCGGCAAAAATGTTGGCGAGTTTTGCCAAGCTGCAGCCAAACAAGGCTGACTGTTATTAGCAAGGGGCAGAGGGGCAAACGGAGGGGAGGGGAGACGTGGGCCATGTGCCATTTGCATAATGATCAACCTAGCTCTTTTAGAAAAAGAACACGTTGCTACCGCTCATTCCTCTTTGAGCTTTTAAAACATTTTTCCATTAAAAGATAATTCAGAGATCGAACAATGAAATAGGAGAGGTGAGCATGGAAAAAATTTCATGTTCCTAAGCCAGATAGTCGGTCCCCTAGGACTTCTATCTCAAAGACACCCCAAAATTCAGCTTCATCCACCAAAGCATGAAGCCTCGCTGTGGCATGCACAGTTTATGTACCACTGAGCAGATGCTGCAAAATAAGGATGAAACAGTTGCTGGTTCGTCTTAGATAATCACAGAAGATTAAGCAGTAGTTTCATTACAGTGTTTTTACTATGCATTATTTTTTACTAGGCTGTGTCCTTGGAAATAATGGGAATTGATTTCACAGATCTTTTGCATATTACTGATACTCAGTAATGTTGCCGAGTAAAACCTTTTCCTTCCCGCCGTTGTGAAAAGGCACTAATTGGGGAAAAAGAAGGTTCCCCCATGGAAGGCTCTCTTCCGCAGATTTGAGGCTAGGAAGCAATTGAACCAGGAAAACTATATGTGGGCCTTTGTGGTTTAGCAGCTGTAGTTTTGTGTCCTGATTTAGCTGACCTACAATTCACACGCTCCCAGATCACAGAGCATCCCGGCCGCGCTGCCCTTGGTTTCCCCTTCTTGGCCCTCAGCTTCCCCCTCCCAACACCGTATTTCTCCTGCTGGATAAAACACTTGGAAATGGGCTGCTGGTGGACGGGGAGGCCAGAAATGAACACAGAGACAAAGATCACCAGTGTCTTCTGCAGTCAAACACAAACCTTAAAGTGCATTGAATTGTTACCTCGCCTTTGGGCCCCCTGGAGTACATTTCCCCTCTACCTGGCCATTTCCCTGGCCAGCATACCTGCAAAAGTCTCCTCTAACAGACATGTTGAAAGAAGACAGACCTTCTTTCTCTCTCTCCAAAGTCGCCTCTCTCACTGATCGACTTGGCAATAACTACTTCCTTCCTCCCAGAAATAATTTTTATCAGTGGAAGCATCTCTGATTTTTATCTCAAGCCTTCCTCTCTAAGTCAGTGGAAATTTCCTCTTGCTGGGAATGGGGGATCATCAGTGCTGGGGAAAGAACAGTGAGAGGAAACAGGCAATCTGGTTTCCATTGCAGTGTCTTGTCACAAATTAGCTACAGGACTTAGGCAAGACATTGAACTTGGCTGGTAAACCTTGCTTCCTTCCTATGACACTTTTTCTTCAGAGTGATTAAGGTCACAGTCATCTCCACCACCCTTACCTTTGAGGAGTTCTGTTATTAAAGTTAAACTCACGTCCAATAATTCATTTCCATCACATTATCAACACTGCATGCAGGCCAGGATGTACTGAGCTGAAGACATCAGGAAGAGGCTGGAAGCTTTACTCATTTGATCTGTCAAACTCTGAGAACAGGACGTGGCAGAGGTTTTTTTTTTTTTTTCTTTTCTTTTTTTTTTCCTTGCCTTTGGTATGTGCAAACACTTCGGCAGAGGAAAGTCTAAATAACACACTAAAATGTTTTAGATGACGAGGTTGGATGGATTCAGTCGCAACATTCTAGAGTGATTTTTAAATATAATTTGGGTGAGAGAAACCTGTTTCTGTGCACTTCAAGGATAAAACGATCAGCACAGATCTGGAAGTATGTGTTGTTCCTTAAGGGTTTACAGGGCGTTCAAAGTCGACTGGTTCCATTCAGAGCCACAACTGCAACAGCTCAGTAATAGCTCTGGAAATTTCCTCAAATGCGTTCCCTAAAACGCTAAGTCAGTGAGATGTTAGTGGTTATTCTAGACACACACACACATACACACACAAAAGAGTAAGCTTTCTTGGTGAAAAACAGTTTGTGAGATCTGAGATGAAATAGACTTAAGCTGTTTTTTTGATTGCGGTACGTTCAGAGCTTTTGATCAACGTGCATCATGAATCTCCTGCAGAAAGACAGCCTTCACAGCATCTTTACAACGTACATGACCATTAACTCTTTGTGGGGAAACAACCAGTGAATACCTTACTGAACCAGCACACCTCAGAACCACACTGATATAAAATCAATCTGTGGAAATTAAGTAGAAATTGAGATCTCAGGGGGCTCCTGGACATTGCTTTAAATAGATGAGATGCAAACATGTTGGATAATGACTTTTAGGAGAACTCTTAGTTACTATTTTATACATTCTTTCCTGGTAAGGAAAGACTCCACAGATACCTTGTGATGGACAGTTTTATGAGGTAAATAAAGATGGTGCATGCATTAACTTTTTGGCATAACTTCCTGTGAGTTATTACAGCATTCAGAGCCTGCCATGGGGAAACCCCAGTATATCATTTCAACCGGATCACCCATTACCCATAGGTCAACCTAAATTTTAGTAATTATCTAACGACTCTCCATTCGCCAAACCCACCACCCCTCAACATCCTGCCCTGTCTTCCGGTCCTGGCACACTAAAAGCTTTCTTCTAAAATTTCCTTCAGACTTATGGCCACTTTTTAAATCCTCTTCTTTCTCTAAGAACCATTACAAATGCCAGGATGCTTCTGTTTATCTTCTTAAAACTAATATTTTCCTCTGGTTCTTAGAAGTTGGTCCTGCTCCTAGTACTGGACACACATTTCCTCATTTTATACTTCGCTCTCACTATTATTTTAATTCCGGTTTCATAAGCATTTTTCTAAGCTTGTCAGAGTGCTAAGTTTGTATACAGGGTCTCATTCATGTGTAATCTATGCAATGATCGGTATTTATCTGTCTCCCCGGCACCACCCCACCCCCTATCCCCATGGAATCATTCTTTAATAACAAAGGGGGTTTAGTGAAGTTTACTGAAATCAATGGACTGCACTGAAATTGATTTCAAATTTTGTGACTAAATATCTGAGATGAAAGTCTGCCTTCTTCCCAAGTTTCCTTTGCCTTGGCCAACGCCCTGGAGATGCCCTGCGTTCGCGTCTTGCTGTCCTCACTAATATGTTTCCTGTTGTTGATCTGGACACTCGTTTAGCCCTGAGAGACCATGAGAAGTTATGAAAGAGATCCCCATCCAGCCTGCCACGTCCCTTTTGAGCACCAAAGGTTTATTCCTAGGGTTGCAGGAACCCTTTTTGGAAAAGCAGTGTTCTCTGTTTGATCCCAAAGTTCCAGTGATGCCATCACTGGGTTTATATTAACAGAGTAGAATGACCACTTCACTTCAGCTCACTTTTCTTGAGCACGTGGAATGTGCCAAGCCTTATGCAAGGCATCATGGGTACAAAGTTGAGACATCTCGGTGTAGTCTAATGATGAAAATACATAAGTAAAGACATTATTTCAACAAAATGAAAGAAGTTCTAAGACTGACGTGCACACTGGGTGCTATGTAAGTTCAAAAAGAGGCATCATTTGCCCAAACGTGAAGGTTTAAAAGCCCACAGTAATCCTGATGTCTACCACCCTTGGACTTCTCTCCTGAGTTTTGTCTATGTTTATTTCTAAAATTAGGAGAATTAAGTTTTTGGCTTCTCACATCTTCTGCTGGAAAATTCCTACACTGGTAAAATGCAATAATATATCTTTAGTCCTGGAAGTCTGTCCTAAGTAATTTCTGTGTTACTGGCACCAGGATCTCCAACTGAAGAGGGCAAGGAGTTAGCTTCCCTTCAGCTGGAATCAATTTTTTCTACCCAAGTCCATTTACTAGGATTAATCGTTTCGGAAGAAGCTCAATTTTGCTGGAAAATCCAGAAAAGATTTTAGTTACAGCTCCACATAATAAAGCAATTGTGTAATTAGTAATACATTTGTCACTCCTTTATGGAGTGGGGGAAAAAAAAAAGTAACACATGCATTGCCTTAGTGTAAATCCTGACAGTGGAGATATTTTTTTTCCAGGGAATTATACCATTATACCATAAAAATGTCAAGGCACAAGTTTACTGTTCCGACTAATATTCTAAAATATTCTCTTAGGCTGACATCTCTGTCAATTAAAATTAAACAAAATTGCATTCTGCCATCTACACTTCAAGGAGGAAGCTTTCGAGTTTATGACTGCTCTTTGAATTGATTTTTAAGATGGCATCTGTAAAACTTGGCTCGAACAAGATGAGGTGGGATGTATTTAAGGACCAGTCAATTTAAAAAATGTTTTTAAAGATCATAAATTGACAGCCAGAATAGACTGCACGTGTCTCCAGGTTTCTCAGCTATTAAAATCCATCCAGCAGTTCTTTTGAATTGAATGTTTGTCCTGACGTAATTCAGTGCCAACGTGCTTCTGACTTGTTTTGGGTTTCCAGTATTTTTACAGAGACGAACATAAACAAGGAAGCTTGTGAGGGCTGCTTCCAGTTACTCAGTTCGCACAGATTTGGGAAAAGGCCTTCTCTGGGTGTTTCCCACAGAGGACCAGTGCGAACGTGCTTTCTCACGGGACTGTGGTTCTCAGGGAAGAGAGGCAAGAGCCGTGTGGACAGTGAACGCTTTTGGCAGGATGAGGCTGCCAATAAAGTCCTGGGGGAGATCACCCTCTGTGATAGGAAGACGAGCAAAGTAAATCTCCGTTCCAATTCCTCTAAAAGGAATTTAAGAAGCTGTATTTGGGCTCAGCCCTCTGATTGCCAAAGCTTAATGTGCAATGTTTTATGGGTGCATTTAAGGCAAGCGTTATTTAATGATCCAGAGTTTCTTAGGGCCAGAGTACCTCCCTCATTCTTTGTTAAGCACCTTTTGGAAGCTCAATGCGCCTTTCCGGGTCACCTGGTTACCACTTAAGGGAAAGAGATAATATCCTAGGCAGCTTAAAAGGGTTGGTGCCCTTTCAAGCAAGTTGGAAATGGTGTTCCGGCTTGGCTGCTGGGTTGAGCATTTGGGGGAGTGGGGAGGGGGGAAGTTTTGCAACATTGGTGCTCCTCCTGGGTGGATGCTTTGTCTAGACACAGAGGAAATGGTACTCCAGAAGAGGCAATAAGGATTGTGAGGAACTTTCTTCTTTGCTTTCAACTGAAGAGACTGGGCTGTTTAGGGACTCTCAGGTAAGGAGTATCTGTGTCTGGTCCAGGAAGATGGCATCTTTCCCAAAGGTCATCTATATACTTCCATGAATTCTAAGGGAGCAGCCTCATGTCCAGTTTTTTTTTTTTTTTTCCACCTGCTGATTTCCCCATCCCTGGCATATAGCTAGCACATTGTATGGGCTTCATAAATATTTCTGAATATAAACATTATTTATTTTATAAATGAATAAATGAATGGATGGGGACCCTGTGCCTCAGTTACTTAAACATTTCTGCCATAGAAGTAGCCTTAAGAGAGACTCATGTAAGGACAAACTACCCAGGGGAGACCCACGCTGGGTCTCATGGAGACTCAAGGAGTCCACAGGGGTATATGACACTCTCTGGAGGAAAACCCAGGAGACAGACAGAGGCTGCTTTCACCCCTCTGGTTCTCACCCCCTTCTCCCTTTCAGTCTTGAACAGTCAGTAGCCGTGGTCCCCATGTTTTCTCTAATTCTGCTCTTGTTGGGTTGAGGCGTGTCTTTAGAGGATGTCCACTGCACATCGCATGCCTGTATTACATGGCGGTCAGCAGTGGGACTGAGCTTAGAAGAGGCATGGAGATAAAACGTGCCATAGACTGAACTGTCCTCCCACCCCAGAGTCATATGTTGAACCCTGATCCCCAACATTATGGGGTTAGGACGTGGGATCTCTGGAAGGTGATTAGGTCATGAGGGTGGTGCCTTTGTGAATGAGATTAGTGCCCTTATAAAAGAGATCTCATGGACCTCCCTTATTCCTTTTGCCATTTGAGGATATAATGAGAAGATGTGCATCACTGAACCAGGAAGCAGGTCCTTACCAGACACCCAATCTTCTGGTACCTAGATCCCAAACTTCTCAGCTTCCAAAACAGTGGGAACTTAATGTCTGTGGCTTAAGCCACCCTGACTATGGTATTTTTGTCATAGTAGCTTGAAATAACTAAAGCATAAGGCAACTGTCCAGACATGGGCAGGGTAGGCAGGGTGGATGGAGCAAGGACCCCTCTTGAATCAAGTGGCCAAGGACCACTCTGAAGTGTTCGGGGAATCACAGCGAAGGCAAGAAAATCCAACATCTGTTCTTAACCACACTGCATGGTTGACCTGATAGTTTGATTTATAGCCCCTTCCCCTGGCCGCCCCTCAATCTGGAAATAATAAACAGGCTCATTTTTTTTTAACATAAAACCATGTTACACAAATACCTGGAATATCTGACATGGTAACACAGGGTCTATTTTAGTTGATTATTGACTCATTCCACTTTTTTTTTTATTTGATAAATATTTATTTGGCTCCTGCTATATGCAGAGGCACATTTCTAAGCATCCAGATACAGGCATGGAGAATGGTAAAACTCTTTCTTATGGAAGTGATATTCCAGTGGGGAATATGGATAATGAACAAAAGAAATAAATAAAATAAGTCAATATCTATGCATGTATGTATATATACATATAAACATAGATGAGTGTGTGAGTGAGTAAGCCTGTGTGTGTGTGTGTGTGTGTGTGTGTGTGTGTGTGTGTGTAAAATGTGCTAGATGGTGAAAATATCAGACCGAAAATAAAACAAAGAAGGAGATAGAGAATGTGGGACAGTGGAGATGGGGGAGGCTGGGGGAGGTAGAAACATTTTCAAAGGCTGTCAGAAGAAAATGTCCTAAAAAAGGTACTCTTTGCATAAAGACCTGGAGAAAATAAGGGAGCAAATCTTGCAGATTTCTGGCAGAAGGGCCTCTCAACTAGAGCAAACAAAAACAGGAGCATTGCTCGCATCTTTGAGAAACAACAAGACGGCCGATGTGCCTGAACGGGAATTAGCAACCAGAAAAGAAGAGGGAAATGAGGCCAGAGGTATTAAGGCTTTGCGAGTCATTGGAAGGACTCTGAGTCTAACCGGGAGTGAGATGAGAAACAACTGAAGTATTCCAAGCAGAAGAGCTTCATGATGAAACTTATTTTAGAGGGCTCTGAGTTGCTGTGTTGAAAAGAGACTGAAGATGGACTAGGGTGGAAGCAGGTAGACCCGTGAGTAGGCACGTGCACCAATCCAGGCAAAGATTCATAATTTGGGGAAAAATATGCTTTATGTCTTCGTAAGGGATGATGATGGTGGTGATGGTGATGATGATTGGAAAGTTAAGGAAATTAGAAGCAGATCCAGGATTAGAACAGCAATCTCTCTTCTCATCCCTTCTATGGGCAAGTTTATCAAGGTCCAAGACTTTATTATCACCTTTGCATGATAATTCTTTAAATCTACAGGCCATGTCTTTTCTCTGAGTTCAAATCTGTATATTCTACTGAGATGTCATGTTGGTTAGTGTATGTGTCAACTTGAGTGGGCCGTGGGTGCGTGGATATTAGGTCAAGCATTATTCTGGGTGTGATTTTTGTATTACACTCCTGAGACTCTTGAGCATGGCTACCAAACAGTCCATTTATGCTTAATCCAGATGAGTTAGCAGAGAAAGTTCCTTGGGACAGGGCTCTCTATGGAAATGCTTCTTACATACAATTACTTACCTAGTGAATTGAGGTTGATAGCAAGACCCTCCTGTTAGATTTGTTTTAAAATAAACTCATTTGATTTCCCAACAAAAACAAAAATATTATTCTAGGTATTTCTATGAGGGTGTTTTTTAGATGAGATTAACATTGTAAAATTTATTGGTAGGTTGAATATAGCAGATTGCCCTCTTGAATGTGGGTGGGCCTCATTTAATCAGTTGAAGGCCTGAGTAGAACAAAGAGGCAGACTCTCCCAGAAGTAAGAGGGAACTCCTCCTGCCTTTGAACTGGGATATCAAGGTTTTCTCCTTCTTTTGGACTTAAACTAAAATGTTAAGTCTTCCTGACTCTCGAGCCTACTGGCCTTGGGACTAAAACTATACCATTGGCTCTCTTGGGTCTCCAAGTGAGGTCTCACCTCACACTGCAGATCTTTGGGCTTGTCAGCCTTTATAACTGGATGACCAGTTCCTTATAACAAATTTTATATATATATATATATATATATATATATATATATATATATCCTGTCTAATACAAAAGTCATCTTGAGTGTCTCCAAACCTTTAACATATATACTTGTCTAATATTAAACTCATAATTTCCCATCCACTCTCTTAGCCTTCTGCCAGTTCCCAATAAATGGTATCACCATCCAATCTGGTCAGATAAATCACAAAGGAGTCATTCCTTGGTTCTTCCCTCCCCTTCATCTAACTCAGCTAAACCATCTGCATCTTTAGTTTTTGCATATCTACAACAGCCCTCTTAAATCTTTTGCCCCACTCTAATCCTGGCTACCATCCTATTTCTTGGCCTAATTTTTCACCTCCAGTCATTTTTGTCTTCTCCACAATGTAGTGATCTCTGTGAGCTATCCTTTCAAAACATGCATGTGACTACTTCACTTGACTTGAAAATTCTAGTTTCTTCTCATTGCTCTCAGGATAAGGAAAGCAATCTCTAAGCTGATCCACAAGACTCACAGTTCCCCTGGGCCTGCGACACATATATGCTTGTTGTCCCAGAGTACTTCTTATTAGCGCCCCCTTCCACTCTCAAAGGTATCTAAGTTTGGACAATCAATTGTATGTTCACTTTTCTCATGAGCTAGATTAAAGTGGGCGAGTTTATATTCTCAACTGGTGGGCACCAAATGCATTCTCAGCTTCTTAAGGAAATATTTTCTGAACAAGCAGATCTATCTTGATTGAGACAAAATACAGGTGTGACCAGCGCAGGAGTTATGTTTTTTCAAAAAGTATTTTCCAAAGTTCCCCAGAGAGGAAAGAGGAGGCCAGGGGGCCCTTGACCCAATGAGTAGGGGAAAAAAGAGGTTGGTGACAGAAAGCCAGTAATTCCTGCACTGTGCGTTTGAGTGATGTGTTTTCTTTACACCTTCAAGTAGTTAAGATCAGCTGGAAGACTGAAGCCCAGTCCCACCTTCCTGTGACAGTTGTAGACCGTGGAAGTCCGTCCAGGTCTCTAGATTTCTTTTAGAAATTCAATGTCTCACATTCCATGAAACCAAAATGTATTATCATTTCATGATAAATTTTAAAAGATGGCCTGGGCCTCTGTTTTCGGATGTGAAAAGAGAAAAAATTTCTAAATAAGCAGTCATAGTTTGGCATGTTATTGAGTATTACTTGAATGTTGGACTTTTCACATATTTAAATGATTTATTCAGCATTTGTGTCTGAGGATTGCTAACATTTCAGGGAAACCATCCACGGAGGTCATGCTGGATGGAAGTTTTCTTACCTGCAACAGGGGGATGACAGAGGGGGATGACGGAGCTTCCATCTCCGAACAGAATTGTGAGGACTAAGAGATAACTTGTGAAAACTGTATAAAATGTTCTGTGCCAGCTGATAGACCCGGTCTATTCCAAGGCTGTAGGCTGTTTTTATTACTATTTATTGAGTTTCTAATGTGTAACAAACACACGTACGCTTCCTGTATTCTTCATAACTATGTGTTTCATATTCTCATGGAAAAATCTTCCCACTTAATTATCAACCAAGACCTCTGTTGGTAGATATTTAAGGAATGGTGAGCACACATAAGAATATATTTCAAGTTGAGAAATGGACAAACCTTCTATCCTTTGAATATAAAGTGAGAAAATCATAAAAGAGATGCTTCTGGTCTCTTATAATTGGTCCCCATCACCAGCCCTCCAGCCTAATTTTCCTCTGGACTGTGACCCATATACTGATTTCTGCCCCACACAATCCTCTAAGTCACATCCACCTTACTTCTGAGATGTTGCTTCACTGACTGGTAACCATGAACTGTAAATAAAATATAAACTTTTGAAGACTTTATAAGATAGTTACATAGAGAAACATATACAAAAAACAGAACTAAACATGTAAAATAAATGGATATAACGTTTGCTATATTTAAAAAACAATCATTTATGTACATCCTTTATTCAATATAGCCTTTTGTATGAAAATTTTGATAGATTGTTCTTATTTCCCCAAATTCCTTAGACAAATTGACTTTTATTTGCCTCCTATTTAGATATTTTTTTAATAGCTCTGCCTAGTCTGGAAATTATTTCCTGATTTTTTGTGGTTCATAAATCTGAATTATTTATTTGGTGACCATCCAATTCTTGATGTGCTGCGTATGCTAGGCTGAGAACACAAATATCAGTATGTTTATATCCACTCAAGATCCCTAAAAATTGTCTTGGACCATCATGGAATTCTGAAACACACTTTGAGACTCAAGTATGTCTGTCTAGTTTGTTATTGTGAAAAAGATCCCCAGAGGAGCTGAGCCTGACCCCGGAATGTTTTCCTTCATTGCTAGAGGGGGACGCGTTGGGTCCACTCTCATGAGTGCCCCACTGCTCACTGTGTAGTTGTTTATTATGATTCCCTGGCAGACCTCTATGATAAATAGTGAAGATTTGCGTTACATGTAGATATTTACATTTTATAAATGTAGTCCAGGTTTCTCAGCTCACACCATCCTGGAGGGGTTATAACCAAATGGGTGAGGATAACACTAAAAACAGCCATGAAAACCTCCCACAAGTGAAATGGCTGGACTTCTCAGCCCCCATTTAAGCACTTCCCTGATTCCGGCAGAGACCCGGCCAAAGTCAACATCCTCCACCATGATGACTGAAACCATTTTTCTATCACAAGTTAGCTTTCTCCCTTCTGTCACTTCCAGGGACCACATTTGTCCTCTACAGTCCCCATGTCTACTCCCCCGCTTTCTGGCCTGTTGGTTCCTGGTTTCTCCTGAAGGTGTGGTTGAATCTAAGCTTTGTCAGAGTCTCTCGGTATCATTCTCTTCATCACTGTCATTTTCATGTGCCTGGTCACCCGTGTTGCCGCCACCATTGCGGTCGGGGAGAATGCTAACCATGATACAGCCATTACTATTAGGCAGAAAAAAATGAAAGGCATCTCTCAGTTTCTTTACAAGGGATTTATTTGACTGTTTTTTTTTCCTTTTTCAGTTAGTGCCACTGCTTCCCCCCAGAACTTGGCAGAATCTGTTAGAAAGACAGAGAAGAAGACACGAGCATCAGTGGAGAACTGAAGGTCAAAGCTGCCCACCCACACCAACATCTAAGCATCCTGATGCCGGGTGGCGTGTTTCAGCTCTCACTTCGCTCAAGTGTGCTGCTTCTCCATCCAGTCTAGTTACTGTGGAAGGCAGGGGATGGCCACTGGCATGTCACCTGAGAGTTACTGTTCTAGGGGAGAGCTGATAATGTCTATGTATTCAGTTGTTTTAGAGAGTGGGGTCTAGACGCATAGGTCGTGACACTGGGCACTGATGCTCTGTAACCTCTCCAAAAGTTCCATCAAATTTCTACCTGATTTATGAAGTTTCTACATGCACTGATCTGCATTTGTTGATATACAGGCTAAATTTTGATAATAAAGAGAAACAAAACCACAATGACTCAAAGAAAAAGGTGACTGTCTTTCATAGTGCCGTCCAGGGGCAGGTAGGAAGTCTGGGTGGGTGCTGGTGGATCCTGCTAGGTGAGGTTGAAGAATCCCAGCCTCATCTCTGGTAATAAATCTGGCCCCTCAACAGTTCCTTAACAATGTGGTCAAACCTGGCTAACAAGTTCCATGACCCTGCTCCAACCCACAGGAAGGAGGAAGATGAAGTAACAGAGGGCAAGGAAGCAAAGGAGGAATTGCCTGCAGGGTAGTTTATCTACATTCCATTGGCAAGAGCATCCACGTGGCCACAGGGGGTCCAAGTACGTCTGAAAAGTGTTGCTCTTACATGGGTGGCCATTTGCTACCTAAAACTCAAGATGGGGAGAGTGGATTATGTTACTGAAAAAAGAAGGGCAGTGGAGTGACTGAATGACAGTTCGCAGCCTTCATCACGGTACCGTGGGGAGACGCCCACTGGGTGGGCTGTTAAGCTAAGCAGTGCATGTGGGCATGACCGTAACGCCTCAGAATAATGTCAGACCTTGGCTTGCAGATTCCCTAAGTATGTCAGGCCGTGGTGGCTTACTGGAACAGCTAGACAGGCAGTACGGAAGGATCAACAAGCCTGCAGGGGCATGATGGTGGATGCTTCCTGGATGTGATCAGACACTCTCAAGGTTGTTTGTCTTCTAATTTCCTTTCCCCCTGTGAAAAATTCTGGAGTTCCAAACAGTGCTGACGACACAAAAACATTGTGAATGATGAATGTCGTAACCCTGTGGCCACAATGACAAGTAGGATGAGCAAGGCGGCTCCCCACAAGAAACAGAAGTGGGGAGAGGGGAAGAAAATAATTGCAAGCCATGAAATGATTGTTAATGTGTGAAAGACTGTGGAGGAGATGTAGAGGGTGCTTACAGTACGTGTGTGTCACGAATAATCTAATCCAGCCTAAGGTCATGAAAGGCTTTTCCAAGGAAGTGATGTTTCGGTTCAGTCCCACAGGGTGGGTGAGGATTAGTGGGGCTAACACGAAAAAGGTTAAGGGGTAATACAGCATATATGAACTCAGGAGGGTAAGCTGAGAAACTTAGATTCTTTCAAGTCTCATGTTTCTCATCTAGAAAATGGGGCCAAAAATGCTTCCCTCCGAAGGCCGTTGTGAGGGTTAAGTTAAACAGTTCAGGTAAAGGTGAAATAACAAGCCAGGCAAGAGGTAAAGTGCACTAGCTGGTAGTTTTTATTGTTACATTATCAACATTCGTTCCATTCACCCAGGATGCTGAAGATAGGTTTTCACAAATGCAGTCCCTCATCTGACACTGGAAACATCTTGACACATCTTAATGCCATATGTATATATCCATGACACATCACTTAGCCAGCAGGAACAAGAAGCCAGAGAGCAAGACTGAAAAAACAGGAGTTTTGGAGATAAATAGTTACATCAACTGAAAGCAATGGTGTATCCAGTTAATGATGGTTATAGTAGTAAAAGTATTTAATTAACTCCTCATCCAGAAAGACCAAAGATAGTTGGTTTCTTGCTCAGTGCAGCAGCTCCATGATGTTATTAGGGACCTTCCAATGTTCTGTTCAACTTTCCCCTGTATTGCCTCTTGATTACAATATGGTTGCCACAGATCCAGGCAACTCAACCCTCCCCAAATGCATTCAAGACAGAAAATGAACGCCACATGCAAAAGGAGTCTGGTGTTTTATCAGCAAGCAAAAATCTTTCCCTGGAGCTTCCTAACAGATTTTTTTCCTTGTATAATTGTCCACTTCCAGCTGTGAGTGACACTAGAAAAGTCACCAAGCTGTAAGTGGCCTGGGGTTGGCCATGTTACTGCACTGGAAAAAAAATGAGCCAGAGAGGAAGTGAGTTGTGGCTATTGAAAGTGCAACTAGCAATGTCTATCACAATGGTTTGAAGATGATTGGAAGGGGGCAATGCTGGGTGGATTCCTGAGGCTGACACAAGAAGAATGAGCCTGAAATAAAAGTATGCGTGGAAACTATCACTACAGCATTTCAACTTTACTTATGGGGGGAAGGATGAAGCAGATTTTGATTCAAGACAACAGTTTTTCAAAGATCTTGGAGCTTTTTATATATTATTTCATTTAATCCTCACAAAATCCTGGAGAGGAGAGCACAATGCTTTACCACAGATAAGAAATCCTCAGTTCCTTGAGCCTCAGTTCCTGGGTTCAAGGTCACATGTTGGGTAAAGGGCAGAATTGAGATCCCCATCCAAGTAAGTCTAAAATAATTCCAGGTGACTATTATCTAAGAAAGATGATTTCTCCAAATGATGAAAGAGCTGATCTAAAAAAAAAAATGTGCAAATGTAACTCGAAGAGACTTAGACCTGTATGAGCTTGAGGTGCAATAATTATGAGCTGGAATATTTCGAGCACCGACCTATGGGTCAGGCACAACTCTAAGTTCGTTAACTATAGATAAATATCTTAATGACATTGCTACTACCTGTCCTCCCCATTTTATAGACCAAGGCAGAGACAATTACACCGCGGGGCCAAGCCCACTTAGCTGGGGCTTTGGATGGCAAAGGTTTACGGTGAGTCTGTCTGACTCTAGAACCGAGTTCCATTAGCCACCACGCAGCCTCCTCTGAAGGGTTCCCAGTCACTGCTGTGAGCTCTGGAACGTTTTCTTCAACCATCCGTGCTCCTGGGGATCCCTTCAGAGTGAAGCCCAGCAAGTGTACTGAGTCCACATGGTGCCTGCCGGGGGGCTGGATCTCCACCCTGCATCAAGACAGGACCCCTACTAGGAAATAAGAACTCATATTAGGATGCGCTCCAGAGGACAAAAGTTGATGAAAGAAAACAAAGGAAACCCTAATAATTTAATAGCTCACCAGAACAAACAAACAAGCCAACAGAGAATTTTTCCAAATCAGTTACTACATAGAGTTATTCCAATGAGAAATATAATCACTCTTCTGTTTTAAAAATTCGTCATAGATAAGCAACCATTTTGGGAGAAGAGAATGGCAAATCTTTGTAGTTTTGAGATATTCAAGGTTCCCATTCGAGTTCGGTTTCAAGAGTTTCTAACTAGAACTGTGTCCTGGGGTTACTGTTCGGGGGTGGGGGGGGGGTGTCTGTGTAAAGCTGACATATTTCCTAGGTGTATTAGGATAAGAATTAGCCATTGTAACAAAGAACACAACACAATTCAGACATTTAGGAAAGATGGCTTAGCCAAGTTTGCAGGAAGAAGCGGCAATTTTCCCCATCACCAGGAGGTAGAGGAATTCAGGTGACACAGCTCTTTACAGTAACAACGAACCACAACGACCCATTGGCTGTAGTCCTCAAGTTCTCAAAAGGCCAGGTCAAGGTTTAGAAGGTGCTGAGAGTTAATAGATCTGTTTGTTCCTGTGATCTCTAATGCTAATCCAAATTTTCTATTTAATTTTCTTGAAAGGTGATAGTGGACAGAATGGGTCATCACCACCATCAGAGGAACTGGGATAGCAAAGTATGTAAAGAAATACACAGTCAAGTGTGCAATAAAGTAAAATTGCCCTTCAAACTGAGTCTATGTCTTTATGGGATTAAAAAAAAGAGAGAGAGAGAGAGAGGATTCCGAGGGCTTGCAGAATTGATTTTGGTAATCATGTCATGAGTGAGATGAATGAGAGGATAAGTCGTGCTGGGGTGGAGAGGTGAGTTTTTCTCCCATCTTTAAGTATGGATTCACAAATTGAAGAGGCAAAGAGACAGCAAATGATTTCTAAAAGTCCAAATTAAGAGCCTTTTATCTGACAGTATTCACATTTGCATTGTATTTTCTTTGTGAAGATTTTGCCCTTGATCTTTCTCCTGCTAGAACAGTAATTCACAATTGAACCGTTGGAAATAATCCACACTGAAGTAAGACACGGGGTGTCACTCCCCAGGTCACCGAGAGCCGGCGCTCGGTGGAGTTAGACGGAGGAGCCGGGCATTTGTAGTCATGTTCTCAGCTGATTAAACTCATTCAGGGCCAGGCTGCCGGAACAAAAACAGAAGCATAACCTCCCGTCTTCTGCCCCAATTTTCTTTCTTTTTTGAGCAAGCAAACAGATATAGAACAGTAGAAACATATCTACTCTCACAGTGAGGCAAGGAAACGGGAAGAAAATGATGTATGTATACCAGTATACGTGTGTGTGTGTGTGTACA
Source organism: Camelus ferus (assembly GCF_009834535.1). Taxonomy (NCBI): domain Eukaryota; kingdom Metazoa; phylum Chordata; class Mammalia; order Artiodactyla; family Camelidae; genus Camelus; species Camelus ferus. Next base: position 17,970,811 of record NC_045722.1, on the reverse strand, counting down.
CATAAGAGATTACATTTACTAGTTAATATTACTTAGGCAAAAAAAGAAAGTGTATGGTGAAATGTTTTACAGCTTAAAATTAATCATATAATTTATAAATATAAATAATAATAATGTCAAAATTTAGCTTCAAAAATGGTGGCTTGGTTTCTCTTTCCCAAACCAAATTGCAGCATGGAAACTGATAATTTAATTTAAATAGTTTGGCAAGAATTATCAGGATGAATAAAAAATATTGAGAGGAAATAAATCGACCCAATAGTTGTCATAATTCTCACCTCTACGTGATGTGGCAGGAGTTTTTATAGGCGTAGTTCATTTTTCCAGTTTAAAATGAGACTAAAATTCATTTAGAATTAATCTGAAGAAATTTCCATTTGAAAAAAAAATACACCAAGATATTAACTGGAATTATTTCTGGAACTGGAGATCATGTATAAAATGTGTTTTCTTCTTGATACGCTTCTGTATTTTCCAAGTTCTGTATAAGCTTGTGTTACTTAAATAATAATCGAGTCATTAAGAAAAGTTATTTTAAAGGGATAAACTGTACAACATCATACTTCCTTTGCATTGAGAAGAAAGCAGTTGTATTGAATCCAATAAAAGATTAAAAGGGCTCATTTTCACTCAGTAAATTACCTAAATTCAGAAAACAGACATACGAATCAGATACTACATCATAACTGAGGCTGTAAATGGTTGTTTGGTGGGGGAGGATGTGTGCATAACATTATAGGGGGACAAGTGCATGACATGTTGAAATTCTTTATGAATTGTTTAATTCTTCAAATGTCTTCTCCTTTTACCCGACAACTTTAAGAAAATTTTTTTTTGTTGATTTTCATTTGTGTAAAAAATATTTTTTATCTCTTTCTGAACTTCACAACTTGCCTATTTCTTCTTTTTTTTAACATTTTTTATTGATTTATAATCATTTTACAATGTTGTGTCAAATTGCCTATTTCTTCTGTGTGTACAAATTTTGTTTCAGCTTCACGGGCATTTAGTACATGTAGATTTGAACGCGACTTCTCCTGGTTTAGTACATACAGGGATTTTGGAAGAGTCTCACATACTGACTCCTTATAAATCGTAGACACTAGCTCTGTCCTGGATCTATGGTCCCTTCCCCCACCAATCTGCTTCATTCCTTTACCATCATTTAAAATCTCCTTATCTTGTAAGGACTTACAGAGACTCTCTCCAACTGTAAATTCAGGGACAGATTAAGTTTGCTTCTGAAACCTATTCATCATCAGAGATACGTTTTTGTTAGTGTTTTCTTTTGTAAATCATTTTATTATTGTAAGGTGCCTCTGGGTGCTGGCATGATAATGGGCGATATAAATGATTTTGTCCTATATTTGTGTTGTATATATTTTATTGTAATAGCACGCGTGGGTCAAAAGCAGCTAATATTATTCCGATTAATTCCTGTCTAGACGCTCATAAATTGTCCTTTAATTTGCGGAGAGAAAACAGTCATAGGAAGCATAACCTTTCCCGGGCTGCAGGAACCACATCCTGAAGGATGCCCGCCTCACCACATCCTTCAAAGCAGCAGACCTCGCCATCTAAGAGTCAGCAGCCCGCTTTCTATGCTTGGCGCAGGTAGCCAGCCAGCGCCTGCCAGTTGGCATGCGGCTCTTCAAAAGCCAAACACAAAGCCGAATCCTCCAACACAGTTTCAGACAAACACTCATTTTATTTACTCATATTTGTCTCCCCAGAAGGAAAAAAAAAAAAAAGGAGGAGAAAATAGCTTGCTTAATCCCAATACTAACACAACATTGATTCACATTCATGTTCTGTATTTATTGACGTGCGTGGCATACAATGGGGGCTCTCATTTAGGCTGCTGTGTTCGGGGGGCAATGGGGCGGGGGGCGCCATCACATTAGAGAAAGAGATGAGGCACACAGTTTATACAGCCCTAATTTTATGTAATGTAAACCTTTCAAACACTGCGCATGGGAGTGAAAATGCATGTCCTAATTAAAAACCCAATGCATACCAAATGGGTTTATCTTAAAGCTCATTATGGCCACATAGTCTCTGTCCTCCTAAGTCCGCCATTACTTCCTAAACTTGTGTGATGATATTAACTTCTTTGGCTTCACAACAGCTTTCTGTATATCTCATTAACCAACTGTAAATGCTTTTGTGCTGGAGAGCAGAGCACAGGGTTTTGCTCCGTGACATCTAGTGTTCAGTGTTTTGAAATTATGCAGGTGCTGTAATCCTGTAGGCTAACTGTATACAGAGCTGGAGTGTGTAGTGAACACCAGACTGCATAGATGTATTACTAGCATATGGCTTCTGCAAGAAGAAAGCAGATATGAAAAACACCGCACTCTTTTTTTTTTTTTTCCTTCTGGCCCCTTGGAAATTTTTATTGCCTAGTGGCAGCTGTATTTAATAAAATATTAGTAGCCACTTGAGGTTTAAAGGTGTAACACAATTCCATTTCAATATAACAATTCCATAAATTCAAATATGAAAACTTCATAGCAGCATGATATGACTATAATTAAAAAAAGAAAACTTGGTATGTGCTTTCAAAAAACAAATTTAAGGCACAATGTACCTGCAGTCAATCTATAAAGTGGAGTTTGGGTGATTATTCACATGTTTGAAAGTTGGAAGTAATTCTAGAGACCTCTGTAACTGAGACTGATGGTTTAATTTGTTGTGTTTTTTTTTAAAATTGTTTTACCAGCAACAAAGTCGTCTGCCCACTGCCTGCAAAAAAGTTTCCTTCCTTTCCCTATTGTCTTCTTCATGCCCCTTAAAGTCTTCCTTCTTTCCAGACTCTGAAGAATGAAAGTGCTTAAGAAGCTGTCAAGCACCATGCAAATCTTAAGCTTGATTGTTGTTATTTTCAAGTTCATAAAGCAATATTACACCCCCTTACCCACCCTGCCCAATTGATTCTGGCACAGTCAGGGCCGCAGAGAGGCAGAGACACAGATGGACTTAGCAGCTTTGGGTAGGAAAGCATTTGGATGGCCCCCTTTATTGATGAAATTATCAAGAGAAAATGGAGGAAGAAATAGCCCTTTACAGAAGGGAGGCTGTATCTTCATAGATATCCGGCAAAGAATCTAGAGAAAACAGGACATAAGCCTTGAGAGACCCTAGTTCATTCAAAGGATGTACGTCTTTGGGTGGGGCTGGACCGTAAGCAGAGTTTGCAATGCCTTTCAAAGGAATCATCTAAGCCACAGAGGAGTTTTGATTGCTTGGCTCAATGTTTTTAAAATAGTATTTAATTGCTGCAGATTTCTCCCTCTCTTTCTGGTTTATCATAGTCGCCCTGACTCCCTCTCAGCTGATACCTGCTGGAGCACCCTGGAGACATTCTAGGTCAAGACTCTTGATCTAAGACATGGAGACATAAAGGAGAGGAGATGGGCACCTGTCAGAGTAGTGGGCAGCTAGGTGAAAGGGTGAAATGGTATTAGATCAAGACAGTAACCCTCCTGGTGCGTTCAATGGGAGGGCCATGAAGAATTCCAAGCATGGTATAGCATTTACTTTAAGGGCTATTTGGGGCAGTAAAGAGAATGGTATGGAAGAGCAAGGAATTCAGCTCAGGAATCTTTTGAAATGGCCCCAGGGAGAGAAAGACAGAGAGAGAGAGAGAGAGAGAGAGAGAGAGGTGATAACGATGACGATGATGATGATGGTGATGATGATGATGACGATGATGATGATGGTGATGATGATGGAGGAGAGATTAAAGGCAGCATCAGGGCACACAGAGAAGGTAAGAATTCTGGACATGTTAGTGAAGTAGGACCAATAAAAGTTGGTATTCCCTGAAAGGAAGACCCAGAGGGGAAGGGAAAGTTTCCTATAACTTCAAATATGCAACTTAAAGTATGAAAATGAGCAAATAACTACTAACAGAGGTGGAGAAGAATCTGAGGAAGGCGACGGTGAGTTTTAGGTACAAGTGAGATGTCAGGGGGAGAGAACCAACTCAGAACCAGAGTGGGACTTTGGAGGGCAGTCTTGGCAGGAGATAAAGTCTTCATGGTGAATTGTAGGAATGTCAGCGATCAACCTCACTTGGGAAAATAACACCTGATGAGGCGGGAAGGGGGCAAAGGATGGCACTGCTGGGAATAGCAACATTCAAGCATTGAGTGAATGAGGAAGGGAAAACAGAGACTGAGAAAGAATAAACATAAAGAAGGTGGAGAATCAAGAGAGAGGATGTAAGATGATACAGAAGTGCATGGCTTAATACTGCCTTCCATCATTTACGATCCCAGGGAGGTGGACTTCCAGAGGAAATAATACTCTAATTCTCAGCTCCTTCCTTTCTTTCCATTTGATGTTCTGGTCTATAAATTGATTTAATGTTTAGCCATATGAACAGAGCCCATTTTGAACAACTGAGAACAGTTCTTTCTAGACAAACTAGCCCCTAAAAGCAGCTTTGCTGGAACAGCCTCTTTGTTTTGAGATACATTTCACTCCTGTGGTGTGTGGACTCGGTTACAATGTTCTAAGTGACCCCAGCGCTGATTTATTTTCTTCCAAATGCTATGATAAGGCTGACGCTCAGGAAACAGGACTTGAGAAGTTCAGAATTTAAATCAAGATGAACTTTAAAATGTAGAATTTGAACCAAATTCCAATCTCTAATCCCAGGAAAGAAGAATCACGTGGCCCAGTCAGGTTGGACTGTGTTTTACCACAAACTTCTCCAAACGTGGGTCAGGAACAGATATTACTGTTGCTATGGCAACTTCTGAGCTTTTAGTTTGTGTGTGTGTGTGTGTGTGTGTGTGTGTTTTCTATCTTGCTTCTGCAGTTCCAAAATAAGATAAAGGTTGCTAAAAATTCAGTGTTTCCTTCTAGTAGCTAGAAGGAAAATGCATATCAAATTTTACTTTGAGGTCAGTGCTTTTTTTCATATATATTAAGACATGATGGAATTATTTAATTACCTTTGCTAGCAAGTTTACAGACAAGCATACCCCTATCGTATTGCATATCCACAAATAGGATTATTTACATCCAATCTAAGGGGTGCTGACTGGTGTCATTGGAAGCTGACGCTGTATCAGCATTTAAATTCCCACTTTTCTGGGCAAAAACCCAACTGAATGATTCAATTAAACTCTTTATGTTATATATTATCCCGAAGTTCACAATATAAAGTGATTCTCCCAGTCTGAACCCCTGCCTTTATGATTGCAATTTGGTAGCAAGACAATTTCCAAGGACTATTTTACTTGAACTGCAATGAAAACGTCAGGCTGTAACACACTTTGTGATGTGGCTTTTATGAATGGCACTCCAAAATCAACCATTATGTCAAGCACATGCAATAAATAACCTTCATTATTCATCAGTGTAAATACGCATTTGTGTTTGCAAATATGGCAGTTTCCTGAGCAAAGCAACCAGCAACAAATGGACATCAGCCTCTTTAATTGCTAAAGACCATCTTCTGAGACACAAACAGCTCATTCTTAAGCATAGACTGCTTATTGTCTGTGTGCGGTACCTAGGAGTGTGTCATATGGTAGATACTCAACTAATGCGTATTGAATAAATGAGACTTAGATCCCTTAGTGACCTAAGGAGATGTGATCTTTTTTTCCCAATGATTCTAAAGGATTTTATTTTCTTTTGAAATTATCCCACCCCTCCAACTCTTTTGACAGAATTAATCAATTAGATAGACTTAGCGTACTGTAGTCCAGAGACTGACGTGCTGAAGAATTTCTTTCTCTGAAGATGCTGTTGCCAGTTGCCTAAGACAACTTTTTAAGACAGAGAAAGCTGAAAATATTTATACTGAGATTCCAAAAGCAAATAAATGCAAAAATAATATATCAACAATACTGGACGCATAAATCCAAGATGTCCAATAAAGCCACTTGGTGTCATTTGCTTCTGGCATTTAGGAGAGACATTTTTCTGTTCTAACTCCTTCTGCTCCTCAGATGGGTTTTTCCGCCAATCTAATATTTCTTGCTACTGCCTCCTGGGCTGGGAGAGACATCTCAGTCTCCTGTGTGTGACTGTAACTTCGCCACTTCAGCTTCCTCATTAGGATTATGTTGGGTGGTTAGTTTGTCCAAGCATTTATCCATAAAAATATATCCTATTATCATGTCTGATGTCATGTGTCATCTATGTGCTACACACTTGGGATACACAGAGGAGTAACTGCTATGGACTAAATATTTGTGTCCCCTCAAAATTCATACAAGGAAGCCCTAACCCCCAATGTGATGATCTGTTGGTATTTGGAGGTGGGGAGGAGACTGGGTTTAGACAAGGCCATGGGTGGGGCCCTTATGGTGGGATTGGTGCCCTTATAAGAAGAAGAAGAGAACCAGAGCTTCTTTTCTCCACCGTGGAAGGACATAGATAGAAGTTGGTGTCTACAAGCCAGGAAGAAGGCTCTCACCATAAACTGGACCATGCTGGTACCCTGATCTGGGACTTGTAGCCTCCAAAACTGTGAGTTAAATTAATTTCTGTCATGTAAGCCGCCCAGCATCTGTGGCATTTTGTTCTAGCAGCCAGAGCAGACTAAGACGTACTCTAAAGGGTCTCTACCTCTCAGTGCCTAGGGTTGATACATAACATCATATTCAATGCAGTAATGTCATAACTCCAGAGAAGAGAGAAGTTAACTCTGGAGCAGTCACAGATGAGTGAATATGATCAGTTTTGAAGGCATGTGCTAAAAAGAAGAATTTCTTGGGGTGAATTCCGGGCCGAAGATGCAGCATGTGCAAAAGTCTGGAGTCATGGAAACGTGTGAATTCAGGAACTAGTCGAACGTTTAGAGTAGGTAAGATACAGATTTGGTCAGACCAGAGATGATGATGGAAAGATAGGTTAGTCAGACTGAGAAAGGTCAGGGATTCTTTGATAAGGAATTTAGGCTTCATCCCATCCCATTCAAAAAAGGGAGAGTCCCTGTGGATTCTTAAGCAAGCAAGCAACAGGGTAATTTTATTTTTATCATGGTAAGAACACTCAATGTGAGATCTACTCCCTTAATAGATTTTAAGTATACTGTATGGCTCACTGAAGGCACACAGGTATACAGAAGATCTCTAGAATTAAAACATCTTGCATAACTGAAACTTTATACCTGTTGAATAGCAACTCCCCATCTCCCCCTCCCCTCAGTTACCAGTTCCGTGTCTGCTTTTGTACATTTGACTATGTTCTTTTCCTCATATAAGTGGAATTGTGCAGTATTTGTCCCTCTATGACCAACTTATTTCACTTTAAAGTCCTCAAGGTTTACCCTTGTAGTTACAAATAGCAGGATATTCTTCCTTTTTTAGGTTTGAATGATATTGTATCATTGTGTATACACCACATTTTCTTTTTTCCATTCATCTGTTGATGGACATTTAGGTTGTTCTCACAAAGCTATTGTTAACAAGGCTGCAGTGGACACGGGAGTGGAAATATCTCTTCAAGATCCTGAGATCAGTGCTTTCACATAAAGACTCGGAAGTGGGATTGCTGGCTCAGAGGGTAAGGGTCTCTTTCTTAAGGATGATCTCCCAAAGGCAAGGGTGAGACAGATGACACTGAAGCTGGTTAGAAGGCCATTAAACTAGTCTTTGGGGAAGAGAATGAGAGCCTGGGCGGCACAGAGGTGATGGAAAGGAGCCTACAGACTTGGGTTGACATCTGTAGGATTGGCTTCTAGTGCAAGACAAGGAGTCAGCTGTCTACCCTTCTCTGGTTGCCAGAAGGTTCTCTGTCCCCAGACTTCTCCCTTTGCCAAAGTACCTGATAATCCCACTGCATCCCACTCAAATCAATTCAAGAAGAAAAGGTCCCTTGAAACAAAATAAAACAAAACAAAAACAGGTTTCTGCGAGGCATGGCACATTATCAATAATATCACTTTACATTGGCCTGGTGAAAACATTGCCCAAAGTCTGCTCTGTGGGACCCTAGTGTCTGTCAGATGTTAATATTTATTACATTCAACAAACAGACAGACAAAAAGGATTTGTGATGAAATTTCTTGGGGAACCCTCTGGGTCAAACAGATTTATTTGCTGCAAGATTTTTAAGCCTCTAATTCCTATAGTGCACTATAAATGCCTAAAAGAGGTAGAGGGTGTGCGTTTTTCCTCAAGCAAATCAGGCTGCAGAAACTTTTTTTCATGGAGCTTCTCCCACGAATGTGGTTTTAAGGGATCGCTCTGAAAAACTCCGATGTGCAGAGGGCTCTGCAGTTAACAAAGCACTTCCCCTCAAGAGTTCCATAATCTGGGCAAGGCAAACTTTCCTGTGGACATTTTAGCAGGATGGCTGGGGCTTTATTCTTTCCCACAAAGCTTCCAAGAGGAAGAACTAGGTTTGAACCCAAATTTTCCTGACTCCTGATCTAAGGATCTTCCTGCCGTACCGCAGAAACCACTGGCACCATAAGCTAAGAGCAGGGACTGAAGGGAGCCACAGGTGCAATAAGTAGATGGGGCTCAGGACCATGGGGCTAAGGAGGTGGAGGGAAAAAGAATGGAAAGAGTCAGACGTCCATGTCATCTATGTAAAATCTTAGGGGAGTCACTACAGCGTCAGGTGGAGCTGGTGGTTTATGGGTCCTTGTTTCTTTGTGCATTCACTTATTTGTTCAACAGACACTTAGGAAGACATAGGGATCCAGTCATAGTGTCCTCCCAGCCTGGATGTGGCTCTGACTCTCCCCAAAGCAGGTATGGCTACTTCACAAGAGGTCTTTAAGCTGAGGACTCTCTCTGGCTAGGTAGCACTTATAATATGATAGGTCACCTCATTCTAAAACTAATCTCTCCAAATTGGATGAGGAAGATTATGCCATAATTATGCAAATTTGGAGGGGAATCTGGGTATCACACAGACCCTGCCTGTAAACTCTCACCAGAATACCATTGTTCAGGCAGTCACTGGTTTGTTTGTGTGTGTGTGTGTGTGTGTGTACATAAAAGATTTAGGAGCTCACAACTATCATAAGAAGAAAACGTACTCCTTTCTTAGTAAGAAGCATTATGAAATAGCTTCCGTTAAAGGAGTGAAGTCCCAGGAAGTCATCTCTGTGATCAGCGTCTGCATCCTCTCGGGGATTTGTCACAAACAGATTCAACTCAAAAGTTATCTGGAAAAATTAAGCTCTCAAAGAAATCTTGGCAGTCCTCTACCTTTTTCCTGGGTTTCAGGGAACGATTTTGATTTGTGATCTCTTAAGTCTGTAACAATTTGCTATTTCTAATTTATTGCTTCATTTGTGACTGCTGCTAAGGCAAGGTAAATTTATTCTGATTTGCACAACCTAAGTCCTTCCTCTGACAGTGACTAATTATTACCTGAGTTAAAATAATGAAAGTGTCGGAAAGTGTCCGAATGCAATTTGTTAGGAAAACATGTGGCACGCTGTGTTACCCCAAGTCCAGAAAAGCCTAAGTGATCAGAAACCATGGAGAATTAAGAAATGTTCTTTTTTTTTTTCCCCTCAAAGGTTATAAATCAATGTAGAAAATTTTAAGAACTTTCATGGCAAAGTACTGAATTTGGTGACATAAGGTGTATTTGTGGATTCTTCAATATCTTGTATCTTAATAAAAGTGACTCTTTAAGGAAATTTGACGGAAAATGATGCAATAACATTAAAGGGGTAAAGAGAATGAATATTTGGTGAATGCCTGCTATGGCCTTGTGACTTCATGTAACTGAGCAGGACCCTGCGGGGCCTTCCAGGGTAAGACTCCCCTCCCCCATGTCCTCTGCTGGAGCCCCTCTCTGAAGTACCCAGATAACAGGATCTCATGTATATTCCCTGAGTTTTTCAGATGCTAAAAGCCACCACCAAAGGGAAGAAATTAACTACTTGATCATTGAGACTGCATGGCCCCCAGACATTCTGGCGCCTCGGGGTGGAGAGTGCTGACTTTAGTATCAACTGGAGAATTGTGCACCAGCTGATCAGGTACCCTGTGATCCCCTCCCCACCCCTTACCTGGACTTTAAATATACCTTGCGGGAACGCTTTGAGGAGTCTGGGTTTTCTTGGGCACGAGCCACCCCATCTTCCTTGCTCTGTCCTGCAATAACCCTTTCTCTGATCCAAACTCTGATGTTTCACTTTGTTTGGTCTCATGGTGCGTCGGGCACACGAACTTGCCTTCAGTAACATTCACTCTCCTAGACACGCCAGGTGCTTCAGCTCATTTAATTTTCATAATTCTTTATGGACTCATTTGAAATTGTATTTTATTCGTCAGCATACAGAAACTCAGGGTTTATGTAATTGTCTCAAAGACAAGCTGGTAAGTATTAGAGCTGTATTTCAAACACCAATTTCTCCAATTTCTCCGATTCAAGAGCTGCCGTGCCAAGATTCCACTTAAAGTTGATTTCATTTAACATGTGCAGCAATTTAAAATATAAAATTACCCAATAGAGCTTCTATTCAAGAAGCTAGAAGTTTGGAACCACATGTCTATACAAGAGAACCAATTATTAAAACAAGAGGTGATAAACGCAGACCTGAAATGAGTACCAGAATTAGGTAGAGAAACATGAGAGCCAAAGAATTCCTCACGTGTATCATTTCCGAAAACAATGTTCTGGCCAAAGGTTGTATTCTTTCTGACTTCCAACTGCTCTGCAATGTAGTGACTCAGTCTCCAAATATTTATTCTTTTAATTTCAAGTCTCTCTTTAAAGACTTATGATCCAAATATGTTAGACATGTCAGGATTACTCCAGGTAAAGTATATGTAATTATAATAATAATTATGATAATGATGAAACCAAGTTTCCAAAAGGGGCTTCATTTAAATTAACAATATAATTAATATATGCACAGTAAATTTATAAAAAAGCACTAACTAAATTTTGGCATTTTTAAACATGTAACAATGTAACAATGATGTGTTTATGCTGGAAGCTCTGCTTTTTCATGTTAAAAACCCTGTTACATTATTAAGATGAATACTTAAATACCTCTCCATTAAGATACTTCTTCTTACAAGGCCCTTGAAGACGATTCATAAGCATTCTATATTTTGTGTTAACCAATATTAACCAAATGTTTTTTAAAAACTTGTAGGTAATGTTCATGTGGAGGGAGAATTTCTTAGTTTAATTATGGTTTTAATTGTAAATGATTTAAAGAAGTCATCTCCAGAGTATTCACCCACAAGGTGCCAAAAGATGTTCTAGATGTGATGGAAGCTTTATCAGTACAACATATTGATGACATCTGGCTCTGACTGCCTTCAGCACTTCTTAAAGTGAGCCTCCTCGCAACATGGTTAATCACAAATAATTCTCTATGGAAAAAATTCATTTTCAACCCAAATATTCACTCAGGCAGTGTATGTGTTATGTATGTATGATGGAATATTATTCACCCCTAAAAAGGATGACACATTCTGACACATACATAACATGGATGAACTTTGAGGACAGCACAGCAAAAGGAACTTTGAGGACAGCACAGCAAAGGAAACCATAAGTAAAACAAAATGACAACCTATGGAATGGGAGAAATTTTTGCAAATGATGAAACTGACAAAAGCTTGATCTCTAGAATATATAAGCAGCTCATATGACATAATAAGAAGAAAAAAAAACCCAATCCAAAAATGGGTAGAAGACCTAAAAAAGCAATTCTCCAAGGAAGAAATACAAATGATCAATAGGCACATGAAAAAATGCTCAGTATCACTAATTATCAGAGAAATGCAAATCAAAACTACAATGAGGTATCACCTCATACCAGTCAGAATGGCCATCATTCAAAATTCCACAAATGACAAATGCTGGGGAGGCTGTGTAGAAAAGGGAACCCTCCTACACTGCTGGTGGGAATGTAGTTTGGTGCAGCCACTGTGGAAAACAGTATGGAGATTCCTCAAAAGACTAGGAATAGACTTACCATATGACCCAGGAATCCCGCTCCTGGGCTTATATCCAGAAGGAACCCTACTTCAGGATGACACCTGCACCCCAATGTTCACTATTTACAATAGCCAACATGGAAATAGCCTAAGTGTCCATCAACAGATGACTGGATAAAGAAGAGGTGGTATATTTTTACAATGGAATACTATTCAGCCATAAAAATGACAACATAACGTCTTTTGCAGCAACATGGATGTCCCTGGAGAATGTCATTCTAAGTGAAGTAAGTCAGAAAGAGAAAGAAATATACCATATGAGATCACTCATATGTGGAATCTTAAAAAAAAAAAAAAGAACATAAATATAAAACAGAAACAGACTGATAGACATAGAATACAGACTTGTGGTTGCCAAGGGGGCAGGGGATGGGAAGGGATAGACTGGGATTTCAAAATTTGTAGATACTGACAAGCATATGCAGAATAGATAAACAAGATTATACTATGTAGCACAGAGAAATATATACAAGATCTTGCGGTAGCTCACAGCGAAAAAAAATGTGAAAATGAATATATGTATGTTCATGTGTAACTGAAAAATTGTGCTCTACACTGGAATTTGACACAACGTTGTAAAATGACTATAACTCAATAAAAAATGTTAAAAAATATTTACTCAGGCAGTGTATGTGGTGTGGATATATGATGGAATATTACTCACCCCTAAAAAGGAGTGAATTCTGACACATACATGACATGGATGAACTTTGAGGATATTATACTAAGTGAAATAAACCAAATACCAAAAGCCAAATACTGGATGATTCTACATACACATCTGAGGTGACTAGAAGAGTCAAATTCATAGAAGCAGAAAGTAAAGCAGTGATTTCAGGGGTTGGAAGGAGGGAGTGATGGAAAGTTATTATTTACTGGGTGGAGTCTCAGCTAGAGAAGGGAAAACATTTCTGGAACTGGGTGGGGGCAATGAAGATACACAACAATGTGAGTGAGCTTCATGCCACCAACTGTCCACTTAAAAAGGGTTAAATGGTACATTTTTTTATGTTATGTATGTTTTACCACAATTAAATATAGCTGATAATCAGTTCCAGAAATCTGTGGTCTTGTAAATTCCTTCCTAAAATATATTTTCTGGTAGAAAACAAGTGAGGATAGGGTCAAAGCAAAGGAAAATTCCAAAGTTGGGCAAAGTATTTTAAACAAAGTATTTGTTTAAACACTGGGCTGTTGAAGAGATAATATATTCATATGATAAGGAATGTAAATTTTTCAACAGGGTTCGTGGTAAAACTTAAGTCTCTCTAGATCTCTTCTCATTGGAGGTAGCCATTATTATCACTTTTTGGTATGGTCTTCCAAGAGATTCTTTCATAAATATAAAAGCATTTGTGCACTTTTTTTTTAAACTCAAATAGGGGTGTTCCTTGCTTTCTTCACATGAGAAATCTTGGAAACTCTCCGTTTGTAATACTGCCTCATTCTTTGTAATTACTGCAGGACTATTTCATTATATGAACATACCGTAATTGATTTCACAGTCTCCTGTGGGTGAATATTAAGATTTGTTTCCAACATTTTGGAGTCACAAGTGATTCTTCTGTGAACGTCATTGGATGAACACTACTTCCCACTTGTGGGAACTTCTTCAGCTTTCTAAGCCTCAGTTCCCTTGCTTGTAAAATACATAGAATTACGTATTTTATGTATTTTTAAAAAAATTTTGCACGCAAATGAATGACCCACAGAAAGCGCTGAGCCCCGTGTCAGGTTTATGGTGTGTATTCAGTAAATGCCACTTCCTGTCCCCTACTCTGTAGTTCCAAGTAGTATTTCCAGGATAAAATAATCACATGTGGAAATGAATGACCTAATGAAAGGAGATGGAGATCTAAGATTCTGGATGGTATAAGGGAGGTTAAGAGCATATTCTGATAGAACCTAACTACATGGATTCTATCCAAGCCTTGCTACTCACTAAGCATGTGATACTATAACCCCATGCTTTCATTTCTCCTACGCCCAGTACCATGGAGATAACCAAGGTACCAATTCACACAGATGCACGGTTGGAGGAAATTGTGCACGTGCAATGCTTTTCATAACGTAAGCCCTCGGAAAATGAGAGTTGATGAAAGAATTTATTGGCATGTGAAGGAAGCTGCTCTTATTCATTTGCTATAAGCAAACTGGGTTCTTATTCTGCATTTAACTACCTGAAAAACTGCGAAGAGCTCTGAAAATGAGTGCCTATTTAATTATTGTCTAAAAGTCTATCTAAAGAGAGTGCCAATCATTGGTTCATAGACTTGGAGCATGTTAACATAGGGAGAAAAATATTATCACATCCTTCCTTTTTGAGTGGCATGGTAAATAGAAACTAACTGGCCAGTTCTGGTGTATTTAATGTGTTTGGGCACTCTGTAAAATCTGCTTTAACACTAAATATCTATTGAATATTTCCTCTTAAAGCAAGTCTTATTATTAGATTATAGTATACGAGATGAGACCAGTCAATAAGGACTTTTTTTCCCATATGCTTGCCAATGGAAATACCTGTTTTTAAATTACTCCAAGACCTTCTTTGTGGGAGGCTAGGGAAAATATGCCCATGAATCATAAAAATGACAAGCCCTGGGGCTGGGTGGGCTTGGTGTAAGGGATGCAAAGAAAAAAAGATAAAGGTGCACTACAGGTATGCAGAAACAGGGGGAATTAAAGATAAATAAAAGAAGTGGTTATTGGATAAGAAAGGTGACGCAGCATAGTACACTCAGAATGCAAAAACAAAAACCATAAAATGAATTTAAAAAAAAAAAAAGCCCTTGACCTGGAGAGAATAAGAGGACAGCCTTTACTATAAATGTTAGGAAAAATAAAACAGATGATTTCATTGCATAAATGAGATTTAATTAGGCCAAAGGATGCTGTACTTTTACTCTTACTAATATTGCCTTTATTTTTCAGTTTAATCCATTTTCAATCACAAAGGTTTTTTTTTTTTTTTTCATTTTTCTTAATCTCCTATCATCACCAGTAACAGCTCACCTGTTTTAAAAATATCTTGACCCGAATAAGAAAAGCCCCTTTTGAATTAATTACTCCTCTCGGGAAAGTGAAGGTACTTTCCTTAATTCAAAGTTAAACTTGCGGAGTAAAACACACACACACACAAAACTTACAGCTTTCCTTTGCTGGTCAAACAATCTAACGGGAGAGCAGGAAAGGGGTTGCATTTAAATATTCGTTTTGCCTATAAAGATTTTTCATATTTCACAAAACCGAATTCTTCGGTAAGATTGACATTTTAGAAGAGGAGGGAAGGCAGACAGGCGATCTCAGAACAAAATGGATTTTGCCAACCTTCCATTTTAAAGGTCAAGGTTGTTGCAGGCTTGTGTTGTGTTTTTAGTCTAAAGCTCTCGCCTTCATTTCCAGCATTCAGGAAGTGCCCATGAACAAAAGGAAGAGAACTCTTCCCTCGCCCTGGCTGGGACTTCAAATACCTGAAGAAGAGATGGAGAGATGCCTAGAACAGCAGAATGACTTCCTGTCGTATGTGTCAGTCTTCCAGAGGTGGAGAGAGTTTGTTTAATTGATCGGTGTTTGGATTATGGACAATTCTGGAAAAGGATGACACATTAGATGAACTTGCCTTCCAGTCTACAGTGCTCCAGATGGCAGTGGCCAATGTTCATGCTCTCTCGTTCCAGGTTGATTGCACCTTGACATTTCTGCTTTCTCCTGTCACACCACTTCTCCCTCTGGAGTTTGTTCTTGGAGAACTTAAAGATCGGTCAAAAAGCACACACAGTCTCTTATCAACTGAGATACCCCTTGGCCAACTTAAACTAATGTGCATTTATCTTATTTTCTGTTCACGTGGAACCCTGACCACACAACAAGAATTCCACAGAGCTCTTGCCCACAGTCAAGGAGAGAGGAAGGAAGGAATCCCTGTCTTTTAAAGGAGATGAAATGTTTGTGTAAAAAGTTCCTAAAAGCGGCACGTTCATCAGAACAGAGTCTAATCACATTCACTTGAGGATGGTTTTAAATTTTGACCTAATTGCTCTCTAGATGCTCTCTCTACACTAACTAGCTTGGGATGTGAGTTTAATTCTTAGGATGTTTAAAATGTTACCAGAAAACATCATCTATTATTATGATATATTCTGTGGTATTTTGTGATATCTTGCAGTGATTTGTAATGTAGGAGAAGAATTTTCCCTCGGCTCTTGGAGGGTCCCTGGCTAGGTCTGAAAATTAAACTGACAAAGACAGATGAACAGGAGAAGATACAAATTTATTTAATACGAGTTTTATGGGACACAGGAGCCTTCATAAGGAGATGACGATTGAAGAAAAGCCTAAACTTGAATATTTTTATGCTGGATCTGATAGAGTGGACAATCATGGAAAATGATGCTAAGTGAGAGTATGGGACAAGCGTAGGAAACAGGTAGAAATTTAGCAAGACCTACCTGTGCAGATTTTTCTCGATGTCCCTTTGTCTTCCAATAGAAGGTTGTCCCCTCCCTACGTGTAAGGAGGGCCCCTCTTACTTGACTTAGTTGAGGGTTTTATGACCCATTCAGGGGAAAAGGAGCAAGGGAAGGTCAGAGTGACTTCCCACTTCTGCAGTTCTCTCAAACTACTTCAGTTAAAAATACTCAATATACCAACACGCCATATTTTGAAGTAGCAAGTCCTGTTTCCCATTGTTAGTATTTGAAAATTTTACAAAATTCCAACACACAAGCTTCTGCGCTATCTTACAAATACTCAGTATGCTATAGTCTACCTTGTTACAGGCTCAGTCCACACTCAGACACCCACATCCAAAGAAGATATGACCCTATTTCTTGAACTCAAGTAAGACAGAAGCTAATGGAATGTTAATGTTCAAAGGGTCCTCAGAAATGATCAATAATAACTCTCTATTTTGCAAATGGCTTAACAGGGACCCAAAACGCTCAGAAAGGTGGTCGGATGTCAGACAGCTGGTTAATGGCAGAATGGAGAATGGAATCTGGTCCTCCCGGGTCCTGGCCCGGCCAGCCCTCAGCTCCTGGTTTTTAGCCACCACTGGAATCCTCCATAGACTGGAGATGCTCAGGAAATGTCTTCAACACCATCAGATTGCACGAAAGAAGCACGTGCAGCTGAACCACTTAGGTTCCTAATATTTGACATTTAACACCCCACCTGGAGGAATCTCTTTGACCCATCAGGGCTCCATCTGAACCTGAAAGAAAAATGTTTACGTTGGTTATTAGACATATAGATGCCCGTCTCCCCTGCCTGCTCTCAGAGACATATGCCTCTACCGTCAGCTTCGTTTCCTGTGTTTAACCCATGCTCTGTCTCCTCTGATTGCTCCTAATAGAGCTTGACAGTTGTAGAGTTAATCTCAGCTCTGGTCTCCAGGTTTTGGCTCAGGAAACAATCGGTCCCCAGAGTGTGCGGGCTTCTTGCAAGGCTATATTCCCCCTGGGGCCTCTCCCAGCCCAGCTGGGGAGCCTTTCCCATTGTCTGCCAAATGGACACCAATTAAGTCAACTGTTCCCCAATTAGAATTTTGCAGAATTCCTCTTGTTCTCTCGTCCTCTGGGCTCCCAAACAGGGGTCTGTTTTCGGAATTAGTTACAAGGGGAGGAAAATAAATAAATAAACGGCAGCCCTTTCCTGTAACCTGATCCCCCTGGGTTTTCCCTGTCAGCCATTCACACAACATGATCCCAGGATATAGGGCCACGGCTTGGTAGCTCTGAGACTTAGCGTCTGCATAATCCTTCCACCGGGCTGTTCCAAGCGCAGGGCGCAGAGCTACGGGCCGCTGTTCCCCCAGAGGAAAGGGCACTCCGGGAGCTGGGAAGAGGCAGGGAAACTCCTCTTTGTACCAAAAATGCGGGTTGGCTTTGAAGAGGTGAAAGCCGGGTGTTTCGCTTTCTGGAGGAATCCCCCTCCATTTGGACAGCCGACTTTAAGGCAGATGTGTTCTCGTGATGAAGGATTTTGCCGAGCGCGGCATTTCCAGGCAACGTTTAAGATGTCAGTCAGTGGTGTTTGAAATCACTCAGGCTGTCACAGCTGGGTGACACTGGGGCTGAGTCGGGGAGGCTTTAGAGAATGGGGACGTTGTTGACATCAGAATGCACTTGTTTGTGAAACACAGTCAATCACAAATAATATCTTCAAAGAATCCTATTTATTGTCATATATTTTTAAGCATTTATTCAGCGTGTTCATTTGGTAGGCTCGCAGAGAACAAAGACAGGCATGTGGCTTCGAGCCACATTTCTCCGACTCCATCGTGCGTTCGGCCACCTGGGCTCTTATTAAAATGCAGATTCTGATTCAGGAGACCTGGGAAGGGGCCTGAGAGGGTGCACTTTTCATAAGTCCCCAGGTGATCCTGAGGCTTCCTATCCTTCACCACAGTCTGAGTAACAAGAGTTTAGATTGATAGGTAATAAACTGATGGGTAATTGAGTTGATAGGTAAAAGATCCATCATTCTTATTGGATCGGATCCACAGTGACTACAGAAAATTAAAACTTGAATGATGTGCTCAGATATTTCAGATAAAACATCTTGTCAATCAGTGGTTGATTTTTCTTACTTGTAGCACCAAATCATTTATCTGCTCACTGATTCATTCACTCATTCATTTGATATTATTCATTTACAATGTAGCATTGTGGTTTGTGTTCAGTTACGTGCTAAGATACAAAAGAAACAGACTGTAAAGGTCTCTGAACTCCAGACAAAACAAAAGGCAATGGAAGTTCATTATCTCCAGGTGAAATTGATGGCCACATGAGCAACAATCCCCAAATGGTAGGGCAACAGGGAAGCGGGATTTTTGAGATCGGAGGGAAAGGGGCAGGGCACAACCAAGCCCCTAAGTCTGAATGACACAGAAATTAGCACCAAGATGGTGGAAGAGTCAACTCCCAGTAGACCTTGAGCTTCATAATACGCTCATTGTAATACATCAGCATGGGAAATGATACTTCCACAGGCACTGTGACAGTTTCAAGGCCAACCATAAAAAGTCAACAAGTGGGTGATGGCCCAGTTCCTGGGAATCCCTGCCCCTTCCCCTAAAGTAGTTGGATTAATCCTCCCACTTGTTAGCATATTAAGTTACCGAGCCCATAAAAACTAGCAACCCCGCACATCCCTGGCCTCTCTCTTGCCTTTTGAGATGGCCTGCGCTCTGTCTATGAATGTGTATCTACTTTTACTTTAAACACTCCCGTACCTCGGGGCCCCTCTGACCTTCTGAGACAGCCCACCCTCGATCCTACAGAGTGTGCATCTCTCTGTGTAAATCTGCCTTCACTCTACTATGTTTCACTCTTGAATTCTTCCCTACAGTAAGCTAAGAATTCTCACCTGATGGGGTGCACCCCAGGGACTTGCCTGAGACCTGGGACACAGCCACCCTCTCGTGCCCCTGTATCTTCTTTAGATGGTGGTCAAAGTCTCCTCAGAGTCCAAAGGCTGACTCTGTTTGACCACGTCCGCTGGAACAGGCCTCACCGCAGGCTACTGGCTAACACAAGTTACAGGCTGGGCTCAGCCTCGACCTGGTGACGGATCAGATCACACAAGATCCCAATGCCGGGAAACAGGGTCCATTGAGGGCCATCCCTGGAGACCAGCCGCCACAATATAAAATGGCCAAAATGGAGAAAACAAAATTAAGGTCTGTAGAAGTTCAAAGAATAGAATCAGTGTGAGCTACAATGTTTGGGAGAAAGCTTCAGCTATAAGCTAGGGGAAAAAAAAAAAGAGTCATTTATGATAGTTATATATTTATTACCTTCATTATTAAAGTTAAATAAACATTTACTGAAATAAATTTGAAAATAATGAAAAGCAAAAAAACTCCTCTATAGTCAAATTAATACGTGGATAACGATTTGAAATGGCTCTTTATCTTGATAAAAGCAACATAGCATCAAAGAGTGAGATCTGAAACAAAAAAGCTAAAGGCCATACAGAAAATTATATGTTATGGGGCAAAGGGACCTCTTAAAAGCATAAGATGACAATATATCAATGATCTAGGTGGGTTTTAAATAATGTGCTTCGCGCTTACCGCGGGCTGGGAAAGAAATTCCTTAGCTTGTCACAAATCACCCACAATCCCACCAGACTTCACTCAACAGTCAGATACAATAATGTGAAAATTCCTGCCTCCGCCGACTTCGCAGCTCCCTGCCGCAGCCTCAAAGAAAGTGCCAACTATCGGTGAAAGGAGGCTGGCTCTGCTTTCTCTGAGTTACATTTGTTTGGAAAGTGATCAATAAACCTGTATAAAAGGAAAATTGACATCTACATTTTAAAAGGACAATGACGGTCTAAGAAGTCATTTCTGTCTCTCTGTGGCTAAACCCCAATAAGAAGCAGGAGAAAAAAAAATGCAAGTGAAAATGTCTCTTAGGCCTGTGTTTGTAATAGTCAAACACCCATCACTCATCAGGCTTCGGACACTAAGAAATAATGACTTCACGTGAGAAGTGCACATTTTCTCCTGTCTTTATGTCCGATGGAGTTCTCTGCCTTCGTTTTCCTTCTATGGCTCTTCCATCGCCAGCCACCTAATGCTATATTCTGGGCACTTTTCGAGGCCTGATGTCCCTTCCTACTCCTCTTTCTGGTTGTTGTCCTAAGAAAGTAATGGCATACCATTATTAAAATATCATTACTTTCTGCAGCGAAAAGTACGAGGATGATTTTATTTAATTTTCCACTAATGAGGCCACCTGGAGAGATGCCCAAAGGACCTATTTACGATGATGGGAAAACATTCAGATCTTGGTGGGACACGGCATCAAACTTTTGGGGTGTGCTGGGGGACTTGGGACTAACTTGTCATTCTTCACCGGGGACTTGACTCCTCCAGTCTTAACTGACATCAACAGCAGAGATGCAGAAATCAGGACAGAGGGATACAGAAGGCATATTTCTCCCCTGACCCAAAGCAGCCCAGCCTGAACCATTTACAAGAAAGTTTGTTTTGAGGAAATTTCCAGTCCAATTATGCTCTCCCCAGAGATGTGAATAGTTCAGATAGCATTTAGATAAGCATCCACAATTTTGGGAACTTCATAAAAAAAAAAAAAAAAAAAACAGAACAAGCAACTTTTTGAGGTTTGGCCTTCCCTGACTAAAATAGCTTTTTCAGGGAGAGGCAGCCTCGCCTGGTGGTCCTGGGATGGAGGTTAGAATCAGGAGATTCCAAAGTGTTTTGACTCCAGCTTCCTTTCTCGCTTGATGGGTGGCCTGAGGAATAAAATGAGAGCCAACCTCTGGACGGGAGACAAAGGGACAAACAGCAATCAATTTCACATTCTTTTTGAATTGATTAACCAGGCTGATGAATGGGGCTAAGAGGGTAATTACTTTCCAGTTTGAAGAGTACACGTGGGATCCACGGGCAAGTCATCTGAGGTCAGTTCTGATTCTCCCGGCAGAATCCTGCTTGCCTCGTTCACCTGTACAACTGTCCAAGACGCCAAAAGCAGTGCAGGGTCTTCGTGGCCCTTGCCAGTTGCAGGGATGAGGTACAATGAATGCTGGGAGGACCGACAGTGTCCTTTCCCATAGGAATAATCACCCTCTCCTACAGGTGAGTAAATTATGTGTGTGCTCAAATGATTCATTCAAGATTACACAGTCCATCTGTGCTGAAGCCAAGATCTTAGTCAACACTTTAGGAGGGTATTTTGACACAGATCAACATGGTGACCTCACATTGGATGACGTAATTAACTAAACTTCATCGATTTTGGAGACTGCCTTACGGAAGACATAGCACACACATCAGGGAAGCTTCGGCAGGGTAGATCATGGAATTTCTGATGGGAAGAAACAACAAGAGAAATCTACTACAGAAAGGCACCATGGGGATGTAATGCAATTTGAGGGCAAAACACGCGTATTGAGTTCTTCCTCTGCTTGCTTTAATATGTAAACTCCTGTGCTTACTACAACTCTGTGGGTAAGCAGATAACGTTTGATGATCTATGCCTCAAGTGATAAAAATCAAAATAACCTATTCTAAACAGGAGGAGGAATGTGCAACTAGGAAGTCCCCAGGTATGGGGAAGAGAGGTTGATCACAAGCTTACCTCCCTTCCTTGGCGAATGTCTATACTCTGCTTCCTCCGTCCGTGGGCTTTGACCACAGGTCAGCTTCCCTACTGATGGAAGAATGACTGCAGAGTTTCAGAATTCACGTCCATGCACAGTACAACCCACAAGAAGAGAGGAATCCTTGCCCCATTTTCAGTGTCCTTGGCTTCATTCTGATTGGATCAGTATCTCATCCCTGAACCCATCAAAATCATGGCAAAGTGGACAAGATTATGGTGATTGTATTGGGCTAATTCAGACTTGAATGGGACTGAACCTTGAGGCAATCCCACTCAGCTGATGGCTGCTTCCCCCAGTGGGGAAGAGGTACAACGAATGCAGGGGGAACCAACAGTGTCCTTTACCATAGGAAGGATCACCCTCTTCTAAAGGGAAATCAGTTGCGTCTGTGGTTAAGTGATTCATGCGCGATCACACAGTCAGTCTGTGCTGAAGCCAAGATCTTAATCAGCTCCCAGGGCTGGATAATACCAAAGAGCTCTCCATGACAAAGTGATCTTTCAAAAGGCAAATGTGGTCACATTATTCCCACCTTCAGTGCTCACCAACAGCTCCCATGATCTGCAGGAGAAAACCCATATGCCTTGGCTTGACGTTCAAGCAGCTTTGTGTCCTGGTTGTAGCCTATCACCCCAAACTGATCTCATGCCACATACTAAATCATTTGCCATTCCTTATGCATCTTTTTAGATTCCACGTCCATGATTACCCACCTGACACCCCCCTACAATCCAGGATTGCCTTAATGTAGCACTTGATCAATGTCTAATGGTTTGTTAATTGTCCCTTTGTCCATAATACAGAATCAAGATGAACGGCAAGGTCTTTGAAGTCAGCCAGGCCAGGATGTGAACTGAGGATTCCCAGGGAGCCTAGAGAACTTTCCTGGACAAAAGACTAAGACTTGGCCAGACTTCACCGTGGCTTCCACCTGCACGAGGCCATGCCCCTAAAGGTGACCCCAAGGCCCATGCTGAATTTTTGCTTGAGAAAACTCTATGCTACCAAACTACAAAATATGCATTGTGCCAACCCACTTTGCCAACCCTTCTTCAGTAATTCTCCACTTGCCCCGCTTCTGTAACTTTCCACTGAGTCCCTCACTGGCTTCCTCCTTTTCAAACCCTCATACCCTTTTTTGTGCCCTCTCTGTTCTTCTCTAAAAAATGTCGGTCATCTTTGTATTAGTTGATCTTGAGCTCAGTTTATACGGGATGCTATCTCCCCTATTGCAGCAGTCTGAATAAAATCTGCCTTGCCACCTTTAGCAAATGTCCAGGGCTGTTCCTCTTTAAGAAGGGTTAGCCTCCCAAGTCTGCTGCTTCATAGTAAAGTGGTCCTTAGCCAGTCAACTTCTCTAAGCTTTCATTTTATATATCCATAAAATAAAAACAAGGATGCTTACCTCACAAAGATAGATACGTTTAGTACAGGCCCTGGCAACTAGAAAGCCCATAGTAAATATTAGCAATTATTACTGTTTTATTTCCATGTCTGAACAGCTCCCAAGTCTGAAGATCAGAGCTATGTTTTCACCTAGCTCGTCTCTCCACTGCTGAACTCCTGGTCTGCCAAGGCATCCAGAATGTCTTCGTGGCTTTCTGTAAATTGCATGTGTCCAAACCGTAACCAAAAGTTTCTGCAAAGTATCCACAAGTCTTTATTGCTTTGCTCGCTTGTCTGTTCCTCTCCCAGACCTTTCTCTTTCAACTCTGTGGTTGCTACTTGGTGACTTTCAAATGGCACTCGAGAGGCCACAACCAGGACACAGTCTTTGCCCTGAGGTACTTTAGTGTACTCAGAGGGTGCTGGAAAGAACACACACATGGAGGCGGACAGACCTGGAGGCAACACCAGCCCCAGGGTTGGCTGTGGGACCTGAGCAGGTGACCCTCCTGGCCTCCCATCTCAGTTATATAACCAGCCTTTTAACACCTGTTCACCTGGCTAGGGCAGCTAGCCTCAGGTCTGCCTTAATGACCATTTCTTCCTTCTTCCTCCCACCATTCCTCACCTTCGGAGTAAAAAAGGAATCCTAATACTGATGGCAATAGTAACAATCCTATCAATAGATAGCACTATTACTACTAATAGTGTAAATGCATCATGTTTATATAGCAATCTACAATTGGCATCAGACTCTCACAGCCATTATCATCTCAAGTTACCTGTTCTCTCTCCTCCTTCCCTCCCTTCCTTGTTACCCTCCTTCTAGTCTTCTTTCCCTCTTTCCTTTCTTCCTTCCCTTAATGTCTTCTCCCACGTAGCATTTTGACCAGTGTAAAGGCTACTTAATATAACAGAGTAAATGAATGAAACTCAAAGGGGAAAAAAACATACAGTGGCAAAGTGACGCTAATAACAAGACTGGCCATGAGGCCCTAATTCATACCCTGGACAGATTCACGAGTTGGTTCTCAGTTTTCTAGAAGACAAAGTAAAAAGATAAATATTCTTGGATCTATAGTTATTAGTACCCCAGAATGAATCACCTGTGTTTTGGAGACCCATAACTATTACTGGCACTAATTTTAGACCTGCATTTCCTCCTGAGGGTCTCATATATGGGACACTGTACATGAAGGATGTTCAAGGCAACCTGCTAACAGCCTCCCCTTGCAAGAGCAACGCTGGACTATTTCCTCCAAGATGCCCAATGTGGGCCGATGGTTGACAAAAGTTCCCTGGGGAGGAGAGAGAGTTGGGGTGATTTGATTACCAAGCCTCTTTTGATTTGGGTTGACCTAGGGACAGATGCAATTTAGAGTTTGGGGAGACATGAATAAGATGGTCTCCATACGTGTCAAAGAACAATGCGGTCAAGAAACCCCTGTCTGGTAGCTTACACAAACCTGTTTCTCAAATTTAGTTTCTCCAACTCAAAATCTTGGGATCTTTCCATTGGGAAATGTAAAGTATGTTGAAGGGTCATGAGGAGGCCCTTCCTGCATCCTTAGCCCCATTCTTCCTCTCTTGCCTTGAGTCCTACTGCAGGGGAAGCATCACACATCACCCCCCTACCTTGAGGTAGAGCCTGAGCTTTGCCTGGGAAATGAATCCAGGACGCTGTATGTGTATGGTGCTTCCGAAGTCCGTCCACTGCTCTCTCTGTATTGATTTGATGTTTTTGTGGTTCTGGTTGTTTAATGGTGTATTTAAATAAACATTATTTTCTAACAGTATAAAGGAGAGGCCTAATTGAAATCCATTTGGGTCCAAGGAGGCCCCCTAGACCCCTGACGCTCAGTTAATCAGCTGATCGTTGGCATGGCAGAGGGTGACTGCTCCTTTGCAGTGAAGCCTCAGGGACGGTTCCGGCTTACTGAGCCAGTCAGTGCCCACCTGGAAATGCTCTCGTCCTCACTACGTGAGGATGTTCTCAGAAGCTAGAAGCCACGTGAGCACAGATGTTTGGTGCGAGGCACTGCACAGCCCGGGTGTCACAGGCTCCTTTGTGGCACACATCTTTCAGGTCTATGGACTGCTTTCCCTGGCACAGCTGATGTTCACTGCAGCAAACTGAAAAGAGATCCCCAGACCACCACTGAAGAGGGCTTTACAAGGAAGATCTCATATCTGCCATCTACAGGCAGTTCTAAAATCTCACCCTCCATCTAGTTTTTTGTACCTCTTCCCTTCAGATGCTGTGGGAAGCAACGGATACCAGGTTACCATGGAACCCAATAGAGAGTCAGGCGCTCAGGAAGCCCCCAGAGCTCGTGCCTTGGACCCAGACTGCCCTGGTTCTGTATAGTGAGGGACTCCCCCAGCCAGTCATGTGGCCACTGTGTGCCTCAGATTTCCAGGTTCTCAAACTGAGGGTGGTAACTTCATAGAGTTATGGAGAGGATTAATGATTTGTTACATGTCACTCGTCTAAAACAGAGCCCACCACGATGCACACGTGCTCTCTGTTTTCAAGAGCTGTGGTCTGAGCTGCTACAAACATTCATGTCAGGTTGATAGCGCAGGTCAGAGACAACTTGGAGTAGCAGCTAGCTCTTCTTTCCCTTCCCTATGGGTATCACATTGGGGCCAGTCCTAGGGGACCTTAGACCTTCATACAAATGGGAGATAAACATTTCCGTTTTCTGCACCACCCCTACCTTATACTAAGTGCTTTACACACAGTCACCTGTAGCCTTCCTGGCCACTTACGAAGTAGGTACTGTTATGTGTATTATAAAGAGGAATCTGTCTTCTGTAGATTGAATATGATTACCATCTGAGGCCTCATGACTTTAATATTCATCTCCCTCAAATAGCGTTGCCAACAAAATTCTAAATTCCCAATTAAATTTGAATTTGAGATTTAAGAAAAAGAATGACATTTTAGAACAAGTATATCCCAAAGATTGCATGGGACATACTTATACTCAAAGTCACTCATATGTTTATCTGAAGTTCAAATTTAACTGGAAGCCCTGTGCTACATTGGGGCCCTAACTACAGGGAAGGAAGTGTCTTCTGGGTGCCAAGCACTGAACTTAGCTCTTTATAGAGTTTATTACATTTAGGTCATTGGACATGAGGCACGTCATGGAAAAGAATAATTATGAGTCGATTTATATACCTCTTTGTCAGCTAGTCTGATCTCTCACCCAGTATTCTGATTGCCAACATCACTTCTGGCATTAGAGCATTTTGTCATATTGCAGCCTATTTTCCACATAATTAGGCTTTAACTGTGCTGGTTAAGATTCTCCAGTGATGAGCTATATAGGCAGAGCCAGTGGAAAAAAAAAAAAAAGAAAAAGAAGAAGAAGCAGTTTGAAGGAAAGAGAGAGCTTTGAATTCACACAAATATAAGATTCAAGTTTAGGGTCTCCCACTGGTTGTCTCTGAGCCTCAGTTTCAACGTCTGTAAATTTCACATTCTCCCCATGGAAGCTGAGGGGTTAAATGGGGACGTCTGTGTGAGGACCTGGCTCAGGGCGGCACAGGGTGAGTGTTCCTCAGGGTCTGTTCCTGACTCTTTGTCTTTCCATTTTTTAGCAATAGGTTAAGAAAAGTGAAGACATTAAATTCTTCACATAAGTCAGTGTCTCCAGAGAAACACTACTGACAGCATTTAGGAAATGTGAGGGCCCATAGATCCAACAGAACTTGGGAAATGTTGTCAGGAGCCGTCTCAACTGGGCAGAGACTTCAAACGGTGGGAAGAGAAGAGGGCAGCTCCCAGGGGAGACTCACCTTTCATTTGGTGTCATCGGTTTTGTCCCCAGGAATTCGTCCTTGGAGTGGAGAAGGCAAGGGAGCCGGAGGGTTGAGCTTTCCTTCAGGCGTCTGAAGGAGGGTAGAGATATGAAAAACGGAATAGGAAGCCTTGTCCCGAGGAGATGCTGAGACTCAAGCTACCTGCTTATGAGATCAGAAAAATGGGGGTGCCAAGTTCTGGCCAAACTGGTTGGCCCATGATTTCCCCCTTGCGTGTTATTTACAGAATTCATTGTTGTACCAATCAAAGGCTGGCTTGGTAATGAAATTTGCATGAAAATGATGAGTAATCCTAGTGACTCTCCAGCCACACCCTCTGGCAGAGCCACCTTCCTAGGACAGCCATGCTGTGCCAGCAGGAAGAAAGCCCTGGGTAAGCCCACATTTGCTTACCCAGTGCCTTCTACGTGATGTGCCTCCTTCGGCAGCGCCGTCCTCCCTTTCTGAGGCCAGGTTCACTGCTGCATACCTTTCAGCCCGTGCCCTCTTTTTTCTAGGGGCGGCATGAAGGAAATGAATCTGAAATTCAGTTTAACTTCCCCCTGCAACAGGTTCAAAGGCTAAATTCCATTTCTCTGCCTTAGCCAGGCTTTGTAGCATCTCCAGCATAATCTGAAATTTGCTTGTGAAATAAAGACAAACACGGGCTTGACAGAAATGGCATAAATAATCAATCCCTCGTATATTTATATAGAAGCCAGGTGCGGCTCATGGGTGATTGCCTCCTACTCTATTTCTTTACCTTCACAGGAAATTCTGATAGATGTAGTGGGTCAGTTTGACGTCATCTGGGAATGTCCCTTCATCTATATCTTGAAAAATAATCAACCCAAAACCAGTTCTGGTTAACGTGGAGGGAAAACAGAATGGAAAGCTAAGAAAAGTCGTTTTCAGAGTAGCAATTGGCATTTCATAATCCTCCTTTGATCAGTTTCCCAAACATCATAACGTGTGTGTATCACATTACAGTTTCCTGATCGAAAAGTCTTATACGAGGAATTGGAAACATTTGATGAGATGAGCTTCTTGGGGAGGCTTCCAGCCTCAGTATGCAATTCCCAGACACCAAAATAACTTGGGCCTCATTCAAAACTCCTCAGCAACACGTGAGGAATGCCAAGTTCCACATCTTCACAGCAATATGGTATTCCACTTATTAATTCTGTTTGCCACAGATGGCTTCATTATGTGTATTTAATTTTAGTGCTTAAGTAAACATACACTAACGGTGTGTGAGAAATACGCACGACATCCTTAAGCAAAAAGCACAGACTGTGTAATGGCGTAAAGGGAGCCTGCTGGGAGCAAATCTATTTTAAAATGGTTTGGGGAAAATCTCTTCAAAGGCCTTGAGATTGTGTGCCTCCTTATTTGTGATGAAGCGAAGGGTTTGAGGGGGGAGCAAGATACTAATCAATGTAGCCGTAATTTGCAGCAGCAGTCACAGTGATCCTATTTTTCGCACAGTAATTGCCACATGTTGACTGTACAGATGTCCGAACACATGGGAGTGCTTCTCTTTCCGAAGACAAATGAAGATTTTCACTTTGTTTGGTAAACGTGTCAAGATTTATCACTTAGTCATGTGCCATGCGTTAGGGTGTTTATAAAATTTGGCTTTCTGCACTCTGGTTGTGTAGTTTTATGATTTCAACAACACGGCAGTGATGAAATCAATATTTTCTGGATTCAGATTTGTTTCAAGTCGCAGGAAGGATGAGGGCAGCGTTGCAGTGGTTAAACACAAGAGAACAAAATATCCCGTCCGTGGACATGACGGCCAGAAGAACATTCCCAGTGCTCCTGTCCCCTGTGTCCAAGAAAACAGGGATGAGACGAAATAAGCTTTCCAACAAGCTTTGATTGAAAGAGGCCCTGGCAGTTGGATGTCCCAGCGTTTTATCGTAGATCGGGACAAAACGCAACTTCCAAATGTGAAAAAATTGAGCAGAATATTAAACTTCCTCTTGTGAGATGCAGAGATAAAAGTACGAGATATGTTCTGATGAGACAGTGACAAGTCCAGGACAAGCTCAGAAATAATATAAAATCTAAGGAGAAAATGAATCAAAGGACAGACTAAAACATTTCAGAAACACTCAAATCTTGCCCCTGTTTCGACAATATCCAATATCCATCTGATGGAACGGAACTCATGCTGTCTGAGGTGCCCTCTTTCTGGGCCAGAAACTCAGCTTAATCCAAGTTTCAATGACTTCTCCAAAACATGGTGAAGCCACAAAAAAAAAAAAAAAAAAAAAAAAAAAGATGCTTCTAAAAATAAAACACAATCATTGGTTATAAAGATGTTGGTTTACAGTTGAGTCTGAACATTTAGGGAAACTTAGAATAACCAGAGTAGGAGAGGTTCTCTCAGCTGCATGAGGAAGAACAGTGTTCGTGTCAAAGAGAAAGTTTTGAGATTTCCTCCGGATCTAGGATATTTCCATTCTCTGCATCGTCCTAGAAACATTTAATTTCACAGAGGTTGAGTACAACGTTTTTTAACTTCTGGAAAGGAAGAGAAGTTGTGTAGAATGGAGAAAAGAATGTTATCTTGCATTGCTTCAGGAGAGTTTTGGCTGTGAATTTTTTTTTTTTTCCTCAAGCAAAAGAAAGTACACAAAGGCAGAGGAATCCTTTTGATTTTCTTATATCTTCTTATAACAGCGCTAGGCAGAGAGCTGATACTCTTTAATCATCTCTTGGTAGAATAAGTGTATCAATTTTGTGAAGCATGGTAGGCACATTATTTAATACAGTACCTAGAATAATGTGGGAACTCAGTATGTGTTTTGAATGGCTGAATAGCCGAGTCCAAGTCAGGGCAAGGAGTCATGGCATGTTGGAAAGCCTGGTAATGGCTGCACGTGAGCAGTTATGTGCATGCCTGAGGAAACATCTAGAATCTTGTCCAATGGGCACTTTAGTCCCAAGACCAGAACTTTCTTTAGGTGGCAAAATGTGTAGCATCTGATGACTCCTTGGCTGTAGCTGGGCCCAGTTCAAGGCAATGGTTCAATCTTGGACACTCAGTTTGCCTTCAGTAGTCAGATAGAAAGTCTACTGAGGGCTCAGTGCTCAAAAGCATTTGTGCAAACTGCAGAAAGCTTTGCACCATCCCCCAGGGGCCCATTCTTAAAGCTCTGGTTTTACCCTACCAATGTCCCTCCCACTCGAGTAATAATTACCTGGAAAATGCTGCCCAGTAGCATGGATGCCTTGGTAAGCATCTCTCAAACTTCAAAAACATTCTTTTAAGTTTAGGCTCACTGGAAACTTGATAAGTGGTTCTAGCTTTAGAAAACAGCTTTTCCCATTATTTTATAAAAGAGTCAATTTGGAGAAATGAAATTCAAAAGCCAAACCAAAAGAATAAGGTACAAAGAATGACCCCTGTGGTGGTGGGGAGAGTATAACTCAGTGGTAGAGCACATGCTTAGCATGCACGAGGTCCTGGGTATGATCCCCAGTACCTCCATTTTAAAAAATAGTAATAATGACTGCATGCTGGAGCACCGTTTAATGCAAAGAGGCAAGGATTTTTGGATAATTAACAGTAATGGATTATTCTTTAAATATTTGAAAAATGTGTCACCACTACTAAAGAGAAATTTAATTTTCTTATATATGCACCACTATGATGTCAAAGGAAATCTCCTAAGGGTGGTAGAAGTAGCAATCAGTAATTTCTCAAGAAAAAAAATCCCAAAGAAAATAAAAACAATTATACTAGAAGACTTAAAAAAAAAAAAAAAAAGACTTGTACAGTAGAAATGGCGGAAACTAAAATGAAAAAAAAAAAAGGAAAGCTTTTAAATTTTATTCTTTTTTTTTTACCCCCATCCTACATCTATTCTCTATATAGAGAATTTTTTTTTGAAAAGCCGAACACACAAATACTCAACAGATGGGCGAAGGCTGCCTTGAGGAGGGTTTAAAGAAAACACCTGCCCTTCTCTTCTGTGGTTCTTCCACAATTTATGGGTGTCTCAGATGATAATGGGTCATTCTTGTTTGGAAGATATAAATTCTCCTGTTCTAAAGTAGGTGCAGGAATTTTTTTTTTTTTTTTTTTTTTTTGGTAGATTCCACTACCATTGCAGGACACCAGGGAAGCTTACGAGACCTCTTGATGTCAGAGAAAAAAAATGATTAATTTTGTTGGATTTTTCTAATCAGATGCTTTCTTTACCAAGGTTTTGAGGGAAGATGGGGTCGTAGAGACAAAGAATTCAGACCTTCCTGTGAAGACATATAAGAATAATAAATATTTCTCTTTTCTCATGAACTAAACAGACATAATAAACAAATGAAGACACAAACTGTTAAACAACAACAAACAATGAAAACCCACTGCCATCCTAACATTGCTCTTCTAAATACTAGCAGTGTTTCCTCTTAGTGTCCATCATACCAATTCAAGACGTTTATGTGGGTCTTATTATTATATAAAGTTTCACACGTTGTTCTGCATAAGAATTTTATCAACCGACATAAAAAAGAATAAAAGAATGCCATTTGCAGCAATGTGGATGGACCTAAAGATCGTCATTCTAAGTGAAGTAAGCCAGAAAGAGAAAGAAAAATACCATATGATATCACTCATATGTGGAATCTTAAAAAAAATAAAAAGCCACTATGAATTCATCTACAAACAGAAACAGACTCGCAGACATTAAACAATCTTATGGTTATCAAGGAATGGGGGTGGGAAGGGATAAATCTGGGGGTTTGAGATTTACAAATGTTAGCCACTATATATCAAAATAGATTTTTTGAAAAGTCTCAAAAAATTTTATCAACTGAGAGGTTCGATTTTTTTTTTGTGTATTTTTTTTCTTGAAGTGTAGTCAGTTTACAATGTTCTGTCAATTTCTGGTGTACAGCACAGTGCTTCCATCATACATGAATGTACATATATTCGTTTTCATATTCTTTTTCACCATAAGTAAGAGGTTTGATTTTTATACTTCAATCTATGCATTGTTCTCACATTGGGACTTTGCTGCATTATATTTTTTGCACAATGTGCCTTTTTGTTTCTTAGATTCAAAATAGCTATATAACGTCCCCACGGAAGCCATAAAGATGTCCCCTTTTTTGGAAGGTGTGCATCCAGTTGAGGATGGAGTGTGGTGGGTGCAGGAAGCCCTCGTTATCTTTTTTCCAGACAAAGAATCTACAGAAGTCCAGGCAACATCCCAACACAAAAGCCTGACCTCTCTGGCCTCTGGGGCCTGAGGCCTAGACAATTACCCAAGCCCGGATTTTTCCTGAGAACGGCTGCAGGGCAGATCTGGGAGAGCACAGACATTACCTCTTTTCGAAGCAAAGTCCAAGGAATGAGGAGCTCACAGGTGCTGGCTGTGCAAAGAACAGCGTTCAGAGCTCATTCTCAAGGTAGCTGGAAAAAAAAAAAGGAAAAGAAGTCAGCCATCCAGATCTTAATTCTTTAAAATTTAAAAGCTAATTTTGTGTCTTTTAGTCAATTTCCTGCACAGGAAGGAAGAATTTATTAACTGCCGTCTGGTATTAAATGGAGTACTAATGGTAAGTACAACAATTCAACAGGTGCCAAGGAGATAGATGGAACATTATATCAATTTTAATCGTAATGCCCTGCAAATGCATTTGTAGACTGATAGCTTCTCCTCTCCAACCCTCTCCCCTCCCACTGGATTTATTTTGGGAATCTCTCTAGCTCCAAATAATCAAATGTTCATTCTAGAGAACAGAATGTTGTATGATCTTACTTACGAACTCCTCCTATGGATATGTTATCGCCCAGTTTAACTAACAGCAAGTAGCCAGGAACAATGGTTCAGCTTTAAAAAAAAAAAAAAAAAGATAATAATGACCAATGTGGTTGAGAGTCTGAATTAGGCTGAGGAAGAAATTTCCTGATTCAGAGCCCAAGATTACAACCTACAGCATGAGCGTTTATATAAAGTGCACTGTAACATCTTAAAAGAAACGACATGTCTACAGCAAAAAGATAAATGTTCACTATTTAAGACTGCATTCTATTTTTGTTCTTCATCTTTTTTTTTTTTTGGTAGAAAATTTGCCTGATTCAGTTGTCAATAGGAACAAAACACATAAAGGCACAAGTTTCATGTAAGTTTATGAAAAAATAAAGGCCAACGATTAGTGTCACCGTCAAAAAACTTATTTAGATTGAGGTCTTCTCTTACCTGGATCAGGTGCCACTTAAAAGTACAAAAAAAGAAAGATTTCTTCCAGAATGAATTTTGTTTAAAACCACACAGCAGGGCCAGTTATTATTTCTGCAGAAGGAGGTGTTTCACTGCTGCCCCAACCTGTACCCCACTTTTGGTCATTTTTTCTGTGCAAGCCACTTAACCTCATCCTCTCCTTCCTACTGGAAAGAAAGATGACCTCAGACAGGAATCACTAGACCTTTGAGTTATCCTATTTCCTTAGAGATTTAAGATGAGAGGAAGTGGATAAGCCTTTTATTCTGTTTGGTTGTTCTCCCACAATTTCTTTGAATATTAGGATTTCCCTCAACTTCCCCTTTTGAATAGTTTACCCTTATTCTTTATTTTAATGAACGAAAAAAGAGAGAGAGCAGTGGAGATGGAAAATTCATCGTTGGATGAAACTGGAATCTTAGGCAAGTGCAGAGAAGAGAAGGGCCTGGAGTAACAGAGGGTCATGGAATTTCTAAAATTATGGAAAAATTGGGATATCTTGTAGTAACTTATAATAAAAAAGCTATGAAAATGAATGTATGTATGTGTATATATGACTGAAACATTATGCTATACACCAGAAATTGACACATGTAACTGACTATACATCATAAAAGAAAGAAAGAAAGAAAGAAAGAGAGAAAGAGAGAAAGAGAGAAAGAGAGAAAGAAAGAAAGAAAGAAAGAAAGAAAGAAAGAAAGAAAGAAAGAAAGAAAGAAAGAAAGAAGAAAGAAAGAAAGAAGAAAGAAAGGAGCGAGCCATCCTTGATCAATGGTCACACATCCTCCACCAGGACACCACATGGAGACAGAAATTTATGACTTGGGGAGGAGAGAAGTGTGAATTTTCTGGTCATACTGTGCATCCCTAAAGACTTAAAGGCTCATTTAAAATTTTTCTTCAAACACGTTGTATCATCACAGACACTGAAGATGAATAGCACTTGAAAGAGTCTTTCATAGCTACACACACCAGCTCACGGGAAACGACACACAGTTTTGTCAGGACTCATTCAGACAGAATGCAGTGACCTCAGGGAACATTCTGTCACAGACATCCTTTTTCTCAAGGGGAGCATCCGGGGATCTTTAATGGTCTTCTGTTTGGAGATGTGACTTTATTTAAGCATGAGGTTTTAACTGCTGATAGAAGGTTTCTCCTTGTTCTATAGTATGTTAAACCAAAATTCTAGAACTCAAGAGTCCAGAATTTAAATCACTATGATGGGCTTCCAATTTGTACTAAAGAAATGAAGCTCTAATCTGAACTATACACATACTGCTGCCTTATTGATTAAAACTATACTTTTTCAAAGGAATATTTTGCCTGTGATATCCTCAAGAATATTTTTGGTGTAATTTTATAAACTAATATTGAATTACATTCATGAAAACCACATCTAATCTCACAATACTCACTGTGGATTCTTCATTTCCCACCTAAGAAAAGCTAAGTTCCAAACACTAAAATGCTAAATGCCATACCAAAAAAAAAAAAAAAGAAAAAAGGCACAAAACAAGCATACACACACACACACACACAGACAACAGTTGTTAGTCCCTAGTTAGAAAACTTAAAAAAAAAAAAAGTTTCAAATTTCTGACTAACCAAAGTGAAAAACAGCAAGCTTACAATGGTAATAAATTCAACCAAGAAGGAGGAATTTGAGAAGTAATAATAGTGAAGTATAAATTACATGCAGGCACACAGGTATTGCCACGCAGATGTAAATAATCTTGCTTCAAATGGACCATAAAGTTTAAATTACTTCCCACACCAACAATGTAACGCCAGGAAACAACAATGGCAAAACAAACAAACAAACAAAAAAATCCCAGCTAACCTTGGTTAAGATAATACTGTGACCCTCTAAAGAAAAACACAACAGAAGTGTAGTTGATAATTTAATGGTTGCCCTGGGTTTTCATAAATGTGTCACTTCCACCGTTAAGAAGAGCATTGGCTTCTATTTTCCCAGAGCTCAGAAACAAGAGACGTGAGAGTTGACTCTCGGCCATTCACCTGCATGTCTCTCAAACTGTCATTCCTATGGTATAAAATGAAAGACCTGTACTCTGAGGACATTAAAATATCAGTGTGTAGCCCCCGGGAGGGCTTTACTGTTCTTTTGAATTTTGATCAAAATATGTGATCACAACTTTTCACACCTATTGGACTTTCACAGTGTTTAGGTACTCATTTCTGTAAAATAGTAAACAATTACGTTTAACTTAAAAAAAAAAAAAGGCAATGTATAATCCTAGGAAGGAAACAGAAAATGTAAAAGTGAAGGAAAGGAGAGGAAAGTATTCAACACAGAACTTCGTCCTATCAATTGGCGTGTGAAGGAGGGATTACGTCCTCACATACACACAGATATACAGAAATACGTAATCACGCTATTCATATTGCTTCGCGACTAGGTCTTTAACTTAACGTAACAATTACAACACAGATAACGTTTCGTGCCATTTAATATACTTTTTAGGTGGTACTTTGTCTGTTTTTAAATATTTCACTGAGTCGATGTCTTCTTCAAATAATCGAGTATGTCTATAAATTGAAGTTTTTTCAAACGTTTGCTATTATAAATATTATTGCATTTCTTGTCCTTGAACTTAGCTCTTGGTGGGCATCCATGCTTCTTTTATCCATAGGATAAATGCCTAAAAGTGAAATTTCTAAATTCAAGAATATTGTCCTCCAGAGGGCCTGCATCTCTTATACCATACAACCTGACACAAGTTATCACTCACCGCGCTAAGGCATGCCACTCTCAAAAGTGAAAACTGTAACAAATTCTTATAATTCACATTTTTTTAACCTGCAAAATTGTATCTATGATGACAAATGCCCTAATTTTCTATCAAGGTGCTAGTCATCTTCTTATTGATTGTGAGATCATTTCACTTATAAAGGATGTTATCTTTTGATGAGTCGAATATTTTGAATATTGCACCCAGGTTTTCTTTGCTTTATGCTGCTTACAGTGATCTTTCAATGTGAAACTTTTTTTTTCTTTCCCTGATGTAATGGTATTTACCAATCATGGTTCCTTTGGTATCCTGCTTAAAAATCACTCCCCCTTGCCAAAGCTGTAACTGGTTATTAAAGGCTTGCATGTCAATCAAATGAAAATAATCATTCATTTGCTCCTCTTTTGCCTTTTCTTTTCTTCATTTAATTTTTACTATATCAGGGTTTATTTTGGTAAATGATGTAAAGGAGGAATCTAACTTTATTTTTTGCCCAATGATAGCCTTTCAGTCCAAGAGGATTTACTGAGTAATTTAATCTTCCTTATTCGACTTGAAATGCCACCTTTCTCAGGTGTATTTTGATAGCATAGTGAGAAGAAATCAAGCAACACACATAAAATTCTGTGACTGCGGTAGATATTATTGCTAATTTCACCTTTTAAAACTGTAAGTATGGGCCTCCTACTTCCATGAAATGTATGGTCCTTAAAAAAAATTCTGTGATATCAATTAGAAAGTTCAACTTTCTTTTATAAACTTAAAGTGACATCCTCAGCTCTAATATAAAATAATGCTGACTAGTATTTTTACCGCAAAAATTATAACCAGCATTCGTGGCATAAACGTTCTTCTAGTCATTCCAATGGGACTCTACCCAGTGAAAATATTGTACGTTTATGTTGCCTATCAAGGTATTAAAAGAGCCATAGTGCGAATAATACCAGCTTGAATGCAATTTAGAGACCTTATTTTATGTGTGTGAAAATCCTGAAATACTTTATCTCAGATGAAGAATTAGCGTTCCTGTCAGGAAAAATTTAAATTAAGACTTCTTGGTTTACAACTTGGCAAAAATCGCATCTGAAATCCATTTTTTGAAGCTCTATAAATCAAAGGAGCTCGGCAGAGCCCAATTTTGTTGTTGTAGTTGTATGTGAAAATATTTAGATCTGGGCTGGCAGTGTTTCCCAGTAGTGCCAAGTAAAAGCAATCACCTAGATATTAAATTCTGAAAAAAAATCAAGGAATATAAATGCAGACAAAAAAAAAAAAAGAACCTGACTTACTATTTTTCCATAAGGGTATGAATGCTAAAAATAAATGACGGGCAGGCTCTCCAGAACATAATCAACTATTCCTTTTTAAAAATATAAATATTAAGACAGTGAAAAATTCTTTTTAATGAAGCGTCTCCCCAGAAGAACCAGCTTTCGTAAGAATTGTCAACAATGGCATTGAAATAGAAAATATTTTGAATATTCCTTTTATTACCTTTCTTTTCTAGACAGTGAACTATCTAGGTTTACTTTGGGGGAAAATAGGGGGTTTTGTTTATTTGTTTGTTTGGCTTAGATAAGATCTGTCTCTAGATATAAGCCTGGCTACATCTGATGCTTCTGCCCAAGTGTCCTTTTGAAGAGGGAAACAAGAAGAGGCTTCGGGTGGATGGTACAAGGTAACTTTCACATCTGTTTTATCACAAATGGAAAAGCAGAGCTTTCATTTTCCCATTCCCTATTGTATGAAAAGTGGGTCCTGTCATATCAAATTAGAACTACTTTAATTTGTGATATAGCCTAATAAAATCTCTTGGTAAAAGAATTCACGAAATAGACTTTCTCAGAAGCAGCATAAGAGGTTAAAGGCAAGAACTCGAGCCCGCCCACCTGCATTCCCATCCCAGTTTTGCCCGTGAGGATTTGCATGATGCATGGAACTTATGTAATCTCCCTGGGCCTCAGTTTCCACAACTGTAAAAGGAGAATAAAAAGCAAACAATCAAAAGGTGCCTATTTGATGAGGTGGTTGTGTCACTTGAAAGGAGCGATGGTATAAAAACCCTTGGAACGGTGCCTGTCAGCCAACAGGTTCTAGGATTTTGCTGTTGTAGTTGTATGTAAAAGAGTCCTTATAATTTAAAATTGTACATCCCTCAGCTTTTCATGTTGGCTTTTTTTAGTCCTTCGTAGTTTCAAAATTGACAGCGACAACGTAACCAGACCACTGCTTGATTGGACGAGAACATAAAAGAGCTTTATGAAAATGGCAGATAATGAAGAGTCAAGTCAAGCTTTTAATTTGACAGCATTGACTGAGGGTCCTCCTGCCCCATTTCGGGACAGTTTTAAGCTAACCCAAGCCAGCAGGTCATCATGTCCCTGGATAACTGAAATGCAGTCCTAAATGTGACTTTATGGGTAACATAAAAATGGAACATTTAAAAAAGTTTTCTTTTCCTTTTCTTAAAATAATACTAACAAAAACTAAAGCAACCAGGCCATCCTTTATTCTTATTTAACCAAAAGATTAGCACAGTGGGTTGCTGGTTTTCTTTGACTTTTTTTTTTTTTTTTAATTTTCCATTAAGCAAGTTCTTTTAAAACACATTTGAACTTTTCCCATCCCAGTGATTCCCACGGACAGTTGGCAAAGAATCTTGGATAACTTGCAAAACTGGGATTTTTTCCAGGCATGAGTAACTTGTTAAAAAGCCACTATTTCCTTAATACTAACAGTAAATAGAGTTCACATCCACATAAATCCTCGGTGGCCCATTGGGGAAAGTTTTATGTGTGTGTGTGTGTATGGAATTTTTTTTTATTCATAAAACACTTGGCTCTCAGCATGTCTGTTTATATTCCACTTCTTAAAAATAAATACACAGTTTATGCCAGCTGAGGTTAAAAGATATCCTTTTTCCAGTTGCCTGCTGTGTGCCACTGATTTTATGATGGATGAGTTCAGGATACCTGGCTAGAATGCTTGAAGATCTTATTTACCAAAAAAAAAAAAAAAGGAAGAAATTTAATCACCATGTAATTAAAATACATGTTTTCATGAAATTGAATTTTAGTGGGAAAGCTCAAATAAATATTTTCAAGACTTACAGGAACAATTAAATGTTTAATTTTAAATTCAGTTAGCAAAGTTTGTGGGTGTGTGTGTATGCATAGGGATGGCGTAAGTTACTTTGGTAATTTTCTAGCAGAGTGCTCTGGGCATACGTTATCTCCTATTTATCAGTTGAGAATAATTACAGGACGTTTCCTATGGACAAGTGTTTTGAAGAACACGTACTTTGAAGTTATCCCTTATTAAGATTTGTTCTGTAGATGTGTTTGGTGAGGCTGGCAGTGGTTAAATGAGACTTTCCAAGGCCACACCTGGACACAGCAGTGGACCAGGGACAGGAACATGAGGGACACTTCTCCCTGCTCTCCTTTCACATGGCTCTACACTAGAAATTCTCCATGAGTCTCTTTATCTGGGTGACAGACTCCTCCCGCCTCTGCTGGGCTGGCCTGGGTATATTTTGATAATAGGCAGTCCCGTGAGATAGCTTGCATTTCCTGCTTCCGGTCAGATGTTCCCCAAGAATAACTTTTCTACATATGTTTTTGCATTTTTGATCACCATCCCAGCTGGGATCAGGAAGTTTGGAGGCAGCATGGAAATGGAACATAATTGAAAGTCACAGTGGCACTTTTTTGACTTTCAAAAATATTTAATGTTCTGGTCTTCCTGCAACGGAAAAAAAAAAAACCCCTATATCATCTATTATCTCCTTAAAAGTATGCTATCACTTCAGTTCTTTACTCAAGATACATTTTCATTTAAAAGAATAAGGGCACAGTTATATGGGAATAGGAGATTTCCCAAGGTCAGACAGTCAGTCACTGGGAGATACGGGGTGGGAACTTTTAAAATTTTTAATTGAGGGCTTAATTGAAGCACTAGCTTCAGTGACTTCTTCTGCCAATTAAAAAAAAAAGTTTACCATCTTATAACTTCTATAATGAATGTATTTAAATAATTTAAATAGAGGGTTAGAGTAGAAATAAATGTCTCCTCAAAAGGCTTAAAGAAGAATCCAAACATCGTTTTGCTAAGTCACTCTAAAAAACATACTCACTCCTCTGAGCGTCATTTTGCTTATCTACCAAATCAAGTGGTATCACAACTGCACACACGATGTTTATTAGAATTAATTTAAAACATGTATCAAGTTGAGGGTAGAAGGGTATATATGTGTGGGTGGGGAAGGCGATGTGGGAACTCTGTATTTTCTGCTCCGTTCTGCTGTAAACCTGAAACTGCTCTAAAAAAAATAAAGTCTATTAAGAAAAAAAAAAGAGAGAGAGAGAAGAACAAGAAAAAAAAAGAAAGAAAGATGGACAGAAGCCCATACTTTTGTCAAATAAAAAAAATCAGATTACAAAATAGGGAAAAAAAAAATTAATCAAGTGTTTGGATGGTGTCTGACCCCTAAAATGGGCTAAAAAATGTGAACCCCTTTGCTGATCATCTTCCCTTTTTCTGTCCTCCCTTCAGAATGTGGGTCTGACCATCCTTAAAAAGACGAGCTTTTCAGAGACACAGCTGCATCCTCGGATAAAGCCCCTCACCCAGGCTGGGATTCTGTTGGCCAGTAAGATTCTGACTGGAACAGAAACAGGCGAAATTCAGGTTTTCCTGCTAATCTGGACCACTGCTATTTCTTTTATCCATGTTTTATTAAGATTAGACAAACTGTTTAAGGAAAATAAATAGTCATCTGTATACTTACTCCTAAAATCCTGAGCCATTCTCCAGCTTGAGATCCCGCCCGCTGCCTGTCACTGTCATTCCGACAGCTGAGCAAACTCTCTCCTTCTCGCTCTTTCTTGGGTTTCATTTGAAAAACCCAGGAAGAGCTTATTTTTATTGCTATTGTTGTTTATTTTGTTCTGTTCTGCTATTTGTCTTTTCTTTTTTTTTTGAGAGTTTTTTCTATGAAAATTCCAAGATTTGTTTGTTTGCTTGGTATGGAACACGCAGAAGGAAAACCAGTGTTTACTGGGGATCAATGACTGTTCAAGCTCTTTGCGTAACTTACCTTGTTGAATCTCATAAGAGCCCAATGATGTAGGTATTTTTCTCTTCTTCTACTGTGTGGCAGTTTGGTTGGGATGGTAAATGGCAGAGCTTAGATTCAAATCCACGCTTGTGTACCTCCAAAGACTGTTTTTTGTTGGTAAGTCTTTGTCCTTCTGCGTCCACTAAGCGGTGGGATTCTGACCACCTATCATCAGAGTTTATAGAGCAGTTTTCCTCCAAGAGGAAAATCTCCCAGGTCAAGCACACTTAGGAATCTGGTTTTAACATGCAGCTCTTACGCAGTTTTAATCGATGTTAACTTTTTTGAGTGGGAGAACCGCTTTGGTGATGCTGCAGGAGCACGCCGTCCTACCTGGAGGTGCCTGATGAAGTGTTGAGATGCTCAGGACCTGGATATCCGCAGCTTACGCTCAGGTGACTCTGCAAAATAACCTTTCAGTCCAGCTGCAGTGGTATTCATTGTATTCATCACCGTTTCCTTGGCTTGAATATGTTTCAAAATAAAAAGTTGGACAGTGCTGTTTCTGTGCATTTTGGATACTAGTGAATTCTTAAATCACCCTGTGACCTGGGGCGTACACTCTCTTATCCCCTGAGTTTCCTGTATACTCATTTGTAATCAATGTGACAGTAACAGGCTTTTTTTTTTTTTAATTTAATTTATCTAAGGGAAGCTGATGTCCTGTTGGTTTGTATGAGTTTCAGGGTTGCTGCATATTATTAACTAAAATGTTGTGCCAGGTTTGGGGATTCCCTTGAGCAGTTGTGAGGTAAGTAAATTGGGTCCATAGGTACCATTGACAATGTCGTGATCCCTGAGCTTGGGGTTCTTGATTCATGATCCTGCTGCTCCCCAGGTCCATATCCAAGCTTAGTACCTGCTGAATGTTAATGAACTGGGGGACTGAACAGATCCCCAGGGATCTGGAGGGTAAGGATTCAGACCTATAAATGAAAGAGTGAAAAGGGAAAAGGGAGACAGCTTCACACAGAGACAAGATGTTGAAGAAGGTGAGCACGCGAACCACAGTTATTTGAGCACTTCCTATGCGCCAGCTGCTAAGGGAGATTTTCTTAATTATTCCTTCCAAGTACTTATAATACCCATTTTATAGGATGACAGGTTACAATTTAGAGTTTTAGTAAAGACCAGCAAATGGTGGATTCAAACTCAAATTATTGGGGTTTAGAGCCATATGTTGAGTGCCTGCTATTTGCCAGGCACCTGATCCTTGCCAACAAAGGCCATGTTTATTTAGTGAGGGGGACTTCAGCCTTACAACCCATGCTTTGGGAGAGAGAGAGGAAGAGAGGAAGGAGGAAAATACTTATTTGACACCAACTATGCACAAGCATGGGATAAGCATATATTATGTCATTATGTTTAAATCCCGCTCATCAGGATATGATTATAGAAGACATGGTCACGTGGAGGTCCTCATCCGGTTGGGGAAAGACACCTACAATGTTAAGGATACAGGGATTGAAAACAATGGTGCTGACCCAGGTGTCTGGACACCCTGAGTCTAGCAGCATTGTATTGGTAAACAATACCACACC
Source organism: Camelus ferus (assembly GCF_009834535.1). NCBI lineage: Eukaryota > Metazoa > Chordata > Mammalia > Artiodactyla > Camelidae > Camelus > Camelus ferus. The sequence goes on along the minus strand of NC_045722.1, from coordinate 17,927,872 downwards.
TCTATGTCTCTATCATCCTTATTCAGCTGTTTCACAGACAGACCTAAAGAGCTCAGCAATCAGATAGTGATGGCAGGAACATTTTATCAATAGAGTTTGCCCAGTTAAACCATGTGGAGAATATACTTTTGTGCAGGGATGATGTGCATCTTAGATGACTTCGCAGGTCAAAGAGTTCTGATCTTAAAAATGAGGGTAGTGAAACCTGGAACCAAGGCAAGACTAGGCAGAGAAATAGCAGATAATCTGGTCTTGGGAAGCTAGGATGCACGAAGTGTGTTCCCTGGTCGTCTTCTGACCCAACCTCTCTGGATTGGGTGGAAAAAATGGACACTAAACAGAAGAGTTCTGGAATCATGGCCATTGTTCTGGAAACTCCACGTGGCTCCTGGAGGGAGAATCATCCTGACTGACAGGTGCTGTGAGGTGGTATGAGCAGTCCCCAGACATGGATGGTTTGAATCCTGCAGTGAGATCCTGAGAATTCCTGGCGGGATCGCTGGGCACGCTGGCCGGGGTCCCTTCAATATCCTCACCATATGTAGCCCCACATTTTATGTTATTGAATTCCTTGCCCTCTGTTTAGACTATGGCAGGACTTTGCCTTGATTTTCTCAAGAGTGTGTAACTGAGGTTTAGTTTCTTTTTGGAGAAAAGGGGAATTAGAACACTTTGAAAAGCCGTTTCAGAAGTACTGGCGCCACACTAGCACTTCCTCCTCTATGTGAGTAAGGATTCAAAGGCAAGTGGATGGAATATTATGTGGCTAAATAAAAGAATAAGAAAACTCTTTATTACCAATATGAAATTATTTAAAATAGATATTGTGAAAAGTAAAACAGTGAGTTCAGTATATTTGCATCCCTGTAAATATAATGTATGTTATATATACATCCACACATGCATATTTATTTTATATATATTCACATATTTATTTTATCTGAATAAAACATCTTTAGACAGATAGACAAGAAACTTATAAGATGAGAAATGAATGGCTGGAACACAAGGGTAGAAGAGGTTTTTTTTTTTTTAAATAAGAAATTCAAGAGAAGAGGTTTTCACAGTGTGAATTTATGAGTTCGGAAGCAAATGAATTTGATACTTATACAAAGGATAGATAAAATATAATTTTTGAGGTGGTACAATGGAAAAATCATTGATTTTATAACTACATGTTTTGAGACATTCTTCCTCCTGTCTTTATGCCACTTGAAATTATCTTACGCTGTACTTCGGAAAGCCCTTGAAATAATAAATGTAAAATATTTTACACTTATGGGACTTGCAAAATACTTATTAAGTAAATGGAACTTAGTACTAGATACAGGTTTGTTTCTTTTGTTTATTTATTTTTTAAATAGATGTTTCTTTTGAGATACTATGTCCCACACTCTCCCCAATACTGGGGAGAGGCTGGATGAAGAGGGAGACGATATAAATTTAAAAGGAGACTTTAGAGAACACAGATGTATCTACTAGGTTTCAAGGACTGGAACTCAACTGTAATTAATTAAGGAACTTTTTTTTGTCAAATTAGTGCGGCCACTGTGCGTGTTCAGCCTCTTGTGCCATCGTGATATCCTTTATGCCATCTCGAAACTATTTTTAAACCATGTATTATTAAAAAAAGGGATCCAACTTGGGTATTCATTAGGTTAAGATGGATGAGAATAAAGCTTTATCCTCAACAGATGTCCCACTTTGGCATAACAATCTAATTCTATTTAATTTAGTCACTGGCATCCTCGCCTCCTCCTGTCACAGTGAATCAACCTGAGTGCTAATTTTTGAAGCAAAACCTCTGTGATCATTTCACTCGTGATTTAATCCAGATCTAACCTCAGGCCTTTAGAGGTTCGAGGTCAATGACCCAATTTATTCTGCCATCAGCCCCTGTATCAGTAACCATTGTTACTCCTCTCAAGGTTTTTACAACATGCATTATTCCCTGGACGTGTATTCCCACCAAATTGTGCAGGCAGTTAAAGATGACTTCAGCTGCAACTTGGAGAAACTTGGCAAGAGGTTTTTGGAGTCTCTGGCCTTTGGTAAACAGAGAGAAAAGCGTATTGAGTATAATCTTGGCTTCCGTAAGCAGAAAGCAACCAGAAACCAAACCATTTGACTTTCTCCAGTGAAAAGAAACTTCGTCATTGGCATCCATGCCAGTCGTCAAAGAATCTTACAAAGAAATCCTGGAGGCTGCAACAGACACTCTATATACGTGCAATATACACGCGATATACAGCCATTCTGGGTAGAATGCTAAATGTTCTCAGAGATGAATGAAAACACACAAGCTCAAATCTGGGTAGCTTTGTTTCACTCCTTTTTAACAACTAGTTTCATTTTAGTCTCCCTCATCCAGCACAGTTAATACATTTTATGAATTTCCCTTTATGTTTTAAATAATTTTCCCTTCCCTGGTGTACCCCGAGCGCGTCCGCAGGGGACAGCACGCACGTTGGAGAAGCTCTCCTTAAGTAAAGGAGAAATCCCAGAGATGTGCAGCCCCACGCAGGAACCGCTGCTCAAGGGCTTCACCTGTCCCAGGAGAAGTTAAACTGGGTTTCTGTGTCAAAGATGCTGAATGAAATCGGGGGTGGAATTGTTAAAATTGGAAATGACCTATTTAACTACATGCGCGTTCCCGTGATTGGTATAAATACGTCCAACTTTCTAATTTTCTCATCAGAATGAACTTATCATACACTTTGATGCAGAAAGTCTTTTTAGCGATGCGTTAAAAGGAAAAAAAAATCTGTATGACTGATCTTTATAATCTTTACGATTTCTCTTTCTCACTCTTAATAACAACAATACAAAGATGGCTTAAATCCCACTGAAGTTTGGGGGAGAAAAAAATAATGGGATGGGAGTCGCTAAGAGAAGTCATAGAAATGAGCTTGCAAACTAAAACAAGTTATTTATTTTGGCGCCATCACAGATCAGAAACAGAATGCATAGTTAGCTGATAATTACAAGATAATATGGGACTGTACTTTATTTCCAAAATTTCATTGCTATGTGTGCATAATTGGACTTTTCATAACATTAAATAGTTGGAAAATAACCTAATAATTTCTATTTCACCCTTCCCAAATCATTCAGTCATCAGCTATAAATCTTAGGAAAATCCCAAAAGTTATTACGAGGGAAAGTTAACCAGAATACCCCACATATAATGATTATCCTCTTATTAATGAGACATGAGTACACCTTGGTATCCATTTATCTGTTGCTGTAAAAGGCAGATTTTGAAATGTCTTAAAAACAAAAATGTACAGTGTAGGCAGAGCTTAACTGAGCAAGCAAAATCAGACTGGAAGGCACTGGAATGTACCCCAATCAGCAACTCGTTACCACTAGAGGTAGATGTTTTCAGTTAAAGGCCCCAAACATCTATTCAGATGGATTTTGCATGCAGAACTTAAAAATATATATCTTAAGTTTTGCATTTCGCTACGGACGACTAAGTGTTTTAGCTAAAATTTCATCAGACTTGGCACAGACTTCACATCGTTTACATAGTTTTGCTTTTCTTTCTTTTTTTTTTTTTTTTTAACAAAAGGATATTTTGTTTTTAGAGAATTGCATTACTTTCTTTTACTTGTTTCTTTTTTCGGCTATGTGACCTTTAAGAAAAGGTTGTGCTGCATATTTCAGCCACCAAACATTGAGAAAATTGTCTTAACAGTAAAATAATATTCTCACTGCCAAATGTACAAATTCTCACTAACAGCAACCCCGGCCTCCAAGGCCCGGAGCAGCGCTTGGCGATGCTGGCATGGAGGCCCTGGCAGAAGGCTGCCCTGAAATCCATCCGCCGCCCTGTCATTCACAGCTTTCTGACTCAAACCAGCTTGGCGCCCACCCTGGTTGGCTGACCCGTTGCCCCAAACCCTGCTGTCCTCGGTTGGCAAAGGGTTTTCTCCGGAGACCTTCTGTCCTTCTGTCCTGGGCTGACTGACAGCTCTGACCACTGGGGCCGTTCTCTGTGACTTTATTTTTTTTTAATTTTTTTGGACAAAAGTGAGGGACTCACAAAAATGCAATCCTGTGTGTTAGTGTGTAAATAATATTCATCCGCACACACACACCTGCGGATATATATTTACATTGCTTTGCAAAGAGTTTATAGCTGATACACGAAATAAAAAATGTGTTTCTTTAAAAGATGGATTGTTTGGGGGAACAGTTACTGTATTATATTTTATGGATTTTTTTTATCAAGTTGCCGAGGAAGTCATGTCAATGTTGACGATCCCTGCATGCCTCAAATTCCACTTGCCTTACAGGCCTAATGTTCAGGGTTTACATGAGGATATAAATAAACATTATTTCTGAGTCTTAACTGGAATTATTCTTTCGAAATCAGTGAAGAGATGAATGATGAACAATCATGCTATTTTACATGATTTTCGTTGGTAACCACTGAATTCAAGTGAAACCCTTTAAAGGGGCACCTTTGATATTTTGCACAAAACTCAACTGCCATGCTCTGGTGTGTGTGTGTGTGTGTGTGTGTGTGTGTGTGTGTACCTGTGTGTCACGTGCTCATGTGTGTGGCTGTGCATGTGTGTCTTTATTTCCTTTCCCTGCGCTGCCCTGTCTATGACTGGGAGGGTCAAGTCCATGACAAGTTCATTTCTGGGCCAATTCTGCCAAATTATATGATGTGAATTGATGTCCACTAGGGCTCAGAACAGCAGCTTGATTTAAGTCCTTAGATTGAACTTGTCTACAATTGTTAGGGCGAAAGGCCAGTTCATACCTATTAATTAGTCTAATTTATCTAAATCTACTTAATTTTATACTTTGTAGGTCATATAGCTGTCTGAGATATATCTGAAAAAAGTAACGCCCTGGAAATCCAGAAATAAAACCGTTCCCCAGAAAACAATTGCTACCAAGCTATGTTCTATTTTTTTTTCAATTTACAATTTTAGACAGTTTTGTAAATGAATTATTGGTGGTGATAGGCTAACTCTACGTGAAACAGCCTCGGGCAGCTTATCCTGTGGGCACTGAACCAAAATATTAAAATCAGTTCGAGGAGTCACCTGATTTTGTTAAAAACTATGGCAGGCTGGGATTCTGGAAAATAATTTGTCTTCTGTAAAGGCTTTCTTCCCAGTAGAGAAGTCCCACACAAGTATTAAATCTCAAAACAAATTAATTCGTGCCTATCACTTGAAATTTTTACAATTTAGACATTTAAATATCAGAGTTCCATTTAATGGTATGAACAGGTTGTAGAGATTTGTTAATTTGAAATTCCATTTGGTAACCGACGCAATAACTTGTCTGGCATTAAAACTGAGTTTAAGGTAATCACCGCACTTGCTCTTTTGTTCTAAGTGCTTTACAATCTTTAATTCACATAAAGCATCTGTGAAATTTAGTTAGGAGTGTGGTGAGTAAAATTTAATCCCTGTTTTTATACCAGCATGTTCTGAAACATGCTTACATAGCTTTCAATCTTCCTGTGTGAAAAAAATCCATGTGGGAATCCACAGGAAAGTATTTTAGTGATATTCTAAACCTTTTGGGCAACAGAAAATTAACGTGCTAACAGAATTAAAACTATGCCAAGCTAAAGACTATTTCCTCCATTGCTTTTTGACACCAATTGGAGGAACAACTGTAGAAGCAAATGAACATTCGGGGATCATCTTGGTGGCCAAATTCTGCTGAGGACATGACTGGTAGGTAGAAATGATGTGTATGTGGCATGTCTGCTTCCACTCGCACCTCCACTGTCCTCTGTCCAATGCAGACAACACTCACAACCTCGTTATTTCCTGGGACCCTCAGATCAGCCTCAGATGCCTTCTCAGTGCTGTGTTTCTGGCCACCGTTGGGAGATGAGGACAATTACACACCAGCAGGAACCCTTCTGAAGTAAGTGATGACAAAGTATAAGCTTTGGAAATGTCTTTCTGGGGTGGATACAACATAAAGGCTGCTGTTGATAAAGTGACCAAAGAATTTAACATGGAAGATGTTTCAAGTAAATTTCATCTCGTGAGGTACTAATCTGGAAATATTTATCTAGCACCTTCCATGTGTAAAGGGATTGTGTCAATACACACCAGGACAGTGCACACACACACACGCACATGCAGGCACACACACTGAATATTTCTGTCCTGCCCATGTCACAAAGGATTTGTGACGGTGCTTAAGTATTTTACACAGAGGTATATGTTTATGTGTGCATATATGTGTGTGTGTGCAAATTCAGGATGTAAATAAATGAAGCAGAATAATAGAAAAATTTAGGGTAGGATACGATTACCAAACAAGTCATGCCTTCTAGAAGGTGATGTGAAGTTGATGAAAATAAATCAAACTTTTGGCTTCAAGTTTACTTCCCAGTGATCAAAGCAAAGAAGGGAACACATTCAGTTATAAAGACTTACCGGATAATAGGCCATATGTTAAAACCAAACAAGAGAGATTTTCCAGATATTGAGATGAGAGGAAATTTCTCCCATGGATTCTCATTTAGAGAACGTTGTACTGTTTGATGAGTGGGAAGCTTGCCAACATCAATCCAATAATTAAAATATTCAGTTGGATGTGACAATTCTTCTCATAGCCCTTGAAATATACCAGTGACCTCACACCCATGTAAAATACAATAAAAAGCAAGTCTATGAAGAGAAAACCTTGTCAGAAAAAAAAAAAATGCAGCTCTCTTATGATCTCTCATTTACCAAGGGTAGAATTTAGAAAACTGACATTCAAATCAAACTACACAGAGGTGATAATTCGGGTGGGCGGGGGAGGTGGTGGTTAGTGAAATCCGGAGGGTGGGCGTATACGCTCCCATTCCCAACACAGAGAACTGTCGTCTTTGATCTGTGTTACACATGAGCCTTCTGAGGACTGCAACTCATGTTTAGATACCTGGTATGGATAAAAGAGCAGAGAGTTAATAATCCTTAGCAAGAATCTGGGGTGCAGGTACATGTGGAGCTAATTAAAAGAGCATCATAGTGCTTAACAACTGACTCTGGGCAGCAGGATGTCAAAGTCCTTTTGTCACAAGCCAGATGTTTTCCCCACCTTAACCTAGAAGAACCAGATTCTTCCTTAGGAACTGTTCCTAGTCTGTTCTAGATGGGAAATGGGTGTGCAATGCCTCCAAGTTCTTTCCTGCAGAATCTGTGTTTTTCAGGAAGCATTAGTTTTAAAGGATGACAGAGAAACTTTATGATCAAATACATTTGGGAATCAATGGCAAAACCAAAGTTCAACAAGTTATTTTCTTTCAGGACTTCTCAAAGCCTTGATGAGGTTCCTGTAAGCTGCAAATTGCCAAAAGTAGTCACGTTTTCCAATGCTGATTGAATTATGGGCCCCTCTTTTCATGAAGCGTTTTGGTGACATAAATCTCTATAGCAGTTATAGCCCAAGTCGGTAAGTATTTCAGCCTAGAACATTATTTTAGTAGGCATTGCCACCTTTAGCATAATGCTTTGAAAATTCATCCATGGTGTAGCACCTATCAGTATTTCATTCCCTATTCATGGCCAAATAATAGTCCATTGTTTAGATATATCATCTGTTTACCATTCATCAGTTGGAGGACGTCTGGGTGGTTTCTACCTTTTGGTTATTAGGAATAATTCTGCTATGAATATTCATGTACAAGTGCTCTTGTGGACATATGCTTTCATTTTTCGTGGGTATATACCCAGCTGCAGATTGCCAAGTCAAGAGTAATTCGTGTTTAACCTTTTAAAGAACTGCCAGATTGCTTTCCAAATGGGGGCACCATATTACATTCCCATCAGCAGTGTGGATGTTCTAATTTGTCCATCACCTGAACAACTCTTGATCCTATCTGACTTCTTGAGTATGCCCATCCTAGTGGGTGCGAAATGGTATCTCATTGTGGTTTTGATTTGCATTTAATTAATCACTAATGATGTCAAGCATCTTTTAACATCTTCACTTGGCCATTTGCATAAATGATAGGGGTAGAAGCTGGGGAGTGTGACTGCTCACATTTTTGACAATATCAATTTCCATGTTCCTTTAAATTAAAATTTAGCTCTATTTTAAAAGTGAAAAATCCAACTTATTGTTTCTAAATCAGAATATTTACTTTTTACTTGAAAGGGGGAATATATCCTATGGAAATAATCTAATGGAAAAATGACCACATAATAGGGTTTGAACTTGTGCCTAACATCAAGAAAACTAATAGGAGTTTCCCTTAAGCTCTGCCTAATATTTTGGCTCGAAGCAAAACCTGACACCAAGTAAAGATTCACAGAGTGTTTGATTAGCTATTCTTTTCCTTCTCAAGCCAACATAATTAGTTTTAGGAAAAAATAATATAATAAGGACAAGTAGTGTCTGACCGATATTTCCATTTCATTTTTCTCTGCTTCTCATCTTCTGCCAACCCCAGGAATAGAGGTTGTTTTTTGGAATCTTGAGCAGGAAGAAACCAAGACGATGATAAGAGGACAAATGAATATTAGATTCAGTGTTTCATGCCTCAAAAATGTTTTCTTTCGTTTATACATGGTAGAAAGATGTGAAAAGACCTCAGGCAGGATATGCAATTCTCTGAGGAACTTTTCATTTCCTAGATTATATGTTTGACTCTAGACTGTAAAACTTACAGCACAGGCTAGAACCACACACAAGCTCAGTAGGAAACTTTCATTCGAACAATAGGGTTGTTTTCCCATTTTACATGGGACATGATGCTTTGTATTTTAGCCTGTTTAGTGAATCAAACTTGGGGCTTACTGTTCTAGAAGCCAAGGCTGCTCATTAGAAGAAGACTGTCACAGACAAAGAGATAAGGGAAGAGAAAGGTGGGCTTTGGAAATTCAGGCAATGAACATGAAATCTACAAAATTGAGTTCTTAAGATCGTGGGAGGGAATCCTAGGGAAGTTTTAAGGTGCCTTATAAAAACTAGATTTGCTCTCTTTATAGTCTCAGTGATCTCTTCATATCCTCAATCTTCATCAGCTCACTGTTAGTTCATCATACATAGCTGTACCGATAACAGAGTGACACTATGATTGTTAAATCTTTGCCTTCCTAATATCGTAGAGAGAGAATCAGAGCCACCAGCTAAACAAGTTCACAGGCAAGTCATCTCAATTTCATTCTCTGTTTCCTCATCTTTAAAGACAGCGGAAAGCATACACTTTCTATCTCCACCACAGAGCATTTATGAAAACCAAATGAGATGATGGATGTGAAAACACTTTGAAAACCATAAAGTCATATTATTAATATTAATACTATTATTACACAGTTCAGTCACTTTTTTAGACTCGCAGCTGCTCCTTGAGATCATCCTGAAGAAAGGAAGGCTGAAACCACTGCTAAATTAAGATTCAAGATGAATCTGTGAATTCTCCTCGTCTACCAGATATCCTTGGTAATTGAAAGTTGATGTATGACTCCATTTGTAAAAATGGAAGAGGAGCTCTGACACTGACTTACTGAGTTTTCAGTAAAATAAATGTACCTCTGACAGGTGTAAGATAATGAGACCTGAGGATGGGGCTGGGTGAGGAAAGCTACTCTTTCCAACTTAGGTGGTTGAAGTTTATCTATACGCAACACAATGACGCTATCGTGTGACAATTAAACACACGGTGCAGTAAAACGTTTCCTTCCCAAAATGTTCTCAGTTTCCACCTCCTCCAACCCTTTGTCGTGACCCACATATTCCTGAGACTTGTCACATCACCCCTGGTGTAGAAGGTGGCTGCTGTAAAGTGAGTAGAGACCACTGACTGTTTTCTCCTAATTTCAAGATCGCAACTAAAAGAGCAACATAGAAACTCCAAGAGAGGTCGAAGAAATGTGTCTGCTGGTCTGCAGTCCTAGTGAATGCATAGCGTTAGAACCTTATTTACGCCGAAATTTATTTCGTCCGCACACTGTGCTTGGAAACTAAACCCCTGGAACAAACTCTCTTCACTGGTTTAATAACTTCAAAGAACTTGCTACTTTTAAAAGGTAAAGAGTTGCTTCATTTGCTTACAATTCAGAGTCACGTCCCTCAGGCTTGAATAAAGCGGTAATAATAAAACCCCAACACAAACACAGGCAGATCATTGAGTCGGTGGCTTTTGCATTGCCTTCAGCCAAATGAGGTTGAAAAATCGTCCCCAGTGAAGCCTGGCCAAAACAAAATCTCTCTCCCAGGGGCCTATTAGTTGCCTTCTGTCTTAAAAGAACGTGCCTTTAGGGTATGTACCTTCAGGGACTTTACACACCTGGCCAGCCGTGTAGAGATGTTTTATGCTGTGCAGAGATCCATCTTAGATTAAACTCATCCACTGTAAAGTATGAATGTATCGACATGTAAGTCTCTCCTGGGTATGTTTGCATTTTTAAATTGGACCGTGAACTAATCAACCCAAAATTTCTGGACAGAGTCATCTCAGTACTTGTGGGTTGGAGTCCTTCCTCCTCTTCTCAATTTACACAGAAAAAGACCTTTATACACCAAAGTGTATGTAAGAGCAGTTCAGGAGGACCTGTTTGCCACAGAATCAAATGTTCTGGTTAAAACTGGACCTTTGGGGGCAAGAATTGAAATCTGGATAATTTTGGTGGTGGTGTGGCCACTATTAAACTAGAAAATAGCCCATTTGCCCACTCTCTCTCTTATTAACAAGGCAAAGGAGAAATCCTGAAACTGCCCAAACTTCAATTTAAATTTGTCTGGCACTCTTTTTTCATGCTAACGAGAACAAAATAGAATGAGATCACGTAGAACATTCTGGTATCCACAGTTCAACGATCAAATCACTGGTCTCACCATTGGCTTCACACGGAGACACATGATGGGTGTGTATTAGACACACACAAGCCATTTAATTGATTTGTTGCATTTTAAAATTGCATCCTTTGTGCGAAGCCTCCAGGTCGAAGTATAATTAAATCATTATTCATTACGATATATTCTTAAAATATAACAGCAAAGCTATAGCAAATAAAAGCCAGCCCCTAAAGCAATGTATTGTATATTATTTCTTCATCCGGCAGGTTCTACCTTGTACAACTTCCTCACCGTTTAACTTGTACCTCATGACCTAGAATAGAATCCTGGGCTCTAGCTGAACCTTCTAGAAGAGTGAGAAGGGGGGCCATGTGGGAAGGGGTCATTTTCAAGACAATGAGTTCGGTTCATTTAAATAGAAACTGAAGGAATATGTGAGTTTGATTAAAAAGAAATGGAAATAGATGTAGATTAAAAAAAAAACAAAAAGACTTACCAAAACTGGTTTGTTTTTTAAGCTGCATTCAGGGAAAACACACAAACAAACAAGATACTTCAACCTTCAGTTTTTTTTTAACAGTATGTCACATATTTCCTAAACTTTGACATTGCTTCACCTTTCTTGTTTAGCACTACCAATATTTACAGATTTTAAGTGCTTTTATTTTAACCTAAACTTAGCTTTGTCCATTTCTCTGTTTTACCATAAACCTGTGTTTTTTAGCATCCATGGTGACTCGTGTTGGTTCAACTTTCTGAACAAGTGTTCTCTGACAATCTGTAAACCTCTTCTCTCTGTACAAATTATGGCTAAATTCTAAAACTGTTGAGTTCAAACTGGAATATATCCATACACATATAAACTCAATATTTAATATATATATAAAAGCTAAGCAATTGTAACACTAACTAGAACTGTATATTAGTTATCTATTATTGTGTAACAGATTATGACAGTGATTTAAAACAACCTCATGAACTCATCTACAAAACAGAAACAGACTCACTGACATAGTAAACAATCTTATGGTTACTGGGGGAAAAGGGGTAGGAAGAGATAAACTTGGGAGTTTGAGATTTGCAAATTTTAGCCACTATATATAAAAATAGATTAAAAAAACTCAAATTTCTCTGTATAGCACAGGGAACTATGTTCAAAATCTTGTAACAACTTTTAGTGCAAAAGAATATGAAAAATGAATATATGTATGTACATGCATGACTGGGACATTGTGCTGCACACCAGAAATTGACACATTGTAACTGACTGTACTTCCATTAAAAAACAAAAAAAACAACCAACCTTGATTGTGGCCATGGTTTCACTGGTGTTTTCATATTAAATATGTGCAGTTTTTGTCTGACAACAACAGCGAAAGTCACAAAAAAATATAAATAACACATACGTTTATCCCACAGTTTCTGTGGGTCAGGTGCCTGGATGTGGCTTACCTGCGTAGATCCTCTCCTTCAGTGTCTCTCACTAAGCGACAATCAAGGGTTAACTGGGGCTGGCATCTCATCTGAAAGCCCTACGTCGTCGGAGAAATGAGCCCCTTCTTAGCTTACTCAGGTTGTTTGAAGAATTCAGATTCTGGACGGCTGTTTGACTGAGGTCCTCAGTTCCTTGCCCCGGGGGCCTCTACAGCATGGTTGCTTTCTTACAGTCTAGGAATCTGGAAGGCAATAGCATTCGAAAGCGAAAGAAAGTTTCCGTGTTTTGTAATCTGATCACAGACATGAAATCCCAAAACATTTGGGGTATGGGATTGCTTAGAAGCAATCCGTAGCCCTGTCCACACTCGAGGGGAGAGGGTTAAACAAGGAGGCAAATATGAGGAGGTGAGAATGAATTATGGGGGACCATCTTGCTGTCAGCCCATCACAAACAGGGAGGCACAAAATGGTAAAGCAAAGTTGTGTCTCATCTCAAATCATGTCAGTATATCTGATCTGAATTTCATTGAGTACCAACTATTTATTAAAATATTACTCATATTTGTTATCTTGAAATTTGCTTAGCCATAATTTTTACATTAGAAATAACACAAGCCTTATGGCAAAGACTGAATTACCAATCCCATTTCCTCGTCCAGCACAAAACAATGGTATTTTTCCGCGTGCCTTGCAGGTACAGAACTGACTCCAGCCGATGGTATGTGGGACAGAGTGAGGCAAGCCTCTTCTAACCTGACCATACAGCTCCTGTGCACTTTTCCTTCCATGGAAGCCCAAGGGGGAAAGGCTCTGGGTCCCTGGATTATTGCTCTAAGGAGAGCCTCTTGGAGGCCTGCCACAAGGCAAAGCTAGAACATAACTTGAGACAATCATGATTCTTCATTGTGTTAAGCCACTGATGTTCATCTTGATTCATATAGGTCCCAGAAGCACCAGGAGTGATGGTCATGTGCAAATGCCAGAGCAAATACGGCACCCAGATCTCTATATTAATGATCTTGATATCCAATATGTATTGAGTGCTTGGAAGTGGTAAAATCTGTCCTACGCGTTTATATACATTTAAACATTACACACGCACAAAATGTGAGGTCAGTGACGTTATCCCATGTTGATGATGGGAAGGGAACTTTAAACGAGAATCTCTCTTGGTTGGGCAATTCCGTACGTTTGGAAAAAATGCACTTCTATAAACTGTTTCACATTAAGGGTGAAATCTCAAGTAAATTCTGGTTACTAATTGGCTCTCCATAAAGAAGAAGACAAGGAATTTGAAACAGAAGGAAAAGCTCAGAACAGAATCAGGAAGAGAGCAGAGAGAGGTGAGTGGGCAGTGGTAGACAGGAGACGGGTTTTCTGGATGCAGTGTGATGTAGGACCTTTCTTCAGCTTCCCTAAGAAACAGTTCATCACTTCTGCAATCCTCACCAATGTCATGTGTGTGTGTGTGTTGACGTGTAAGTGCGTTTGTGTAGAAGTAGGTTTTATTAGGAGGTCTCTTAGAACAGGAAAAAAGTGACTGTTAAGACAGGGCCCCAACTGTAGATACGATTAAACTGAAGCACAGAAATCCTGACTGGTTAGTCCACGGGCTTGTGCCCATTACTACACTACAGAGCCCGAGTTCCAAATGCAATCTCCAATCTGTTGAGCTCCAAGACCCATCTTCTGTTTTTTTGTTTGTTTGTTTTTTATTTTGGGGAGGGGGTACTGGAGATTGAACCCAGGACCTCTTGTGTGCTGAGCACGCACTCTACCCCTTGAGCAATACCCTCCCCACAAGACCCATTTTCTTAACCAAAACACTACACTATGTCTCTCTCTCTCTCTTTCCAGAAAAACTGTCCTTTATGACCAGAAGAAAAATTTTAAGGAGGAAGTACAAATAAAAGAGAGGGGAAGCCAAGAAATGTGATTAATTTTTAGGATCAGTATGGAAGTTGGAATAATCAGAGATTAAAACGAGAAAGGTAGGTAAGGTTGAGAGACGAGGGGCTGAAGTACCGGTCAGGAGAAAGGAGGATAGGTTTTGGAGACAGAGTGAAAATGGCATGAAAGGTCTTGGTGGCCATTTGGCTCTTTGTGTTGAAGAAGAGGGAGGAATCCAAGAGGACCTTGTTTAATTCTCGTGGTTAGAAAGAGTGCAGATTAATCAAGGTGAAAAAAATAAAAATTAACTTTTCATTTCATTTATTGAGCTCTAATACAAAGAAATGTGTTTGACATTGTAGGGTGTGATGATGAATAAGACACAGACCCTAGAAAGGGAGAGTGATGTTGTGTTTTTGGTGGTTGAATTTAAGAGACTTTGATGGAAAGGGTCTAGCTCAGTGGTAGAGTGTGAGCTTAGCATACACGAGGTCCTGGATTCAATCCCCAGTGTCTCCATTAAAAAATAAATAAATAAATAAAACCTAATAACCTCCACCTCCCCCCCAAAAAAGACAAAACAAACAGAAAAAATTTTTTAAAAAGGTACTTTGAGAAATTTAAGGGAAAATACTTAGAGGCCCTAATTTTGCTGTCTTCTATGTAGAAATGCAGATTAAAGTAGTACAAAGACAGTATTTCCAAGGATGGGAATATCAACTACAAGTTCCTCTTGAAACACAGGCTACCTGCTTTACAAAGAGTTTTGGACTAGGAAGACAAATACCTGAGTTATTTTTTATTCTCTGTCCCTAGAATATTCTTATGACCTTGAAAAGTTGAATTAACATCTATAAAAGGGCGATGAACACAGAACATGGTAACTCAGTGATCCAGACACTAATCTATGCATTTAAAACATGTCCTCCCCAGTGGCCAGGAAAGAAGGAGAGGGAGCTGGTGGTTTCAACGGTGACAATTAAATGCTGCAATTTGCAAATGGCACAGAGTTCTACTCACTTCTACTCACATTTCATTGGCCAGAACTAGCCACATGGCCACTTAACTTCAAGGGGGCTGGGAAATATTGACTTTCACTTAGCAGGTCTTCAGGGAAAATGGAGAATATTTGTGAACATAAATAGTGCGGGATGCCGTAGCTAAGAGTTAAAAAGTAGAGTAAGTCTTCCTCCCCTATTTGAGAGTTTTCTTGGTTCCAAATGAAGTTTTATTGACATCTCTGAAACAATTCACTTCCCTGTCCTAAAAATCTCACCCTTTCTCTATCTGATCCATTAGAACGTATCTCGGGAAGCAAAGCTTCCATCAGAATATGGTATTACATGACATTGTAATCTTTTTCCCCTCCAGAAAACCACCCTTTATGAATAAAACATGGGTGACCTTTAAAAACTTAGCAGTTGTACTCGGTGATTGCATATTAACAAGCTTTTTGAAGAAATAGGACAGGCGCTGTATGTTTCAGTTAAGGACAGATAATAGAACTATTCAAATAATTTATTATTTTATTCATGGCAAGGAAGTGCAACAACGGTTTTACAAAGTCTGCTTACACTTCCCTGAGTGTAATTGTATGTGACTTCCCGCTTGTCTTAATTGTACCGTTACTTTTAAATCGAGGACTCCCAAGGAGGTAACCATTCTTCCTAGCTACCTGATTTTTCCCCATTTTGGGTTACGTATCTCTGAAAATGTTGAGGTTTGTTAAGTAGGAAACAAAGTGAGGCAGGATGACTTGCGATGGGATTGAATCTTCTGCCTTCCAAATGCAAATCCCCAGAGCTCATAGTACCTGGCACATACAAGGTGCTCAATAAATGATTATTGAATGGGAAAGGTGTTCTTAGAGGCTGAACTAGACGAAGGTTAGGGAGCTTATTAGGGAATTCTGTCAATGTCGTGAGGAAATACTTAAATCACAAAAAAAAGAGCTATTTTGGTTGGGCTCATGGGGAGAAATATCTCGAAAAGAATGAATGAAAACAAGGAAGATTGAATCAACTCACAAATATACAGTTAGGGAGAGGTCTCTGCTCAAGGACTTGTGTTTCTAAAAAAAAAAAAAGGATGTGTGTTTTCTATGTGATTTGTTTAGGAGAAATCTGTTCAAATTAGGTTCTCCAGAGTTCTAGGGTTCGGGGGAGTACCTCACGAGGCACTAAAATGCAGCAAGAAGGAGTCTTCATTTGGGGAAGCTCAGCATTTGTCTGTTAATAAAAGAAGAACTCAGTTCAAGGTTTCATTTATGAAAAGTTTCCATTGTTAAGGAAAAAAAAATTGACAACCATCTGTCAGAATATGGTTGTTTCCTTAGGCAAAACAGGATGCACTGGTCTCAATGAACAAAACATTGTACAAAGATGGGTGCCTTCTCTTTCCATCAGTTTTCTTCTACCCTTCCCTCAAAAAAATCTCCAAACTTGTGTTTGTTTAACAGCAGGGACATCGTGGGAGCCAGAGGCTTACTGCTTTATTCTGGCGCTGGGTGGTACACCAAGGATCTCAGTGGGCTCCTGTGACCTCTAACTTCCCATAAGGAGCAAAGCACAGAACTTTAGAAATGTCCTGACACTGTCAGAATTACAGTGTTAAAAACAGCTCTACGTAAATTGAATTACGTAGGACACAGTTTTATTTGTTCTGCTCCAGTGGAAAACGTGTCAGGTTGTAAAGTTCTCTTGGAGACACTGGTTACATCACAGCCAGATTTCCCACCTCCTCAGCCCTCACGTTTGAATTTAGCTGTACCCGGCCAGCCTCAGTTACCTGTCACTCTGGGCAAGTTGTTGGAGCTTTTGGATTTTCAGTGTCTTCGTAAAGAGCAAGGACTGGACTGTTTACCTTGAGAAGATCCACTGAGATCATATCCTGGGAACTATTTTGAAAAGCAGAATATGTAGAACTAGCCACATCCCTGTTGCTTTTCTTAAGCTCATCACATCTCTTTGGTATACAACCTCAGACAAAATGCAACATTTTACATTTTGGGAACATTTTATTTTGTTTTGCTTAAGTAGGGCTTTAAAGACCTGTAGATCCCTGTCGATGCCTTTATTAGAAACTTTTAACTGTGCAGCTTTAAAAAAAAAAAATCCGAATTCAAGCAGTGATTGCTTTAAATGATGAGGAATAAGGCTGGGAGAAGTTTGAAAGCAGCCACTTTACTTAAGAAGAGACTACTTCTACTTGGCAAACAACGGGTATTTTTTTTTTTTTTAACATCGACTTGAGGATTTTCTTGGGGAAATATATGTATATCGAAGGATCACGTGCTTATGTGATGATCAGTAGGTTACGTATTGCACAGTGTTTGTGGCGGGAGGGGTCAGGAATGCCTCCCGTCCAGCTGAGCCGGAAGATGGTGTCATCAGGACACCGACCTCGATTTCGCCTAGTCTCCCACTCAGGAATGTTCTGAGGACTGTTTTTTTGCAGCAGATGAGCAGGAAGTGACTGCCAAAATTCTATGAGTTACTCATTCATTCATTCTCTATCAGATTAATAATCTGTATCTATGTCTAATAATTCTATAGGCTTAATCATTCTGAATCTGTATTAATTGTCCGTTAGTATTCTGCAGGCCCCAATGCTCATTTCCACTTGCTGGTTTGTAAACGTTGAGTCGATGCCACAAAAGCAATTGTGATTTGATGATGGATGGTGGTCAATGTAGGACACTGCAGTGGCTGAGAGACAAACCTGTGGTGCAAGTTCCTTTTTGTAGAGATAAAGCATACAGCCTACTCCCCAAACACACACAAAAGCCCGCAAGCCCCTATTAAGATGCTCTGTTGCCAAGAGGTCACCTCCCTCAGCAGGATCCTGGCAGTCATTCTCTTGGACACAGTCAATGCTCTCAGAAAGGTCCGTTCCTCTCTTGGCCTTTTCCCCAAATTTTCTGAAATCTGGGTCTCCTTTCAAAGCTGTAAGGTCCTCAAGTGGCAAAATCTTATTTTTCAATTTTATCTTGTAATAATTTCATACAGTAACTGAGAATGAATATTGATTGAAAATCCTGGAATCTTTATATATATATATATTTCTGAATATTTTGACATTTCTTAGATTATCAACTATCCTCACAAGTGCAACAGAGTGGAATTGATTACATTTCAGGAATTATCAACACATCCCACTAGGAATTTTGCCATCAGGAGATTTCTTAAGTTGTTTAAAACTGAAGATTTGATTGAAATGATTCCGTCTTGTGGAGCACTCCTTTAGTTCAAGTAGATTGGTAACTTGTGCCTTTTAATCTCTGCAGGTAAACTAGGCGGTTTCATTTAACCTACAGCTACGGCAGTAAGCCTCATTCCTTGGCTTGGCTTTGCTGGGCAGGCTTGGGTAAGATTGCCTCTAGGTGGCCCGTGCTGCTTGTCTTTTGACTCTACGTGCCGCCTCTCCAGAGAGCTGGGGATAGAGATATCCAAGCATTGAAAAGACAAAATCACGAAAATTTGTCATTTTAGCATTTAGGCTCTTAGGATCGTCTAAAGGATTCCTGATATTATATAAAATAAAGAAATCTCTGTGCAGGAGGGAGTCAGGGGAGGTCTGCATGGCTCGTCCCCTAATGTATGCAGCGTATACAGCAGTTCACTTCCGGAGCCAGTGAGGGGAGGAGGGGAAAGAACACTGCATGAGGCCCACTTGAGAAGTTTTCTCCAATGTGTCATTAAGGTGTTGCAGAGCATCTGTGTGGCTGCCATATGAACTGGATGGGAACACAAAGTAATCAATTTCAGTTGAGAGCACTAATTTATCACCTTGCCATCTTTTATTGCAAGGTAGAGAATCTCAATCCCTTATTCTCTTTCTCTCTCTCTCTCTTTCACACACACACACACACCCCTCCCACCCATACCCCCAAACTCTTGCACTTAACTCAATCTTTTTTTTTTTTTTTTAAATATCAAACTGCCAAATCAGAGATTTATAATCTGGTTTTTGGGGCCTTTAATTAGCTTGAATTTGGGGTTTTGAATATAGTTACTTAATCAACATTTTTATTTCTTACATTGGAGATCTTTTACATTATCTTTTGACTCTTAAAATAAGTTTGAGTATGATTACAATGTTAATGTAAATCTGCTTCCCAAATTCATTCTCCGTCAATTAGCAACGTATTTAGCTTCTGAGAGCTAATATCCCCCTCTAAGTGAACAATTTAATACAGTGGCTCAAATCTTAATTCCTAGAGTCAATCTAGATACAAAAGTCAAACTTTCCAAATGGAAATTCAGACCCTCCAAGCACTTAGGAGGAAACACAGCCTGAAAGGCGGCACGACCATCGTCCTTCGGCTGTCACTAACGCAGTCAGAGCGCCTCTCCACGACTTAACACCTGCAAGTTCTGCAGGGTGTCTGGCGTGGAAGGTCCAAGGCAGGATCCCTTATAGGACATGGAACAGAATATAGCACAGGAAAGAGCATGAGGAGATGGCAATCGTCCTCCAAGAATAGATTTTGCAGGTCTTAAAAGCCTTCCAAGCAAATGTTTTATACACACACACACACACACACACACACACACACACACATATATAATTGAAGTATAGTCGATTTACAATGTGTTAATTTCTAGTGTACAGCACAGTGACTCAGTTACACGTATATATATTCCTTTTCATATTCTTTTTCATTATGGACTGTTATAAGATACTGAATGTAGTTCCCTGTGCTGTACAGTAGGATCTTGTTGTTTACCTATTTTTTATATAATAGTTAGTATCTGCAAATTCCAAACACCCGATTTATCCCTCCACTCTCCCTCCCCCGCCCCGCCAACCATGCTTGTTTTCTGTGTCTGTGAGTCTGTTTCCATTGCAAATGTTGAATTCTTTTGCTCAGCACTGGAGGTTCAGATTACCAAGGCGACTAGAAAAACACCTGGGACATTTTATTAAGCTTGTACTTTTAACCTGTTTAGCCATTTCTAGATTCAGCTTTGCTATTCTGACCACCTAATTTTTTGTTAAACTGTAATGTGGACGCTCTCATTGCCAGTAAATATCTTCAGAGTGTGCTTTTTCTGGAAGTCCAGCATTTGTGTGTGTTATTTATACTGTGATATGCGGCACCTCCCCCCAACCAAAAAAATAAATCCCTTTTGGCCACAAGTGTCAAAGTTCATCTGTCCACCCCAGATGTGTTTTCCTTCAGAATCCCTACAAGTTCTCAGTGTTTATGTCACAAAATCTAAAACCCCATCACAAACATTTCTTTTTTTCACTTGTAACTCCTAATATATTTTTTCTGCAAGCCATGATGTTCTCTCTGCTACTCCCAATATTTCTCCCTAGACCCCAATTTCCTAACCAAAGCACATTACTGATCTGATGCTTTCGACAGCCTGGTAGGACATCAATAAACTAAAGATTATTGTGCTTTGTCAGGTTTTATTTTGTAACATTATGGGAAATTCTCCGCTGTCTTGGATGAGTGCATAAGCGCTGATTGCTTGACAATTAACAGAGCTAGTAATAGAAAAGGCAATGCAATTTACCTTCGTACAAGGGATCTCAGTTAACAAAAATTAAACTATTGAACTCTCCTCTCCAAGGAAAGGGATGTCGCCTCATTATATTAAAAAGAAAAACAGATTCCAGTGGCAAGTGGGCCCTCAGTCTGGCTGGGTGAATTTGTTGTTTAGATTATGTGCTTTTTCTGACATGCATACAAAATTATAGCTTTTAAACTGGACCAAACTCTCTGTTCATTAAATGGGTATTTCCCTCCTTTGGTACTATAACTCAAAGAGAGCATCCTAGATAAATAATGTCGAGGGGGAGTATCTGAGTGAGCTTTGTGGATTGGATGCAGAGGGTGCCCCTTATCTACAGGGCTGGAGTACAGCTCTTCTCTCCCTGTCTCCTGCACTCTCTGCGTCTCTGTCTTTCTGTATCACAGCCCTAAAGAAGAAAATATACAGTGTAATTAAATACAGAGCCATCACGCTAAAAGTGAGGAACTCCCACAGAGCAGAGCTCTGGGTTTTACAGACTCCCACGGAGACCATATGAAGCTTGCATTCAAAATGGCATGTGCAGCTTTGAGCCTCCCTTCTGCCCTTTCCGAGATTCTGCTTAGTTCAAAGAAATACTGGTGTTTGAACATATACAACCAGATAACTCAGCAAAGTTGCGAGGGAAGTTGAGGCTTTGCTTCCCTCTTCTCTGGGAATTTCAACCTCTGAAAATCTCTCCCTCTCTCTCTTTTATTTATTTTTTTTTTATTTTATGAGTTCCTACATGCCCTTCTAATGTTCCCAAATTGGACAGCTAAAATTGCTAAGTGAACTATGAACAACTTAAGCTTTAAGCTATGTGAATGAGGAGCAACTGCTGGGTTCTCAAAGAAGAGATTGTTACAGTTCTGGTTTCCATGGAAGACACACAAAATTACAGGACCTGCTTCTGCCTTCAAGAACTTTATGATCCTGGGGTCAGCAAACTAGAGGCCTGTGGGCCAAATTCAGCCTGCCACCTGTTTTTGCATGGTCTGTGAGCTAAGAATAGTTTTTATGTTTTAAAGTGGTTGAAAACCATTTAAAAAAAGAATTGTGTCTCTTGTCATATAAAAATTACATAAAATTAAAATTTCAGGGTGAGGGTATAACTCAGTGGTAGAGTGCATACTTTAACATGCCTGAAGTTCTGGGTTTAATCCCCAATACTGCCATTAAAAAAAAAAAAACGAATAAACCTAATTACTGCCCCCCACCAAAAAAGATGGAAAAAATAAATAAAAAGAAAAAATAAAAAGTTTTTAAAATTTAGTATTAATTAATAAAATTTTATTGGAACACACCCATTCTTATTCATTTACGTAGGGTCTGTGGTTCCTTTCATCCTCCAATGGCAGAGTTCACTAGTTGAAGTAGACACTGTATGACCCACAACATCTGAAGTATTTACTATCTGGCCCTTTACAAAAAGAGTCTACAACCTCTGTTATGAGCTCATTGGATAACTACTTCTAATAATCATAAAATCATGAGTGAACAAAGAAATAGAGTGTATTATCAATTGATAAATGGGTACCTTGTGGAAAATTGTGTATTAACCCAGGAAGATATATATCATGGAAGATTGTTTTGTTTGAAGAAGCTCTCAAGAAGTGAAAAAAGGACAAGAGCAGATTTTAAAAGACAGCAAGCTTTTTCACAGCAAAGGAAACCATCAACAGAATGAAGAGAACCTATGGAATGGGAGAAAAATATTTGCAAATGCTGCAACTGACAAGGGCTCAATTTCTAGGATATACAAACAGCTCATACAACTCAATAACAAAAACAAACAAATCAAAAAAATGGGCAGAAGATCTAAATAGACATTTCTCCAATGAAGACATATAGATGCTCAATAGGCACATGAAAAGATGCTCAATACCACTAATTATCAGAGAAATACAAGTCAAAGCTACAATGAGGTACCACTTCACACTGGTCAGAGTGGCCATCGTTCAAAAGTCCACAAATGATAAATGCTGGAGAGGGTGTGGAGAAAAGGGAACCCTCCTACACTGCTGGTGGGAATGTAGTTTGGTGCAGCCACTACAGGAAACAGTACGGAGATTCCTTAAAAAACTAAAACTAGAGTTACCATATGATCCAGGAATCTCATTCCTGGGCATATATCCTGAGGAAGCTCTAATTTGAAAAGATACATGCACTCCAATGTTAATAATAGCACTATTTACAATAGCCAAGACATGGAAGCAATCTAAATGTCCGTCAACAGATGACTGGATAAAGAAGATGTGGTATAAATACATACACACACACACACACACACACACACACACACACAAATGGAATATTACTCAGCCATGAAAATGAATAAAATAATGTCATTCGCAGCAACATGGATGGACCTGGAGATTGTCACACTAAGTGAAGTAAGCCAGACAGAGAGAGACAAATATCATATGATATCACTTATGTGGAATCTAAAAGAATGGCACAAATGCACTTATTTACAAAAGAGAAAGAGACTCACAGACAAAAAAACAAACTTATGGTTACTGGGGTGTAGGAGAAAGGGAGGATAAATTAGGAGTTTGGGATTAGCAGATACAAACTACTGTATATGAAATAGATAAACAGTGGGTCCTGTTGTTAAGCATGGGAAGCTATATTCGGGATCTTGTGGTAGCCTGCAGTGATAAGGAATATGAAGAGGAATACAGTATGAGGTGCACTGGAAACTGATAGAACATTGTACATCAACTATACTTCAATAAAGTAAAAGACAGTGAAAGTTGAATGGATGTAGAGTAGTGGGAAGAATATTTCAGTTTGGGAAGCCATGGGGAAGAAAGGTGGAATCTGATTTAGGAAGAATGAGGCTCCCAAAAGAGGTATTTGTGAACTGCAATAAGGGAAAAGTCTAGTTTATTTAAAATATCACAGGTAAATGCATTGTCTTCCATTCTGACTCTGATCTTTAAGAATAAAAGGAGAACACTGAGAAGAGAAAATGTGAAATTTAAAAGTAAAATTAAGATCAAGGTAAGAAGGGCTAAGAAATAAAAGATCTGTGCTCAATGCCACTGAAACAGTTAATCCTGCATTCAAGGATGGAAAATGACTGACAAAAGTATAATGAGCAACAAGATTATTTATTGACAATATAAGGTAAGAAGGTGACAGTATCCTAAGGTAAAAAAAAAAAAACTATAGGAGCATACCCACTGTGTCTCATATTTCTTTCAGGTCCTTTTTTGTAACTATTCTTTAATAGAATAAGTTGGCTGCTATAATTTTAATTACATGGTTAATTCCAAATAATTATCTACTAAAATCACAGTGTGTGAGAAAAATTCAATGTGCAGTATTAACATTGATCTTTCAACTTTAAAATAAAACACAATGTAAGGGGTTAAGAACATCATGAACTGTTTTCTAGGGCAAGGCTCCATGCTATGGCACACTGGTGGAAGATTATTTAAAATGTGATAGGCTTTGGGATTTAATTAGAATGTAATGTAAAAGAAAATGCTTCATTATGAAATTATAATACAGTTGCATTAAATTTGACTTGTCATGTAATTCAAACACTTTTGTCTTGTTTTCTTTCTATATTGGGGCTTGGACAACTTCAGTGGCTACCTTGATTTTATTTACCATCTATTTAGTCCATAGGATGCTATTTGACCTTATTTGTGATATTGTTGCATTATTTTAAAAATAGTTTCCTCTTTCACTTATGGCTCTCGTGTAAGGAGTACAAGAAAGAATATAAAGATTTTATTGCCAGCTGTTTAACATGGATTTTACAATTCAGGATAAGTAACAGAAGTTATAAAAGCAGGGCTGGGTAGCACTCAACCATGACACAGTTGAAGGACAGGAGTGTTGTGTCTAAAAGTCAACGCTACTAGTTCAATATGTGAAATTCAGTTGTATGGACACTGAATATTATGTATTTATAAGTGTGTGTAGCGAGGTGAAGAGTTCATCTTTCACCATCAAATAGGTGTGACTTGGGTGTTCATTTATTTATTTGTTAAATATTTACTGAGCACATACTCTGTTCTTGAAACCGTGTCAAGCTCTAAGGACAGGGAGGCCAATGAAACAGAAGTTGACTGTAGCCAACAAGGGAGACAGGACAAGAAACAGATGATTCAGCATAGAGTTATAAGTGCATGTTAAAAATATGCAGTAGACATTCAGAAAAAGTCTCTTAACCAAGACTGGGAGGCAAGAGTAGAGGTCAACGCAAAGGCCTGGGGATGGGGACATGGGGACGTCTCCCCACCCTCTCCCATTCCCCAATTTCCTTGGTGTGGCTACAGTTCACACTGTGAACTTTGAGGGTGTGAGTCAGGGGTCAGGCATCCTCCATCTTTACAACTTTTCTTCTTCTTCTTCTTCCCTCTCTCTCTCTCTCTGCTACAGTTGTGGAAACAGTGATGGCACTAAGGAAGGTGAAACTTTTAGTACCATTCTTGGCAATTTATAAAAGTACTTGAAACTGGGATCTACTCCCGTACACAAACAGTAATATGTTTAAAGAATGAACAGTCATCTGTGAGAAAAATATTTAGAATTATTGCAGACTTTTTTAAGAGAATAGCGAGTAAACATGGCATTTAAATATCTGAGAATACTCGTCTGTTTTGCTTTCGCAATTATTTAGCTGTGATAATTTCTGTTAAAAAAAAAAATGACTTCACTTGTTTTCTAATCCACTCATGCAACCCAGTGTGACCTGCTAAATGTCAGTGCAACGGCCATATTAGGAACAGTGAGCTTTAAGGCTGTATTAATAGTTCCGAAAGATAGATAATGATGAATGTCATGGGTTTGTGCATTGGGATTTTAAATTGCCCTGTGCCACCCTGAGACTCCTTACACATACAAATAGTACAGAATTTAAGAAGGGGGGCACTGGGCCAGACTGGTGAAAAGCTTTCCTCTTCTCGTGAAGAACAAGCCTCTATCAGATGTGTTGAAATCTCCTACTTGACCCTCGTCTAACCTTCAGCCCAAAACACACAAAGTAAGATAGAGCTAATCCCAGAAAGCGGGTTTAAACAAACAAGCCAACAGTTTACTATGTTGTTGAGGAGTCTGATTTTCTTACTTTCCTCACACACAAGCTGTTTAGGAAAATGAGAAGCCCGCAGCTCTGAGGTAGGCTGCGAAGCCCTTGCTGGGAGGTGGTAAGACTCATGGCAGTTACTAGAACTCTGGCATCCAAGACTTCTGGTTTCTGGTCGCCTAACTTTTGCAGAGTGAGACTGCAGGCTTCTGCACTCCTGATGAATTTTCACGCTGCATAAGACTTTTAAAATTCCCATAACAACAATTTACTTAATATCTTAAAAATCCTCATTTATTTAGTTGGAAGTTTTTAATCATTTGATATTTAAAAAGAAATAACAATGGCTATTATTCTGTGATGCTAACCAACAGCTCGTAGTTTAAGCTCCGTTTTTTTTTCTTTTTTGTGAAAGCTGAAGATTTCTAGTGTAGGTAAAGAAAGAAAAATGTGAACCCTTTCCTGCTGACGATGAACTTTTCATTAGTACGAAAATTTAGATGATATTTATGCTGTAACAAAATATGTAGGAAACCGGATAGTCTGATTGCATTTGGGAGACATTAATGAGAATTATAAAAATTAATTGCAAAAGTATCCATTAGTTGTACAAATAGAGATACTTTGGATATTATATATATTTGGATATAACCAATATATTGTCTTGGCTGCCTGATGAAATCTATAGATGATTCCACCAGAAAAATCCATAAATTAACATGTGTCCATATACACTTATACCAAATTTTAGACACACTAAATCCTTTGACTTTAGAATTAGTTCTATCAGTGTTTATTTGTGCCTGTGTATGTGTTTATTTCTAGGCCTTTTCATAATGGGTATCTAAGATATCAAACTGAATTTTTCACTTTTTAGGTAAGTCCAATTTGTGAATACATTTTTATTTGTGAAATGCTAAATGCTTTTATTTTGTTAGTGATGATGGGGCAAGGGATGCAAACACTTTGGAAGTAGTTTAAAGACCAACACTTGCTCCTGCTCTGGTATGTCAAACGTTCCTATATTTCCTGCCATGGTCCAGATAAGGGAAAGCATAGAGGAGCCTAGAGCTCTTGGAGGATATGAATGGAAGACATAAGACCAGCAAGATGCGATGGAGGAAGATCTGGGAGGCAGAGGGTGTCAACTGAAAAAGATACACAGTAAGAAAAGAGTCCAGGAAACCACAAAGTTGCAGGACCCTTGACTTGCAACCTCGTACTCCCACCCTCTGGAAAACACACATGGAAGCAGTATCAGGAGTACTGATCTCCAGTAGGGGCTGAATTGAAACTAGACCGCACGCTCTCTAACTGCTAAGACAGCCCTTCTACTGCAGGAAGAAGCTATATTCCCACTTAAAAAAGAAAAAAAAAAATTGGATCCTCAGTGACTTCAGCCCACCATAACTACTAGGGATATGTCCGAACTAGTGCTGGTGATCTGTCATGCCTTTAGAATTGATCTACCTTTTCCTTTATCCTTGAGATTTTGCAAAGTTGATATAAAATATCTGAGTGTGAACTTACTTAAGTTATCCTATTTAGTATTTAGCAGAACTTTTAAATACTTGAAGTCTTTCTCTTTTCTGAAAATACCTCCTTTTATCTCTTTGAATATTGACTTTCTACTCTTCTTTCTAGCTTCTACTGCTGGGACTGCTCTCAAATGACATTGGGTTTCTTCTTCTTCTTCCAAAGACTCTTAGTTCCCCATTCATAATTTCCATCACTTTATGCCTCTGTGATATTTTTCTTTCTACCTTCCAATTTTAAAATTTTCTTTTCTACAGTGTCTAATCTACTCTTCCAACCACCTTTGGGGGTTTCGTTTCTTACAAGGACTTGGTAAGAACATCAGCTCTTGTAAGAATGTGCACGTGTGTGTTGTGTGTGCGTTTGATTGTGTGCTAAGCACTTGAAGCAGTCTTTGTGGTGTACTAGACTTTTTTGGTTTGCATTCTCTTCTCCTTTTACATTTATTTTGACTGTTTCCTTTCTGTACTTCTTTTTTACTTATATAAATTGACTCTTTCCAATTAAAGTACAGGCATACTTTGTTTTTGGCATTTTGCTTTATTGTGCTTGCACATAATTACATATTTTACAAATTTAGGTTTGTGACAACCCTGCCTCCGGTAAGTCTGTTGGTGCCATTTTCCCAATAGCGTTTACTCACGTTGTGTCTCTATGTCACATTTTGGTTGTTACCATATTCCAAACTTTTTCATTACTGTTATATTTTTTATGGTGATCTGTAATCAGTGATCTTTGATATTACTATTATAATTGTTTGGAGGTGCCACCAGCTGCACTTGTATAAGATTATACACTTAATTGATAAATGTGTGTATTCTGGCTACTCCACCGACTGAATGGACATTCTCCCATGAACTCAGGCCATGAACATTGAAACACACAATACTGAAATACGGCAAGTTAATAATCTACAATGGCCTCTAATTTTTCAGGTGAAAAGAAGAGCTGCATGTCTCTTACTTTAAATCAAAAGCTAGAACTATCATTGTTTAATGAGGAAGGCATGTCAAAAGCTGGAATAGACCTAAAGCTAGCCTTCTTGCACCAAACAGTTAGCCATGTTGTGTGTAAAGGAAAAGTGCTGGAAGGAAATTAAAAATACCATTCCAGTGAACACAAGAATGATAAGAAAGCAAAATAGCCTTATTGCATGTAGAAAGTTTGAGTGGTCTGGATACAAGAACAAACCAGCCATAACATTCCCTTAAGCCAAAGCCTCATCCAAAGCAAGGCTCTAACTCTCCTCCATTCCATGAAGTCTGAGAAAGGCTAAGAATTTGCAGGAAAAAAAAAATAAAACAAAAAACAAAAAAAAATTTTCAAGCTAGCTGAGGTTGGTTCATGAGGTTTCAGGCAAGAAGATTTTTCCATAACATCAAAGTGCAAGGTGAAACAAGTGCTTATGTAAAAGCTGCAGCAAGTTGTCCGGAAGGTCTAGCTCAGATCATTAATGAAGGTGGCTTCACTAACAACAGATTTTCAGTGTAAATGAAATAGCCTTATATTGGAGGAAGATGCCATCTCGGACTTTCATAGCTAGAGAGGAGAAGTCTATGCCTGCCTGGTTGCAAAGCTGCAAAGGACAAGCTGACTCTTGTCTAATGCAGCTGGTGACTTTAAGTTGAAGCCAAGTCTCATTTACCATTCTCAAAATCCTAGGGCCCTTAACAATGATGCTAAATCTACTTCTGCCTGTGCTTTATAAGTGGAAAGGCTGGATGCCAGCACATCTGTTTACAACATGGTTTACTGAACACTTTAAGCACACTGTTGAGATCTACTGCTCAGTAAAAAGATGCCTTTCAAACTATGACTGCTCATTGACAATATGCACTTGGTCATCCAAGAGCTTTGATGGAGATGGACCAGAAGATCAAGGTTGTTTTATGCCTGTTAACATAAGATCCATTTGCAGCCTATGGATCAAAGAGTTATTTTGACTTTTAAGCCTCATTATTTAAGAAATATAGTTCATAAGTCTATGGCAACCATAGTGGCTCCTCTGATGGATCTGGGCAAAGTGACAGGAAACCCTTCTGGAAAGGATTCCTCATCCTTGATGCCATTAAGAACGTTCATGATTCATGGGAAGAGGTCAAAATATCAACATTCACAAGAGTTTGGAAGAAGTTGATTCCAACGCTTATAGATAACATGAATGGTCCAAGACTTTAGTGGAGGAAGTAACCACAGAAGTGGTGCAAATAGCAAGAGAAGTAGAGTTAGAAGTGGAGCCTGAAGATGTGACTGAATTGCTGCAATTTCATCACAAGACTTTAAGGGGTAAGGAGTTGCTTCTGATGGATGACAAAAGACAGACATTTTTTTGAGATCGAAACTACTCTTGGTGAAGATGCTGTGAAGATTGTTGAAATGACAACAAAGCATTTAGAATGTGACATAAACTTAGCTGTAAAGCAGCAGCCAAGTTTGAGAGGATTGATTCCAATTTTGAAAGAAGTCTACCCTTGGTAAATAGCTACTGAACAGCAATGCATGCTGAATGGAAATCATTCATGAAAGGAAAAGTCAATTGTGGTCAGAACTTTCTCTGAAGTATGCCTGTACATAGTACATTTTTTTTCTTTGAAGTATTCCAATGAATTGAGGAACTTTGAATCTGAAAGGAACCCATGTCATCCTCCTGTCTGATATTTCCAAGCAAAGATCTGGTGAGGCCAGTGTGTCCTGCTCTGTAACTATTCTCTTATCTGACTACTCCTCTTGGAAATTTACAGCTCAGTCATTCGTATCCCATCTTTCTCTCCTTCTTACCCCAGGTTTGGGATTTGATTTTGGTAGTGCATTTACTTCATAAGTACACCGGAGAGTTGTGTTTCTCACTGTGTCAACGAGGACACCACATTTCAACAAAATACTCTGTTGACTTGGCTTACCAGCATGTCAAGTTCATGCTGGTAAGGAGTTAACATGTGACTAAAATTTGATTATTTGCTTCCCAGCCTCTTCTCTTGCCAATAAACTGCTCTCTATCATATGTGTGATAGCCAAGTGTTATGCTAACCAGCGCTTCAAGCCTTTGGGGACAATATCAGAGGAAGCTCAGAATTAACTACTTTTCCCATGTAAATCGCCAGTGGAGAAAACACTCTCTCTAGTTACACGGTAGTTTCATATGAAATTTAGTTGTAACATTTACAGATCTGATGTTCACTAACTGTAAGTCTGAAATTTTTTCCCCCGGTGTATGTAAGATTTTAAACTGGCAGGAAACTATTGAAGAGGGTATGTCTTTAACATTTTTGATTGAAAAAGTTCTTATTGATTCAACTAATAACAATTTATTAAACAACTACTACGAGCTAGTTAGCGTCTGACTCATTCTGGGTTCGCCAGGAGGCAAAGCCTGAGACAACAGCTGCTGTGCTCCTTCTCTGGTTGGGAGCACGATCCCAGGAAAGCAAAAAGGAGGGGAACGAAGACCAAGGGAGGGAAAAGGAAGAGCCCCAGTGAGGTTTCTCACTGAGCCATCGACCATGTTATAACAGATCTTGCATCACTGCTTTCGAAGAGATCGTTTAAACGGCTGGGACTCATCACAGTCCATCCTGAAGGAGGAAGGAATAAGGCTTCATCCACTTGCTCTGGTCTCCTATTGGTCCGAGACTTGCCACACACACTGCGCGTTCACTTCCTGGATTGCGCATGCGTCAGCCACAATCACGACGCCTTGGAAAATGATGAGTAAGAGGTGAAGCGCTTTGGGGCTGTGCCTCTGTGATGCTGGGCGGAGTCTTCCTAGAACTGGGCTTCCCAGTGTTAGCCGAGACGAGAAAAACAGCCAAAGGCCCAGGACACGGGTGAGGCTGTTCGGATCTGACACATATGCTAAGAAAACCATGAGAAGGGTCTTCTTCCAGGGAGAGTGATGGTTAGATATGAGTACCAAGAACAACAACAGCAACAAAAACTACAATTACTGTGCAAATCCCACAGCAGTGATGCTCTGAGACCAAATATGAAGGCACATTAATGCAATCAATTGAAAGAAGAGAAATTAATACCTAAGCTAATACCTAAAGGGAGGTTAGAAGTTATTTAGTCCAAAAGAAATTAGATAGAAGGAAAGTGTTTTAGGGTGAAGGAACCAAATGTGCAAAATTACAAGGAAGAACGGTCATCATCTAGGGGAAATGTAAAGAATCCAATA
The DNA here is from genome assembly GCF_009834535.1 of Camelus ferus. NCBI lineage: Eukaryota > Metazoa > Chordata > Mammalia > Artiodactyla > Camelidae > Camelus > Camelus ferus. The sequence goes on along the minus strand of NC_045722.1, from coordinate 17,896,485 downwards.
GCTTCTTCCAAAATGTGTGGACTACATGGATAGCAGTGAAAATTTTTCTACATATAAGCAAATGTATTTATTGTAAAAGAGGTACACAAAAGGATTTTGTCGCGATAAGCTCTATGCACGTTATCTATCAGAGAAAGAAGGCAGCTGTATTTCAATGAGGGAAAAAGTACAGCTCATTGTCTAACCATCTAGTCCCCATCAGATATTCTTATTATAATATAATAACAATAATTAATAAGGATGACAGACAACCATTTGTATTTGTAATAAAAGAGTAATTGTTGCTCATTTTCTTTTGGTAGTGCCACTACTGAATTAATCATACCCTTGATGAATTACTGAAACACAGTCTTATGTTATTGTAGGTGTCCCTGTCTTTTGCAGCTGTTTTGAGACTGTTTTTTATTATGAAATGTTATAGTAATGGCAAAATTCAACAATTGATAGAGATGGGTAAAAAGATAACTTTTCTGGTTTTTTTTTTTTTTAAATGTGTCTTTTCATGAGCATGTATGTGTTTAAATTATGTATGCATGTATTATTGTATCTTTTAATAGAAGACCAACGGACTTTTTTCAGAAATCCCTAAGTTAAACAGGCAGAAAAAAAAAGGCATAGAATTTCTTCTCCCTAATTTTGGTGGATTGAAGCCAGGAACATAATGACAATTTAATGTGGTACACCATGTCACGTAGAAATATAAAACCCACTGACGTGAAAAAAAAAAGAAAAGAAAAAGAAAAAAAAAAAATCTCTCGTGAAAGGTTAGGGAATTAGAATGTCCCTGAGTCACTGAAATCTTACTGGTTGGTTTGTTTGTTTGCTATTTAGCATAGAAATTCAATGTGATAATTGCAAATAGTTTAGAAATTTGGTGTAAGTGTCCTGTTCTCAAAGTGATTTATTCGGTCCATTTATTCCTCCAATGCCGCTAAACTCATTCTACAGACCAAACTCCCTTCAGTGATTTTCAGTTCTCTAAATGACCCCCAAATACTTTATGACGAGGACTGCAGCGTAACTTTGTAAAATGGACATCACCTTCTGACGTGGGTGAAATATCGTATGGTTGAAACAATATTAAGCACTAATGTCACGCTTTGCCGAGCAACTTTGGTAACAGTTTCAAAGTAGTGGCAACTTTTTCATTGCTGATTACGAATTTGGCGCAGTAACTTGGTCTTTTGTTCATCCGCTGGGTATTAATTCGGAGCAAACAGCATAATTATATTAGTGAAAATTCCACAAGCTCTAGCATGTTTGTTGTTGTTGGTTTTTGTTTTTTGTTTTTTGTTTTTACAGCAGCAAACACACTGCTGGCCATTATGGCCAAAATTGTGAGATTCCTTGGCTGACGCTAGCGTGCTGTCTGATGACATCAGGGGCTTTTAGCAATCCTGTTGTTACAAACGGATAGCATTTTAATGGCAGGCGAGAACATGATAGCTCTGCCCACTAGTATTTTCCTATGTCCAGAAGAACCGTATGCTAACGTCGCTCCTCATTACATGGATTTAGATGGAAAAAGAATTCTATCATGTCCCTTGAAATACAATTACATGACCATACTGTAATCTGTCCACCATATGAGGCAGCTGTTCAGTTCTCCCTAACCAATATTATAAAGCTGTTCTATTTTACTGGCTAAACATGTTCATTCTGCACTGAGTACCCTATGAATGCAAGTTGCAGACAAACAGCTTCCTCCTAGAAGCATTGTTGGGGCTTGTAGGGGGCTAATTCTGAGCTAGCTGAAAAAGATAGGAATTGCATAATTAGAGATCAAAACATGATGGTTATTCAGGGTAGATTGGGAAGTATTGCTTTAGGTCTGGGAGCCAAATGGTTTTTTCCATAGTGCATTCTTGAACTCAATTCGATACCCTGTGACCGACAGCACTGGGAACTAGGGGGCTCCCAGTCAGGTGGGCTAAGCCTTCTCTGCTAAGCCAACTGTGAGATTTAAGAAGATACTGCAGTCTTTGAGGGCAGGCAGAAAGTAACCAAACCGTGTGGGCTCAGTTCCTCCTTCCAAATCCATCCACCATATAAGTCTGCTTCATCCCTGGTGGGAAGGGAGCGGGGGAGGGGACTGGATAGTTTGGCCACTGGGACCTTCCTTCCACAGGAAAACCAGAGATAGGACCCTTTCCCCCTTGCTGCCAAAACCCAGGAGGTCAGACAAGGCTGCCTTGAAGATGTCCTCTACCTTTTATGAACCATGCCAGGCTATGCCAACATGACTGAGGAGATGCATGAGTTACTGGCCATTGAGGCAGAGTGGTTTTTAACACCCTGTCCTGGAATTCCAGAAATGCTTAAAAAGTGTATTCCTTTTTACTCCCTTCAGTCAGTGGCTCCCTATTGCCCTTAGGATAAAGTCAAAACCTGTAGGCAGTAAATCCAGTGCTTTCTGGCCTCTGGACAGCTTAACCTCGCCTACCTGTGTCTGCTGTTCCCACCTGTACCTGAGCCTCCAGTCTCACTGGGTAATTCACAGGCCCAGGAACAGGCCACACTATGTTTCTAGGGGAGCTTTGTACCAACGACTTCCTCAGTCTCGAATGAAATCACTGTCATTATTATGCCCCTTTTGTAGATGAGACATATGATGTGTGGATACGTGGATTACCCAAGGTCACACAGTAAGTGCCGGAGTTGAGAGTTAAACTCGTTTGTCTCACTGCAGGCATGAGCTCTTCATCTCAGGGATACATCCAGCCTCTGATTTAAAGCAGCTCAAAGGGTGGGTATAGCTTAATGGTAGAGTGCATGCTTAGCAACCATGAGGTCCGGGGTTCAATTCCTAGTACATCTATCAAGAAATAAGTAAGTAAGCCAACCTAATTACCTCCCCCCAAAACAAACCAAAAATAAATAAATAAATAAACTATATTTCAATTAAAAAATGTTTTTTAAAGAATAAATAAAGCAGCTCTAACATGTCCTGAAATACCAGGCACTTAATAAATTTTTGTCTCCTCCAATCAATGGGATAAAATCTTCTGTTCATGTTAGTGATTTATAAATAGGTGATTAATCCACTCTCATTTTCCATATTTCAAATTTGATAAGAAATGCAAATTCAATAATAGTTCACTTTAATTTTCTACTAGTATTGAAGTTTGAGTAACTTTGATAATATCCCAGATGATCTGAAGTTTGAAAAAATAGCAATGGAAGCATCCCACATTTTCCAGAAATGAGATGCCAGCTCTCAGAAATACAGATATTGAATATTATAAGAAATATTTCTATTTAAATAAATATTAAATATTCACAAGTTTTAAATATACTTTTTCCTAGCGTCCATACTTTTTTAAGAAATACTTTTTTTGAAATGTATCAAGGGCACTTGAATTCCATTCAATGCATAATATAATTTAAATAATAAAACCACTAGGAAAATGGAAACTGATAGAGATAATAACATAGAGCTAATCAATGACATTGCCTCTTAAAAATAAAGTTTATTTCATTTACTTTACTATAAATCACAATTTTCATTGTGAAAAATTTGAAAAATAGTTTAAAGTATCAAAGAAAACTTATCCACAACCATATTACTTACAGATGATTTCTACTGGTATTTTGATATCAATCTTTAAAATTTATTTATTTAGCCTCTGTTTCGTCATTAATGTCATTCAGGAGAGAATTTTCAATTCTGCTTTATCACTTGCCAATTTACCATGTATATTTTCCCTGTTACTAGGAACAATTCATAAACAGAAATTTACTTTCTCATTCCACTATAAGGATATTTCATAATGTACTAACCATTTCCCTTTTGGATATTTTTTATACTCAGATTTTTGTCACTATAAATGACATGATATTGATCATGATGGGACTTCAGGCGTGAAACTTTCTTTCTTTGCTCCAGGTAACCTTCTTGGTCCAAAGGAAGTCTTCTAAAAGTATTTTAAAAACTCAAATTCCTGGTACGGTGGGCATCCTATTTTAAAGACTTCCCATACAGATTGTCAATTTGCCTTATAAAAAAGCATGTGTCAGCTGACATTCATACTAGTTATTTGTCTCCTTTAGTCTCTAAGTTTTATTTTCTAAGTCTAGAATTAAAAACAACAACAAAATGCTCAATACAGAAGCTCCAATGTGCCAACTTGTAGAGACGCTACAATTAAAGGACCAGTTTCTACATATGGTCCTCAGTCCGTGCATCCTCTCCTTTCATCATCCTCTTGCCTTTGCTTTGGTTTCCAGGCTGGACTCAGGGAGTGCTTGGCATGAATCTCTCTGGGGAAGTGTTCCTAGGTCCGACCAGCCTCTGTGAAATCATCAAGCGTGGAAGGAAAGAGGGAGGGTCACATGGCACATGCTGTCAGTAATTTCACTCTTCAGCTTCACTGTTTCCCTCATGATTTCCTGCTCCACATACTTCCAGTTTCAAACACTAGTAATAGCCATTGCCCTAATGCTGAGGGAGTAGAGAAACTAGTAAAAAAAAAAAAACATTAAAAATGTAGGGGTGATGGGGTGTGGGATAGAGCATGAGGGTGTCTGTGTTTGTATACACGTGTGTGAAATGGTGCATGTGTGTGTCTGAAGGCGTGAGTGTGGGTGATACAGAGTTACTGGGAAAGAGGTGGAAAAGTAGGAGAAATAAAAGAAAAAAAATCATTCAAGCAATCTGAAGAGTTTGAGACCAAAAAATAAGAAAAGAAAAGGAAAGGAAAGAAAGAAGGAAGGAAGGAAGGAAGGAAGGAGGATGGAAGGAAGGAAGGAAGGAAGGAAGGAAAGAAAGAAGAAAGAAAGAAAGAAAGAAGAAAGAAAGAAAGAAAGAAAGAAGAAAGAAAGAAAGAAGAAGAGAGAGAGAAAGGAGAGAGAAAGATGAGAGAGAAGAAGAAAGAAGAGAGAAAGAAGAGAGAGAGAAAGAAAGAGAAAGAAAGAGAGAAAGAAAGAAAGAGAGAAAGAAGGAAAGAGAGAAAAACAGACCAGAGATGAGGCACAGACGTTATTTAATCTGAAGATACAGTGTGTGATCACTTGGAAATTAGTTTAAACACCGAATTTGACTGCAGTAGGTCTAAAGTAATAATACTTGTTACTCCATTTGCCTTTCCATAAAGTCTTTCCTCCAAATAGATTCTATTTTTGAGGAGAGTCATTTAACCAAGTTTGCATAATTATGTGTGCAGTTAAAAACAGAAAGATATGGCCGTTTGAAGATCTGGGCAGAAAAGCTACCTAAATACAGCTGACGGCGTGTGCATGCTCATTAGTAAAGAAAAATCATGGAACTGTTTACCTTGAACTGTGAAATAAACGCAAGTTCCCCTTGAATCTAGTCTCTTAAAGGCTAGTCCGTCACCACTGACTTTTTGTCATAAATTTTAAAATAATTGCATTTCTAGTTAATCATACATTTTCATTTTTTCTTAATCTTACTTAGAATCATAATACCTTGTGAGTTAGCTGCATTCAGGGCACATGTGAAGAACATCATGTCACCAAAGCGTTTCTGTGACTTTCAGGCATGGGTCTATCTGTCTGATATTTCAAAATCTAGACGTTCATGCCTTGAGCTGTTTTTCTTATGAGCCCCCAGCTCCTTAGTGCACTGCATTCTGCACTGTTTTCTGGGTCTTAAGTTGCTTCTATCTTATAGTTTGCTTTCACACTATCTAAAATATTACATTTGATCTTTAGCCCCTAAAATAAATGATGATTTGAGTGTGGGTCCACCTGTAGTTTCTTTTTTTAAAAAATATTTTTTATTGATTTATAATCATTTTACAATGTTGTGTCAAATTCCAGTGTAGAGCACAAGTTTTCAGTTATAGATGACCATATATATATTCATTGTCACATTTTTTTCTCTGTGAACTACCATAAGATCTTGTGTATACTTCCCTGTGCTATACAGTATAATCTTGTTTATCTATTCTAGATTTTGAAATCCCAGTCTATCCCTTCCCACCCCCCGCTCCCTTGGCAACCACAAGTTTGTATTCTGTCTGAGTCTGTTTCTGTTTTGTATTTCTGTCTTGTTTGTTTGTTTTTTTAGATTCCACATATGAGCAATCTCATATGGTATTTTTCTTTCTCTTTCTGGCTTACTTCACTTAGAATGACATTCTCCAGGAGCATCCATGTTGCTGCAAATGGCATTATGTTGTCAGTTTTTATGGCTGAATAGTATTCCATTGTATAAATATACCACATCTTCTTTATCCAGTCATCTGTTGATGGACATTTAGGCTGTTTCCATGTCTTGGCTGTTGTAAACAGTGCTGCTGTGAACACTGGGGTGCAGGTATCATTTTGAAGTAGGTCCACCTCTAGCTTCAAAGGAAAATGACATTTGAAATAAATTAAATAAATGCCAAAAACATCACAAACTGTAGCTCACACACACGTACACACACAGAAGTTTGTGCAGCAATTTGTCTCTTAACAGGGCCAAGAACTTTACCATAAGCTGGATAATCTGAAGTAGAAAATCAGACATTTGTGGTCTGTTGACTAAGTCATCTATGTTTTTGTTGTTGTTTTTCCATGCGTTTATATGATTGTTCCAAGAGGTGAATATTTTAAAACGTTGCCAGAACATCTGTGTCAGGGGAGTGAGGTTGACGTGATTCCTGGCTGGTTGTAGAGGTGGAGCTGGCTGTGTTCTTCTTATAATATAGATGAACCGTTTGACAAGATAGTCACCGATAAAATGGATATTCTAATGTCTCCTGCTGAAATCACAAAATATACTAAAATGTTTGCAGTTCATAAGGGTAATACTACTTAGGGTAGGACTAACACGGCTAAGTGATCACCTATTGTCTGAAACTTAATTTTCCTTCCATTAACGAGGGGACAGGGGATGGGGCAAGCATCACTCAGCTCCTCAGGATGACACAGAAGCATTTCAGGAGAAAATCCTATTTTAACTTTGATCACCTCCCATCGCTGCTCTGTGCCCTTAGGCGGGGAGCTGTGTGTTTCCCCTGGGTATGCATGCTTAGTCCGTTCCCTTTGTCCCAGCCTAACGCTTTTCTCCCTGCAGTAAAAATCCCTCGCCTGAATTCCTACGCTTCCTTAGCAACCCTAACTCGGAGCTTGTCTGGGTCTCCTCCAGGCCACCAGCGGTTCCCCCCTTTGTGATGCCAACAGAACTTATCTATTGTATGGTAAATATTTGCTTACAGTTCAGGGCAACTTGAAGGCATTCAAGGAGGAGTTTATAACAAAAACAATCATAATGTTTAATTCTTCCTTCCTCTCCTGCCTACCACTAGGTAGGGAAGGTAATAATAAGTAAATGTTGTCTGAAAGAATGATGAATGAATGAATGGCCTTGTATCAACCACAGTATCTGTGAAAGATGATTAAAATGACACCAGGAAGGAGATAACTAATATAATTTCACTGGTTTTAGAAAGTCCGCAGCTGAGGCTTTGTGGAGACCAATGGTCCTATCTCCTGCTCCACTGTATTGTGTTAGCAATGATGTATTACATCCCATTTAAAAACAGGCTTCTTATTCAAAAGATTTTTTTTTTCCGTAAGAGGTAAATCAGTTATGAAGGTGAAAACTATATGATGCTGAAGAAATAAGGAAACTCCTAAATAGTCAGAATACTCAAATTGTAGAAAGTTTTGCAGAAGAAGTCTGAGTGTGTAGATTTGTTAACAGAGTGAGTATCCTCAAATTTGAGTTAGAGTGAAAAGAGAGTAGGGGGGGTGTATAGCTCAAGTGGTAGAGCACATGCTTAGCATGCATAAGGTCCTGGGTTCAATCCCCAGTACTTCCTCTAAAAAATAAGTAAACCTAATTACTTTCTCCTAACTACAAAAAATAACAAGTAAAAAAAAAAAAAAAAAAAGAGAGAGAGAGAGAATTGAGAAAAAAATTAAGTAGAATCAGCTGAAAAGTGGACATAAATCTTCATGGTATAATTTCAAACATCTTTCATCACTATTTGTTTTTATCTTAAAAAAATATGTTTGTTGTATTTAGTCCCAAATTTCCAAGCTTTGTGCTTCTCCTTTGCTGCAATGTTATCAGCTGGAAGGGAAAGCTGGCCATGAAACTGTTATGCTAAGCACTTCCACAGGGACTTATGGCTTTAATAAGTTGGAAACCTGCTCTTAAGGAAAAAAAGAAAATAATCATTGAAGATGCATTAGAGGAAAAAAAAAAAATAAACTACTTGGTTGTCCATGGAATTCACACTTCCTGTACCACGGAATTCAGCACTTGTGCCCTGAGGTCTCACCAAAGGGTTGGAGCAGAGCAGCTACTTATCTATGGAGAAAGATTATTTTTTTTGTTCACAGGCACAGCAGAGCAAGACCAGAGTACACACTCATTGCCTGGATACCCAGCAGTTATTCCAACTCCCCAGTGGACTGGACATTCCAAGATCAGCAATGCTTCATGCAGGTAAGCACTCAATAAATATTTTTCAAAAGCTTAGATGAACATTAGAAAAAACATGAATATTCTCTGATGACTTCATTCCCCCAAGGTTGATCAAATTCTCACCTTGTACAAGTGTACGGGAAATAAAATCAACTCACATTCAAGAGGATTTGCGTATCAGCCTAACCTGCCTTAGACCCTCTTTAGATGTTAACATTTTATTCTAATAGTCTTGCAAATTTTAACCAATTCTGAAAGCAATATGCAAAAACACAGTAACCGTGCTTCAGGACCCCAATGAAAAGAGATGAATCTTCTCTCTGCCAAGGTGTTCTTTTTTTTTTTTCCCCCTAGTTAACCTTATTGGTTAAAACTTACATTGAAAACAAAAGAAAACGAAGCACAGGTGACTTAAGAAAGATCACCTAATGGTTAAACAAATAATGATACTGTGAGTATTGTTTGAAAGAAAAAAATCCTCTGAGTCATGTGAGTACTCGGTGAAGGGGAAAGGGGCTGGTTCGCCTTCCCAGCAGTGAGACTTCCTCTGGGTTTCCTGCTTTCCCACCACCTCCCTCCACTGTCCCACAAAACCCCACCCTCAGTGAAGGCGGGCAGGTTTTCCTACTTAAGACTACGAAGTTTGGATGCTTCCTCACGAGGTTGTTTGAAAGTTTCAGTCCTCTGTGGTCAGAAAGGGGAGGCATGGGCGAATGGACCTGCACCCAGATCCACCTGTGACTGAAGTCCAATCACCCGCTTAGGTTCAAAGCAATCACCCACTCACCCACTGGTCTCTCTGGATGATTGAAAGTGGCTGAAGCAAGTCCACATGGGTTTAGAGAGCCACTCAAAATGACTGTAAAAGTGGGCTGTCCACCGAGAAGCCGGGTCACTCCGCTGACCAAGAAGAAGGGGAAGGGGCGGTGATGGACTTCCCGGGGGGCTCCCGGGGAGCGTGGGATAATGAGAGCGTGTCGCATCTTCCTCATTCCTACTATTACATAAATGCTGTATTTGCTAAGCTAGTTCGCTCCCCGACCACCCCACAAGCAGTTCATAGACAATAAAACACCAGGAATCCCTGAAGAGGGGTAAAATGCTGACATGATTTAAGAAGGAAGACTCTGATAAGAAGATAAAAATCTAATAAACAGAGTCTAGAGAACCTTGGTGCGTCTCAGGCGCTTGCCAGGGTAAGCAAAACCGTCCCAAGGAAAACAAAAGGCGCCTTAATCGCAAGAACATTCCACTCACAGACCATCTGAAGGAGAAAGTTAAGGCCGTGACCTCTGCAGGCTGCAGTTATGAGCGCTCTGACAAGAAAATATTTGATTTGGTTCAAGAAGCAAAATCAGTCACCGGATTTTTTAATATCTCTCTTCTTCCATGAAAGAAAACAAAAATAATATATTTTGTATGTGCTTGAGAGAGAGCGATGTGTAGAGGGTAAATATTTCTCCCACCTATGTAGTTTTTCTGTTTAACTTGGTCATAATTTTTCTAGAATTTTAATCAACCCCAGGAAAAGGCAGATTCACAGGCCCATTGATTTCCCTTTTATAATTAACGCACAGCTCCCGAAGGCGCATCTTAAGTTTCACCCACGAATCTGCAAATATGTAAAGACATACATTCTCGACCAGAACCCATAAGAGAGTCATGAAGCTGTGAATTTATTGCTGAAGATTTAGGTAGGGCTCAAAAGAATGTATCTGTGCCTTTGAAATCTCGAACAGAGCATTGCATAGAAAAATGCTGAAATGTTACCTACGCTCCCAGACTAATTCAAAACAAAACCTTTAAACTGGTTGAAATGCTGAGCCATTTTGCTGCAACATTGATAAAACATTCTTAATAAGAACTATGTATGTAGACATGTATGTATTTGCTATTTAAAGAAAACAAGTCAAATTAGGAAGGGGAAAGCTGTGATGGAGATTTTTAAGGGCTCTTTGAGGACATTTTTAAGAACTCATTGTTTGCTGATATTGGTCATGGTTAATTTTAAGATTCAGGGCTTTCTTTTTCACTGGATACAGAAGAGAACTGCATGCATGCTCACCAGGCATAAATGGTGGGGATTTTTTTTTAATATATATATATTGACTTTTCTCTCCCCAAGGGGAAGGAAAATGGGACGGAGGTATAAATGGATGTGATCTAGAGGCAAGTAGAGAAGGAATGAGATGAGGAGGACAGAAGTGAGAACAAAATAACCTTGGGTGGAATGACCTTACTGGGAAAAACGAAAGACAGAGAACAGGCTGAGTTCCCTTTCCCATCCTCTGGGCAGGGAGCTGGGAAGCAAGACTGGGTCAAAGAGCAAGCCTGGAGAATTTCCCAGAGTATTCAGGGCTCAGGAGCGCTTCATGGCCATTTGATGATCAAAGGGTCCAACAAAGAGATGGGTGAAGGGAGGCTCTGATTAGGGAAGGGGGCAGGGAAGAGCAGAGTCTTGGGTTATGGAGCAGGTGAGAGCCTGATTTGCAACTATTCCCTGTTGTGTCTGCTTTGAACCCTGGATGACGGAGTAAATTTTCTGGTGGGGGCATATTTAATTCTAGAATTTTAGAGCTTTACAGGAAGCTGCCAAGGGAAAACAACTTTTATTCTTTGAACCAAGCTTTTTTCTTTTTTAATAAGAAACATATTTAAAGCAGGTTATTATTTTTTTATCATGAATATACACGTTTCAAACTGAAGTGGAGATTCAACAGCTATGTAATCTGTTTGAGGACATTAGCTGAGAAATTGTTTCCTCTGGACTGTTGGAATATTTAGTCTATCAATGGTCTGTTAACCAGAAGACCACCACTTTATATGATAACATATAGACATACTTCCAAGAGACCAGTCTTTAATATTATGCCCTCATTGAGCATGGAAACAGAAGGTCAAAATTGCCTACGAAACTTATTAACAAAGTCTACAATTAGAATAAAGAAAATTCAATTATATGAAATTAAACAGCTCTGAACCTTGACATCAGATGTATGTTAATGTGCTTGTTGTTATTCAAATTTAGATATCTTATACTTGGGTTTGCCTGAGTTCACACTATCCTCCTGGGTAATAACAATTTAAAGAACTATGTAACCACAAATTTTTTGGACAACGTTTTATTTAGAAAGTGTATTAAAAGCATGGACTTTGGAGTCAGGCGGCCTGGTTTCAAATCCTGGTGCCATCATGAACCAGCTCTGTGACCTTGAGCAAATGACTTAACCTCTGTGAGAATTAATTCTCTCATTTCTAAAATCGAGTGAAAATAATGCTTATCTCAAAGGAAAGTTGTGAGAATTAGATGAGTTAGTTTAGGTAAAGTATTTAAAACAGTATCCAGCACAGAGTAACAATTAGCTATTTTTTTTAATTTATAAAAGTAATATGTGAATGCAGAAATGTATTTCAAAAAGAAAAAAATGATATCTTAATCCTCACAGCTGAGGATGATCACTCCTTTCCCTAGTTCTTAATCTCCGTGTTCGTTTTTTATGAAATTGAAGTTAAGTGCATGTATGCTTTTATTTATTTCTCTTATCCTTTTTCTCATTAAATACTATAAATAGATATAGGTTGATAGATACAGATATAGATAAATACCTAATATTCTCTCAGATGAATGTAACAAAGTTTAATCAAACCTTTCAGATGTTTGGATGCTTTACAAACAAATGCCAGGATAAATAATGCTACACTGAACATCTTTTTATACAATCTCATTTCTGTTTTTCTAATATACTTTGGGTAATTAAAAATAAATATTGTATTACTATGTGAGGAATGCCAAACATATAAGAAAATACTCATTAAATAGTTTTAAATTTGAAAGCAGGAACACGGCAGAAATTGAACCCTTCGAGGGCTCCATTCAAATTTAGCAGGATCAAGATATTTGTCCCCTTTTCCTCATCTATCCCTCAAAACTCATCCTCTGGATTTCCTAAAATTCATCAAATTAATTGGTGAAAATCTAGTTTAGAAAGATTTGTACACATTAACTTATATAAGCTTAATTATAAAGAGTTTATTTTAATTAATGTGAACAGTTTGATTTGATAAGCAAAAATGAAATAGACATCCCAGTTGATTAAGCAATATTTAGGTTCCTTTGGAAACCCTATTAATGCCACTTTAGAATGTGAACTAAATGGATCAAGTCTGCCCCTCACCCTGCTTTGATGTATGGTGTGGATGTGCGGATGTGTTGTAAACTGACTTCTGGGCTGAGGGGTTCCACACTGCTCAATGTCATGAAACATCATGGATCATAAAAAAATTCTACCTCCTCTACTTGGAGATTAGGAATGTTAGTTACATTTATTCTCAGTTTGAAGATTTCAAACCTTTTCCTTTAAGACTTCCTCCTAATTCCTAGGATGCAACTTGATTTCTCAAATGGGAGTAGCTCTCATTATACCTTCAAGGAGGCTGAACACTGAGCATTTCAGGCCAATATGAGTGAATTCTAATTTTAAAAAATCTGGAGAATATACATGAATGTATCCTTAGCAGGCATTTGAGTTACAAGAGTCATTTCCTGTTAAATGCATTTAGTATTCTAAGTGCAATTTGGGTTTTTTTCAAATTCGGATAGTATGGATTTTATTTACAAAATAATAAAATTAAAAAAACTCTCCTTTTGTAGAGAAAAATATTAAGAATAAAAATCTCAAATAATATATTTATAGGGGCAAAGTAAAAAGGTAAATTGCAATAATAGATATAAAAAGCAAAGTAGCATGTTTGTTAGATTTTCCCATCCCTTAAGTTTAGCTCAGATACATTTTTTACCACAATGTGCTCTTATTGTCATTTTAAAGAACCACTTTTTATTACTTGACAATCTTTGAATATCAAGAAATGCTCTGGGAAGGAAAATTTTACAAATGGGTCTGAAAAAGTAAGCACTTTTCAAACACTGTTTAAAAGGTTCTTTTTATATTTATTGTTCACTTTTGTAAAGCAATGAGAGACAAGATGTAAATACTTTCTATTTTATTTTAAAAGTAATGATGACTTATTGTGACATCAAAAATTAACAAAAATATCTATAACTTTCCCCTTATTTCAACTTCTAATATTTCATCTCTTTGAAGGTGACAAAAGTTAAACATTTAGTCATTCACTTATTCATAGTGTGGTAAAATATAAACATATATGTATGCATATATATATAATCATATATAAATGTGTAAATTTATGAACACAAAATAGAATCATGTCACATTTTATTTTATAATTTGTTTTTAAAATGATCAATACATTAAAAGCATTTTCCTTTTCATTATCTACAGTTTTAATTCTTGGGTAAGTATTCTCGTTTATAAGTGAATGGGGACTTTGTTTTCATATCTTGTTGTAATTACTGGTTGAAAAGTAAAAATTTCAATGAAATAATATGGAGGATTCTTTGGAGGAAAAGTTTGATATTAAAGGGACAATAAATAATTGTCTGTGCTGGATTAATGATATTCTCTTAATTGTATTCTATGTAGGTAAGCAATGTTTGCCCAGCCATTAGCCAGCAAAGGTTATGTGTTGGTGCTCCTTGAATCCATAGTTACTTCTTTTGCTTTGGCAAAAAAAAAAAAAAAAAAAAAAATAGAAAAGATTGCATTGCCATGAAGAATGTCTAGAAGCAACTGCTTAAGACTGTGCAAGACAAATTCTTGAGAAATCAATTTGCGCAGAATTCGGACAGAAACTGAGAGAAAGATGGGTGGCCTCAGTTATGTCCTCCACTTTCACCCTGAGCAGCCGGAACACATTTCTCAGGCTGCTGTCCAAATGATATGTGGCCTGCGGTGTGGAAAAAAGGGCTTGAAGGTAATGGTCCTTATTCAAGTGGAAGCTGAAGGCTCTTATCTTTCTCTCTAGATCTCCTGATTTCTTCCTCTCACCACATCCCAAGGGCCACGAGCCTTGTCTCACTGCATCATGATCTCGCCATCCACCTTCCTTCACAAGTAGAGCCAGCCTCCTGGGACAGAACCACAGAACAAACCATCACAACTTGTTGCCATGTTTTCTTTCCAAAGTGATAAGCCCTTTGTGTCTGTTGATGGTTAATCCAAATTCCCCTCCTTTCCTTTCCTTTACAAAGAGTCTCCAAGTACTGCTCTGTGAAAAACTGAGCCACACAATTGCTTTTTTTTTTTCTGATAACCCATATAAAGATACAGACCTTTGCAGATATATGGAAAAAAACAAACTTTTTGGCCCAAGGCGGGGAAAAAATGGAAGGGGGAAGGGAGAAAATGAGATGATTTAAAAGTAAATCTAAAGACAAAGTAGACTTAATTCCAGGTAAATAACCAGATTGACCTATAACACATCTGGTGCCAAAGACACGCGTGCTCTGTTGAAAGTCTCTACAGCGGAACCCCATGGAAAAGAAATTTACATGAAGGCTCCCCCTTCCCTCCACGTGGCACACTTAGAATTCTAGAAACCGGTTTACATCTTTGCCTCTTCCTCCTCTTCCCCCTCCCTCTAAGGCTGTATTCTTATCCCCGGAAGAAGTCAGAGCCAGTTATTGTACACAAATCATCTCCCGGCTGAAGTTTTTGGTGGCAGCCAAGAGAGGAGAAGGGGGAAAAAAAATTAGAAAAATTTCAATTTCAGGACCATTATTATTTTCATTAATCATAAGAGGCGCTGTCACCCCTGTCCTTATTCTTTCGAAGGAGATCTATTATACGGTCCATTTAGTCCAAGCCATATTACCTCATATGTTTTCCTGGCTGACCAAATAAGACTTAAGAGATAAAACAATTTACTGTTCATTATGATCCGTGTCACTGGAATCAATCTATTAACCTACATTAACTGGATATGTGACGATATCTCACATACACGCTTCCTCGGTTTAAAGAAAAGGCAAGGAAGTGGGGAGGGGGGCCGAGAGAGTGAGGGAAAAGGAGAGGAAAGGAAATCGGAGCCCATAAAGTGCAGCAGACGTATAATTTGCCAAGCGAATACAACTTCATTTTCCAGTGCCCACTGCTGCGCCCTCCACATCTTCACGCAGCCCCTGACCTGTAAAGAAGTCTAACAAATTGGCTTCTATTGTGGAGCCAAAAGGTGCCATCAAAGAAGGGACGGTTCACTGGTCCTAAAGTATGATGGGAAATCTCGGGCTGGAATAAAGAGCTGCCGTTTTATGAAGTTAACCCATTGAGGTTAAAGGCGAGCGGGATGCTCCAGCCAGTGGGGCAGGAACAGCGGGAGGGGAGAATCCTGCCAGCCTCCTTGTTCACACACAGGGAAGGCAGCACCAGGTGAAGCGAGAGCCACACGAAGTTAAAATCGGAGTCAGCATCGTCTTCCTATTTTAAGCAATAAAAAATTCCCCCGCTGCATCTCTGGATGGTCCCTCTTGTTTCATTCTCTCTCCCCAACTCCATGGATGAAGGATCAGAAGCATCTCAAAAAAGGAAATGAATCGATGGGTGGTCTTGACGCATCCCTGCACAGAAACATAACTTTAGAGTAAACAGTAGAGCAGTTAAGGTGGGAGGTCACGAGAAAGTGCACCCGGCATCTCATTTATCCCGCATTTGCAACTTCTTGTGAATTGTTCATCCGGGCAATGGCTTGCCTGGCGTAAATTTCCCTCTGAGACTCCAGAGCCCGGTCCTTGGCTACCCAGCCCACAGGCGGATTTGAATCTCCACGCCTGGTGCACTGATCCAGGCCATCCAAGCTGCCAGCCTGCACAGGTTGTGCCCGATCTGGGTGAGATAACCACTTATTTCTATCCTGGGATGGAGGGAAAAAAAGCTGCAGAGTATATTCATTCCCATTTCATGGGTGATGGATTACCATAGGATCGCAAGGGGTAGAAATGCAAACCTTTGTCCTTCATTCAACTTTCTCAATCTGAGGAAGAAGGAAAAACACCTGTTCCATCACTGCCTGTTCCCTGGTGCATGGTAGAGCTGGGTGTGGGGCTGGAGGTGAGGGGTGAGGGGTGGGGATAACTTCCTTGAGTCCTTGCTTGCTGATCTGACCCATTCTCAAGAACAGGAAGTGGAAGGCAGTTGGCATTCTGGGTCAGCCACGTCATTGCTAACTAGTGCATTACTCTCATATGTGAAGAGTGCTGAAAGTGTGCAGTTACTTCATGTGTGCGGGTGACATCACTTTGTCTGCATGGATTTTCAAGGATGTATGCCTGGGCCAGGCCAGTGAAGTCATATTCCTTTTGGTCCATACCAACAGAACTGTTTTTATAAAGACCGTGAGGTGACTCTTCTGATGGAAGGTGCACGTGCAATTTCCTCCCTCCTTTCTCCAGAAGTACCAACAGGAAAAAAAAAAAAAAAAGAGATAAACAAAGCTAGCAGCAGAAACATCTTGATAACCTTCGTTTCTCCAAAGAGTTCTTGAAATGAGAAAAGATAGCATAAACTCTATTTGGACACAAAGGAAACTTCTTGTCTTCCAACTTTTAAGTCACTTAAACATTTTATAGCAAAGTTTTTTCTTCATTTTCTCATTCTTCCTACACTCAAAGTAGAGAATACAGCCTTGACTCTCTGCACTTCCAATGCTTGAGAGAGAGAGACAGAGACAGAGAGACAGAGAAGGAGGGAGATCAGGCATTCTGCAGCGTTCATGGAATGACGGGGGCTTGTCAAGTTCTTCCAGCGGGGAGAGGTGGGTCCTGCTTTGTCTCTTGCTAATAACTTTTCATCAGGGTTTGGCTTAAATTTAGATGCCCATCTCCATTTGGGTTTTGCCCGGAGCTTTGCCTGGCTCATCGCCCTTCTGACACCTTTCCCTCTGAGTCTGTATGTACTAGGATATTTTGCCTTATAGAAAGCACAGGATGAAGCATTTGGGGCCACTTCAGCTGGTGTGTCCATCAGATTGAAGTCCCCAGTCAGGAGAGTATTTTAAATAATTTCAGTCCTTTCATTTTATACTTATAAAAAAAGCAAAGTTAGACAAATAAATTAAAATAAATGTCTCCACTCATTCAACATGTATTTATTGAGTGACTTTCTTATGACACGTTCCAGGTGCGAGAGATTTAGGAGTGAGTAAGACAAAGTCCCTGCCTTCCTGGAGCTTTTCTTCTAGTGGGACAAGGAAAACATGACAGAGAGACATGCACATGTAAGCCAGATGGTGATGAGAGAGCGACAGAGGAAGACACAGCAGAGGAAGGAGGACACAGGGCATCACTGTGTATTGAGGGGCAGGGGAGGGGGATGCAACTGACATGGATTTCTTTTACTAACCCCTACTGCTGCACAATGGAACCCCATGAAACCTACTGGCCAAAAAAAATGTTATTTTTCATGATTCCGTAGCTTGACTGGGGTCAGCTAGGCAGTTCTTAATTGGGATCTTCGTCTGACAACCAGAACTGGAGTCATCTAAAGCACTGAATGGACTCGAGGTTCAAGCTGGCTTCTTTATTCCCACTGCTGGGCTGTCAGGGCTCCCGTCGGGCATCACTCTGCCTCCACGCTGGGAAAAGTGCACCCTGGGGGCTTTCAAGAAGTTTCTGTGTTCTAGGTGGAGCCTGGAATTTCCCTTCCAGACAGAGCTCCTGTTTGTAATGAGAGGGGCCACTTTGATGAGACCTTTCAATTAACCTTCCGTTCCTTGGGGAAGGTGCAGTGCTTCAAAACAGGTTAGTAAGGAAATCGAAGGGTCTGATACAGCTGTGTCCCAGAAGAAGCCCAAAGTGGATCACCACCTCCAGTAAGAATTGTGATTTCCAAGGTGTGATATTTCCCGTAACCTCAGGATTTTAGCAAAATCCTTGAAAAGGTGTGGTCAAGTCTCAAAGGTCATATGGGAAGTTTAAGGTGTGCATGTTCCCCAGAGGCCAGAGAGGAGACCAGCTATGCTGAGGGAACTCTGAACTCCAAGAGTCATCAGTAGAGGGTAAACTTCATGAGAGAAAGGACTGCTGTGTTCACAGTTGTGTCCTCAACCCTACCGGGTCTCTGAGAGCAAATGCTACCTGCCTGGTTACCAGAAGCTGGGGGACTGGTGGCAAGACGGGGCAAGGAGGATGGGCTGGTCACAGGGCACAGTGAGGCAGTCACTGGGGGGCCTGCCGAAGGAGCAGGGGACAAATGGAGGTGAGGTAGCCTCTTGCAATTTTGTAGGTAGGGTTGTGCAATAAAATATTGGGCACAAAACGTGGGGCATCTTATCCTGCAGTCATCAGCTGGTGACTGATGATACATTGGCTACAGGAGATCGACCAATGACAGATTCACTCTCGGATGCAGAGCTGCAAAAACATCCATCCGACAGAACTCCAAGCAGACGATTTAATTGCTCTTAGATTCTAGCACAACATAGCACGTTCTAGGCTTGGAGAGGGGGGAAAAGCTCTAGAAGTGACATCTTCCTGGCCTGTCTCCCTCGTGTGTTGACATGGTCTCTGTATTCCATCCACGGTTCTCTTGCATGAAAGTCCACTCAGTTCCTCAAATGAAGTCTTTTGTTGCTCGATAAAAAACTTTCTCTTTTACTTCTGTTTTTCCTACTCTTCTGCCTTGTTCCTTCCCCTCAGCAAAATCCTTCCTGGACTCAAACACAATAAACAAATAATAATTTGGCAATCTGTAAGGAAAACAAAAAAAAGAGAAATTGCTTGATATCTTAGCTCAACACCTGGAACCCAGTAATCACTTAACAAATGACAATTGTTATTTTGCCACTATTGTTATTATTACTTAATATCTGTTTTCCTCCAGTCCAAAGTTTTGATGAGCGCTGTCCAGTAGAACTTTCTGCGGATGATGGCAATGTTCTGTATCTGTGTGAACCCTTATGTGGCCCCTAGCCAACTGTGGCTCTCAGATACTTAAAATGTGGTTCATTCAAATGAAAAACAAAATTTTTAACTTTACGAAATTTACATGGATTTAAATGAAAACAACCACAGGACAATACAGGTGTAGATCCAGCTTTCTCGGGTGGGGGTTGGGACATCCTTATTCTTTAAACCTGTGCTTATAAAACTTGCATCAGAACAACCTGGAGCAGTTGTTCAAATGCAGACTTCCAGGCCCCCAATCTTGGAGTTTCTGGTTTACTGTGTCGAGGAAATAGCCTGAGAATTTGCATTTTAACAAGTAATACTGGTGGTGTTGCTCCAGGGACCCGACTTTGAGAACCGCTGCTTTCGAGCTATCCGTGGTTCTCAGTTCTGGGTGCACACGGGAATTACATGGGGTCGGGGGCTGGTATCCAGTCTGTGCCCCAGAAACATGAAACCATAATGTTTAAAACTCCATTTCATTTCCTTTTATAGCCAAGAATTTAATACAATTCTTAAATCAGGAGACATGGGGAATTAAGTCAATGCTTCTCAAACTGTAATGTGCTTCTGAGTCACCTGGAGGTCTTGAGAAAAAGCAGATAGTAATTTCCTAGGTCTGCGATGAGACCCAAGCGTCAGCATCTCTAACAAGCTCCCGGGTCGTGTTGATGCTACCAGCCCCAGGCTGCACTTTGAACAGCAAGCGACTAGGTGATCCCTGCGGTTGATTCTAATCTTTAAATTCTATGATTCTAGAACCGGGCAGGAGATCTGAATCCCGGCCTGCCCACCAGAGTCTAGAGCTGCTGGAGAGAGACTGAGAAAACAGCAAACAGAGTGATGACAAGCCCCTGAGCCCAGGGAAGCAGGAGAGAAAAGCTGCTCGCTCAAGGCAGCTGGGTCCTGGCTGTGAGGCGGCCAACTGTGAATGATCCTGGCGAGCTCCTGCCTCAGAGCAGGAGGGGGCCAGACAGAGTCAGACTCTTACGAGCAATATCCTATCAGGCCCCACGTAGAGTTCAAAGTCTATCAAACAGCTCCACTGGTTCCCAGCCACAGGAGACGGGAGCTGGGGACCGGCCCACCCTATGGCTAAACAGGGCAGTTCCAAGCTCAGACCTGTCAAGCTGTCCGGCATTCAGAGCCTTTAAATGAAGAAGGAAAACCAAACATTGAAGGCTCTATTACATGATTGGATAATAACCAAGGGCCAGTACAGTACTTGTAATGTCAAAAAAAGGAACACTTAATGTTTCTTTTTCTCGTTTCAGGTCAAAGGTGAGTTACAATTGAGGCTTCAGAGTTAAGTAGTTGGACAGTGAGGTAAAGAGAAAAGGACCATGTGCCAATCCAGCTAGGAGAGCCCCAGGAAAGCCTTTTCATCAGCCTTTGGGTGTCTTTTCAAGGGGAGGGATGAACATAAGAATAAGTCAACACTTTGCCTTTGCAAATCTGAATTTTCTTTGCAAAGTGCTTGCTACTTGGTGTCCTGTAATCATATCATCGAACAGAAATCAGTGTTTAGTTCCATACAATTGGATCCATCACCATAATTGGAAATATATTTAATAATGATGATTGTCTGGGAATCTCTATAACTTTTTATTCTTTCTACCAAAAGAAGATGATGGAAAAAAGTAAAACCATTCAAAGCAAAGCACCTCTTTTGAATTTTAAGTAATCAGCCAATGAGGACTTACCAGGAACTATGATAAGCAGATATTCCACAGGGTAAAACCTTTCAGTTCTCTTTCCTCTGTCTGTCTCTGTCTCTCTGTCTCTCTGTCTCTGACTCATCTCTCTCTCACACATGCACACACACACACACACACACACAGAGTTCCCTACAGAGTTGGTATTATAAGAAACCACGAGGCCAAATAGAGGAGAGAAATTACAGGTATGCAGAGAGTTTTAAAGACTGAACTTGACTAGGTTTTTACAGCAACTTTGTTTTTCCACTGAATTTGGAATTTCGGATGAGACCATTTCTCCCTTGTCGAAAGTAAAAATGACTCTATTTGTTCTTCTTTTCAGGGACCCCACCCCAAGGGTCCTGTCCCAGAAAATGAATAACGATGCTTTATTTTTCCCAAGAAGTTCACGATGCTTGAGAAAACTGATCTCATAAATCTTGTAAACACCCTTGAGAGGTAGAAAGCAGCCGTGTCACCCCCATTATACAGGTGAAGAAACTGAGGGGTGCTGAGTGAACTTTTCATGATAGAGTTTGAAAAAAGCTGATCTTGTCTTTCCTAAACCGGCTGCCCTGAGCACGTGCGTGCAAGCCTTCCTTGTTGACACGTATGTGACAATATATACAGGCATAAAGTACTCAATTCGAGAGTTCCAGAAAATGCCTGTCTCTCTTTTTTCTTAAACACGTTATACTAACCACAACTAGTAAATGCATATGAATGTGTACGTGGCATGCTGGCTCCGTATGTATACTGGGTCTTGTTTCAGGTTATGAAATTTACTTGAACACATTTTTAATATGTTTTAAAAGCTAAGCACCTATTCAAATCTGCTGGGCTCAGGATGGAGCTGAATCTCCTTGTTAGGTTTCTCTTTTGATGCCCTGACATCACAAGGTGCAGATGTTGGCATATTCAGAACCACACGGTGACGGAATTGAGACCTCATCAGTGGAGTCTAGCCTTGCATTTGTCACCCTTTCCTTCACCTCCAGCTCCTGCAGCCTTCAGGTGCACACTAGTAAGAGGGACAAGCCACACTGAGAAGTGGAAGCTCTTAGCAGGAATCTCACGGGCATAAACCCCGACATTAGCCCCACCCCGCCTTCGGTGCCAGCCTTTTTAATAGTAGAGAACTTAACACTTGGACGTAGACTTCTGATGGTGATGAAAGCACGGTGATTGTCGTGAACGTTCATATAAATGATGAACTCATGACGTTCCGTGAGTCCAGCCTTCGGGATCTTAAAGCAGTGTACTTAATAAATTCTTCTTACTGCTGTGGCGAAGAAGAATCAAGTTCCTAGTGGCTTAACTGGCAGGAGAAGGTCGCTTAGGGTGCCTTAAGCTAGTGACACCTCAGATCTTCAGGGAGAATTTGAAGGACACCAGGTAAACAGAGGTGAATTAAACGGTAGAGATTTCTCAGATGCTTGAGTGTTTGAAGGTTCATCTCTTCTCCCAAATCCACTACTAAGACAGTGAGATGGTACCTAACCCATCAGCCTGCGAAATAGTATTTATTCCTTCATGCATCTTTTTTACTTTTTACCAGGTGAATTCTACCTAGTCAGTATCAATCTGACATTGACGTAGTTTGTTAGGGGCAAAAATCTCTGCCTTGTACAAAGAAGGAAACTTACCTTCCCCCCTCCCTCTCGTTTTGGGGGTCCCTGGCCTCAGGCTGAACACCTCTAGCTCAGGGGCTCACCACTTCATAAGGAAACTGACTCTACTTCAACTGCTGGAAAATTCTATTCTGTTTGGACCCCACATCTCCTTGCCTGTCATTTCTACTCATTTGTCCCAGTTTAGTCTTCTGGATCAATAGTCGCCTCTCTTTCAATGTTTAAAAGGAGCAATGATGCTCCCCCCACAACCCATCTCTTTTCAAATGTTTCCTTTTATAACTTTTCCTTGAGTCAATTCTATGGTATGTTAAGCATTAATAGAAGGAAAATAAAGGGCAGTCCTTTTTAATTAAATATGGAGTTAACTCACTCACTTAGACTCACACACTATTCTTCAGGAAGATCACAGAGGAATAACATGGCTGTTGGGAAAGGACAGCTAAGCTCTTTGTAGCTAAAGAAGATGAAAGGAAAGTTTCCAGCAGGGTGGGGGCTAGAGATGGCTCAGGCTTAAAAGGACATGGGGTAACTGCGACTGAATTTAAACGACACTGGAGAATAAAACGATTGAGGGGGGGAAGATAATTATGTCTTACAGCAATTACCCTGGCTATGAAGCAAAATCAGCATAGTCCTTTCTAATTTAAATGTGTCCAAAGTGGCTGAGCATGACAGTGGAAAATTACAAGGTTTATGACACAGTCTTTGGTGAAAGTAATGGCAATCGGATTATTGTAGCTTTGGGGTGCCTGATAGCGATGGTTATAAAGTTATTCATAAATATGAACTGTTCCACGCGAGTGGAGGTTTCACGTTGCTGGTGAGTTCAGATCGTTCCATACTTCAGATGGGTTTTGTGTATTCTGTTTTCACGTCGTCGAATTTTGGATAGTTTTAGTTTATCACTTGTAGGTTCCATGGCTTTTTAGTGCCCAGTACTCGTTTCTTTCCTCCCTTCCTTCCTTCCCTTTTTCCTTGTTTTCACCTTTGGATCCAAGGGGAGAATGAGGAAGTCTTTAGAGATGGAGATTTTTATAAAGACTTTTTCCAATGTTGCTCACTTTCTCAAAGAATGGGTCTTATTCCCAAGTCTCAATATCCAGTTTTGTTTATTTCCAAACAGAAGTTCACTGAGTTGCATAACCATCTTAGGTCGCTCTGCAGCACAGTTTTCTTAACTGTTGCATCTGTAACATTGACCCTTTTAATTACTTAGCACTTTCTTATGTTTCTTCATATTCCTATCCTTCCCTTTTTTTTAAAAAAAATTGAAGAACAGTCTGTTTACAATGTTGTGTTAATTTCTGGTGTATAGCATAGTGATTCAGGAATATATATATATGTATATATATATTCCTTTTCATATTTTTTCATGATAGGCCACTGCCAGGTATTGAATTTAGTTATCTGTGCTCTACAGTAGGACCTCGTTTATCTGCTTTATATATAGTGTTTAGTATCTGCAAATCCTGAACTCCCAATTTATCCCGCCCCACCCCCTTTCTCCCCTGGTAACCATAAGTTTGTTTTCTATGTCTGTGAGTCTGTTTCTGTTTTGTAAATAAGTTCATTTGTGTCTTCTCCTTCTACAGGAGGAGGGTTCATCAGGCCAGTACTTTGTGCGTGACCCACTCCCCCATCTAATCAAGTGGAATACACCTTTATGGAATTAGCTTGACTACGCGATCTGAGAAAACATGGCCACTTTCTGTGTAGGCAAAGTCAACCAACAGGCTCCCATTAAAAAATGAATCTTAATCAACGGTTAATAGCATTGTCTAAGCAACTTAATTAATAAAAGATTGAACTCAAGGTTTCTTAACCTCAGCACTATTAACATTTTGGTCCGGATAATCTTCTGTTGTAGGTTCTGTCCTGGGTGCTTTCAGACTTAGCAGCATGTCTGGCCCCCTACCCACTGCACGCCGGGACAAACAGCCCTGCGCCCCGTGGTGGCCACCACTCCAGACATCGTCAGCTATCCTGGGGAGACAAAATCCCTCCCAATGGAAAACCACTCATTTAACCCCATCAAAAAAAAAAAAAAAAAAACCTCAATTGTAAGGAAAAGAAATAACACACTGGTCTTCATGGGATTTGTATGTCTGCCACGTATGTCCAATTATTAGCCATAGAAATTTATAATGTCTAAATCAAGTAGAAAAATTGTGTTGTGCCAGAGATAGAAAACAACTGAGTTTAAATAAGACAGAGGCTTATTTTTCTATTATGCTAAAGATGTCTGGAAGGAGACCCTTTGATTGCTGGTTCAGGGGGTTCCATTTTACTGTCAGAAGCCTGAGCTCCACATCCATTTTTTGGCTTTATCCTCTTTAAAACTAGATTTCCATTGTACAGCTTCCAGACTGATGGGTTTCAAGCCAGCCTCATTGCTCTAGTTCTAAACTGGAGGCAAGAGCAGGAACTGGGAGGGCAAAAAAGGAGCAAATAAACTTTCCAAGAATCCCCACAACTACCTGGAGGCTGGAAGGAAGGCTAAGACTTGTATTTTTTCAGGTGAATTATTGCCTGCCCTTTGATAATAAGGGGGAAAAAAAAAAAGGAGAGTATATTTTGTGCTCACAACTAGCAAAGTTTCCCATGCGTTTATTCTTCTACATTCAGACAAATACTTCTTAGTCACTGATGATGTGCCACTATGCGAGGCATTGGAAATAACAAAACAAAGAAGGAACCTCGCTGTCCTGGAGCGTGTCATCTATTGGGATGTTACAAGAAAAATTAAGCCACTAATGACTAAATTGCAACTGTTATAAATGCTACAAAAACTCAGAGGCTGCGCTGAGCCTCCCAAAGGCAAAATGGGTTTTTCTGTTTCTTCATTACGTGTTAAGTGTTTTGGCACGTAGTATGTGCTCAGTAAACCTTTGGGGACAGACGTACCACCTGATCTGGAACTCATCAGTCTGCTACCAAACACTTAGGCAAATTCATATGAATTTCTGAGATCAAAGTAATAGTGTCGCTGTACAAAGTCAAAATTAGTCCATTTCCATTATATTTCAGCTTTTACGGATTGCTTCTTTAAGCCCAGGTTGCAAAATATACTATCTGAAGTAAAGTCTTGCAGACATTCTATCCCCCATGAGTGAATCTCCCTTTACTGATCGTTGCACCAGAGAGGTCAACTGCTCAGATGTTATTTACTAAATTATTTCTGTAGTCAATGAATATGAATTTCACCCAACAATTCACGGCTTGGGTGGCTGAAAAAACAAACCTGGACTCAATTGTTCCTCTAGAATCTTGTTTCCTATAATCCTTTTTTACATGTATATCCTGCTTCCTATGTAAAAAAGCTCTCTGGGATGGGGGTACAATTTAAAGTTGTTTTAGAGGAATCTAGAAATTAATGATATTAACCTTCCATATTCCTCTGATTTGTGCAGAACTGAAGCTTAGCCACTGTCTTACACAAACTCAGCAAGAGACACATGATAAGAGACTGTCAAAAAACAGCCCCATTATTATCCAGTATCACCCAGTCAGTTCAGAAAACAGTAACAATTGAAATACAT
Source organism: Camelus ferus (assembly GCF_009834535.1). Taxonomy (NCBI): domain Eukaryota; kingdom Metazoa; phylum Chordata; class Mammalia; order Artiodactyla; family Camelidae; genus Camelus; species Camelus ferus. Next base: position 17,870,434 of record NC_045722.1, on the reverse strand, counting down.
CTGTACTTGAAGACACCTTCCTTTTATTGCCTTAAAAGATATTTCTCTGTGGTTTTATTTTGCTACAAAAGAGCATTGGGCAAACTGGGGAATTTTCTGTTTCTTTTGTGAACTTAAACTAACCAGCACTCTCAGAGCGATTGTATAAGTAAATCTCTACTCTTAGATTTTGGTTTTCCACTGCTACACAAACATCATAAAAAGAAAAAATCTTGGAGACTACAAGTTTCCTTACATCACAGTCATTTTGTGATTTAATCTCTAGGCGTTAAATTGACCACAAAGCTCATCTCCCCGCAAGACACAAAAACAGCGAAATGTATTTTAGCTTTAAGTCAAAATGCAACTTAGAGACCCAACATACCTGCTACTAGTTAAAGTTAGAAATACATTTGCTTTATGGACCTTAAAATTTATTCACGTTTGACCATTCTTAAAGAGTAACAACCTGAAGATATTTAGAAAATGTTCTGTGCAGATTATCAAAAATACATACATAGTAATGAAGCAAGTGTAGTCATTGGAAGCACGATTTTTATTAATGAAATGAGAAATAATTCGTATAAAAGTTATGGCTACTCCTGGATGGATAAATCATTGATATAAATATTCACATCCCCTGAATCTAATGTTTTTACCTGTACTATTGAGATAACTGTGGCAAAATCTGGTGGAATGTTTTATTGCTATTTGCATTACCTAAAATGGTCTCCTGGAGTCTTCATTATTAGTGCCAAAAGCGGAATAAATTTGGAAAAGGTGATCGGCCAGCACTGAACAGGTAATGTTTGTGTTTACATTAACTGTCTGTGTTTCCTAAGGCTTGCCTTTTAGATTGAATACCATGGAGTTCAAACTTCAGGTCCAAATCCAGAATGAACGTGAGGAGAGAAAGTCACTTCATGGCAGTAGGCTAAGAGCGGGCCATGCCAGTTGGAATCGTCAGTTTGCTGTTGAAGTATAGTTGATTTACAATGTTGTGTTAGTTCCAAGTGCACAGCATAGTGATTCAATTTGTGGTCACCAAAGGGGAAACAGAGGGGAGGGATAAATTAGGAGTTTGGGATTAGCAAATGCAAACTACTATATATAAAATAGATAAACAACAAGGAATGCTCATTTCTGAAGAAACCCATTACTTGGACTTTGAGTGAGTTTGCCTAAAAAGGGGTTTAAGATTTATAAGTTGATCTTTTAAAAGCATTGTGGTATTTCCTTCTTTGAATTCTCAAGATTGCTCTCCAATTCTCCATTTTTCTCTCAAGGGCACTGATAAGCTATTTCATCCCAAGGCAATTTGAATATTTAAGTATTTTGAAAATACTGAAAAAAGGAAAACATTTGACATGATTGGAGTTTCTTTTTCAGGATGCTAACCTTGGTTTTGTTTAATACATTTTCTGTTTTAGGACAGTTTTAGATTTATAGAATTATGGAGAAGGTAGTACAGAGTTCTCGTCTACCTCACACTCATTTATCTCTTTTTTTTAATGTCACACATTAAGATAATACATTGGTCACAATGAATGAACCAATATTGATTCATTATTATTAACCGAAGTCTACACGTCATTCCTACTTTCCCATTTTTTCCTAACGTCCTTGTTCTGTTGTAGGATCCCATCACATACATTTAGTTGTCATGTCTCTATCTGCTCCTTTTGGGTGTGACAGCTTCTTAGATTTTCTTTGCTTCTGATAACCTTCCTTGAAAGTTTTGGGGAGTCCTTGTCTGGTATTTTGTAGAATTTTTCTCAGTTAGGATTTGTCTGATTTATTTTTTTTTCTCATAACTAAACTTGGGTTACGTGGTTTTGCAAGGAAGGACACAGCGGTTAAGAGCTGTTCTCATCACACCATAGTAAGGGGACATGCGGTCAACATGACGTCGCTGTGACAAACCTTGGTCACCTGACTGACGTGCTCTTCGTCAGGCTTCCCCACAGTAAACTCACTCATCTTCTACCCTTTCCATTTGGTGCTGATGGAAGGAAGTCACTATGTACAGCCCACACTTACAGGTGAGGAGTTACGTTCCCCCTCTTGAAGCCAAAATGTGTACCTAAATTCATCTGCGTGGGAGATTTGTTTATTTTCTCCTATTTGTTACTCAATAACGTATTTTTATCAGTATGGGCTCATGGATTTTCATTTTATGCTTTGAGTTATAATTCAATATTACTTCATTTATTTTGTTGATCAATTTTTTCCAGCTTTGGCCACTGGGTGCTCCTTCCATGAGTCTTGTGTCCCTATGACACCATAGAGGGTTGAATTTTGAGCACTTCCTTTCTAGCGTCAGAGGCTCATCTTGTATCTGCCCTAGTCCTGGAAGCAGCCATTTCTCCGAGGAGTCCTAGTTCCTTTCACTGGAGGATAGTATTCAAAGCTAAGGTCTGGGTGCTGGGTCCAAGGGTTTTTTGAACATCACCTTGTATATTACTAGAGAATAAATGCTTAATGCAGCTTAACTAGAGGAGACGTTCTTAAAAGGAATTAATCATTATTAATGATTGCCTTCTGCATCTTTTCCTAACATTTGTTTAAGCAACTGTATTATGTAATATTGCAGTATATTCTCCAGATAAGACTCCATTTTGCTCACCATTTTTGTCTTCTTGTTAAAAATATCTTCACTTTCATAAGAAAACAATGAGAGGAGTTAGGGCCAGGATGGATTAAATCACCACAGTGTGGAAACAGCATAATGAAAACAGGTTCATATTTGCTGCAAGGCAAGGGTTTCCTCACAATGTCTTGTATTTTTTTTTTAATTGAGTTATGGCCAGTTTATAATGTTACGTCAATTTCCAGTGTAGTGCGCAATTTTTCAGTTATACACGAACATACATATATTCATGATTTTTCTTTCTAATTTTTTGGGGGGGTAGGTAATTAGGTTTATTTATTTATTCATTTTTAGAGGAGGTACTGGGGATTGAACCCAGGACCTCCTTCATGCTAAGCATGCGCTCTACCACTTGAGCTACACCCTCCCCCACAATGTCTTTATTCAGCTTTTATAACAAATTTTCTTCCAAAGATGAGTGTTCCAGCATCTCACATGGATTGCATTCCAAAATGAGAAAATAACTACATTTTAAGGGGCATAGATAAGTGGTACCACATATTTCTCCCAAGAATACACACATATTCATGGAGTAATATATTAAATAATATATTCAGCAAATATCCGTGAGTCTCCTATGGATAATTTACAGATTGTGTGTGTGTGTGCGCGCGCGCACGTGCATGCGTGGGTGCCTGTGTGTGCGCACAAACATAAACACACATACACTCGCAGTCTGGGGAATCACAAGTCCGTGATCTTTGCTTTTCTCCCCGTTCATTTCATCACTGAGTTTATGCATCTGCTCATTTACGTTGCTTAGGGGGAGAAAAAGCTGTACATAAAAACAGATTATCTTTTAGAGCACCCCCAGGGTTAGTTTCATTTTCCCCTCTTCTTTTTTTATGAAGAAAATGATAGGAAACATAAACCGGCACCCTTAAAGAAGAAAATGCATGAAATGAAACAAGTAAGATTTCAAAAAAAAGAAACGCAGAAACACGACAGGCAGACCTCCAGCTTAGCGGGAGGGCTGAGGCTAAGATGCGCACTGCGTACACGCGCCCCGTATATCTTCAGCTCTCGAAAAAAAGAAAAAAGATAAAAGGGGTCTTGAAAGTGAATGAAGTTGACTCTCAAAAAGTGGGTTTTAGGTGTTGAATATTTAATTCACTGATAAAAGGGACCCGATTTCCTGCACACGCTGCCATAAATAAAAAAATTTTTTAAAAAAAAAGCACATCTTAAAAGAGAAGCAATGAGCAGAAACTGACCTTTCTGTGAGCAAGTAGATGAGAAGGTATTTGGTTAATCCCAGCTGCCTCTGATTGGCCAGACAGCACCGTGTTGAAAATGTCTCCATCTGAGCTAATCTGCTCTCAGTTGGATGAGCTGAGGCCTTCAGAGTTAACCTGACATTTAACAATAATTACCCTTTCGAATGACCCCGGCCCAATCGCCTGCTCTCTTAGAAATCTCTTTTTTTGCCCGTGCTCCCAAACCCCTTGACTTTTGTGTTAGAGACAGGGGGAAGAAAAAAATAAAAAAAGATGAGACGATAGAGTTTGTGTGTGTAAACACACAGAGTGTGTGGTTGTGAGTACTTATCTATCCATACATTTTCTATAAATACTTATATAATACCCTGAGCTGATAACTCAGGATCTCCAGCTGGTCATGGGGCCTCATTTAATGGCTCCATTTTACAGTCCTGAATTGTGCCGTTTATCAATGCCTCGTGGTATTAAAAAGAAAACAGAAGACTAATATCACCATTTAAAGCGGGACCGAATTTGTTTACTGGCTATTTTATGAAAGTCAGAGTTCCAGTCCGGCCTCGCTGGAGCACTCGAGTGTTCCTTATCAGATGCCAGGAGAAATGGTGCATGAAAAGAGGTTCAGATAGAAAAACCAAGTTCAGGGGTCATGGAGGCTAACTGTAGATGAAATGTGGCCATTTCTTTTTACCTGAGGCTCGCCGTCATCTTTTCTTAGAAAGGTCATTGTGATAAAACAAAAACACATCTTGGAAAGAAAATCCATTCTGAGGTTTTATTTGCTTAAAAAAAATAAACAAAAATAAGAAAAAGTCTTTCCCAGTTTAGACCTGCATTTTTCCAGAGCTTCCTTATCAAAGGCCGTTGTAAGACAAGGCAGTTTTTCTAAGGCTAATATTTACTAAGGAGCTCCCTGAAAGCTGAAGGCTTGAACTGGATAGCCACCCACAAGTTCTGGTGCTTAACCTAACCTTGCCCGAAATATCAGGCCTGGTTAGCTTGGCAACAGTGATCTGGAACTCCCCTAAGCACAAGTTCTTTAAAACATTATGTGGCTTGCTTTTTTATGTCCACTTTAAACATCAAATGAATGGTTGTTTTGGAATATTTTTTTCCAACCTCCCATAAAACCAACACAGAAAAAAACGAATGTGGAAATATACAGAGGCATGATGCGTGGATGTAAGAGCCCAGTCGGCGGTCCTGCTCCCCAGGTGTATCATGTTGGCTGGCCTTCAGGGGTGTACACGGTGCTTCGGGAGAGCAGGCACACAGCCTGGTCTGTGCACACCTGCCAGTTCCATGTATGCATGCTCCAAGGCTCTCAAGCCCACTTGTTTATCATTTGGGAGATTTCTTCCTTGAAATAATCCCCAGGCCCTCCTAGCACTCTGACTACTCACTTTCCAGGGTTTGCATTAACTTACTGGATTTTTTTTTTTTTTTTCATTGATAGCCCAACTCCTAACTGTGGACACTACCAGCCAACTTCATGGGGCTGTTGCTTCAGTAGGAATACCGCTAACTGGACAAAACAGAGGATTATGTTGGGCTTCTGAAGAATATAGAATAGGCCACCCCAAAATATGTCCTTTGGTGTACTGATTATGCTGAGAGGCACTTGAAAATCAGCCAAGGCAAAAAGAGGCTTTCTCTGAATCTCCTGACCTGCCTAAAGACAGATTCTCCAAAAGGAACTCAATTGTCATAAACTCCCTGGAGTTTCATCAACCAGGGAGGATCGACTCCTTAGAGAAGAGACGAGATGCCCGCGCTACACCCAGCCAAACTCTGTCATCAACTTTGACAGCTCCCAACTGTTATTCTAAAGTCCCATTCATCTTTCCTGAAACCTCTCTCCTCAAGAAGGCCACCCTCTTCTTTCTCAATAAGATGGCTTTTCATCCTGAATTTTAAGCCACTTCTTTGTGTTAACTCATTTTTCCTGAGTCTGTCCCATGTGCGCATGAGGTCTACGTGCTAGTCAACTTTGGTTTGCTTTTCTCTTGTAATTCTGTCTTGTATAACCAGGGGCTCTCAGCTAAGAACTCAGAAGAGGAGAGGGAAAATTATTTATTTCTCCCCCACAATTCCATTCTTAACAATAATTAGATTCTGTAGCATTAGGTCAAAAAAATCAAAAGGCTTCTTCTCTATGTCTCTTCCCTTGCCTCTCTTCAAAATAAATAGATAGATAAACAAAATAATAAGCACTACTTTTTTTTTAACCAAGATGGCCTCCCAAAACATTGCAAGCCCTCAATCAAGTAACCATTATCTTTTTTGAACTATTAACCAATCACTAATCTTGTAACAGGAATGCTTTTCCACAAAATGGTACCTAAATGTGTCTCTTTGGCATGCTCAGAACTTTCATTATCTCAAAGTTTAACTCGAAAATAATTTTAGTGGAGTATATGATGCTGGCTGACTTCACGGGCTGTATGTTAACAGGTGGATGATTTACAAAATGAAAAAGATATTTGTTAAGTTTGCTTTACCAAACCAGTCCTCAAATTCCCCACTTCCTTAAAAATAACAAAATGTACCTGTGTTTAATATCTCTACAGCAAAGTCTTTCTTCTTTTGAGAACAACATTTAAACTCTTTCATCTTCTATAAAATTATTTTCATAAATTAATTTAAAATTAAACTCAAATGCATTTAAAAGAATCTTATTAACTTTTTTTAAAATTAATTTTCTCTGCTCATTGGAGAAAGCAGTGGAAAAAACTGAAACGTTGAAGGAAGGACAAAATTCATTTAGTCGCTACATTCCTTTTTCTATTCCTGAAAATGTCAATGAGTCCTAAAAGATAAAATCATATCAACTTTCCCTGGAAACTGATCAAAAAGCCAGACCAGATTTTCTTCATAGAGCATCTCATTTAATTCCCCAAACAACCCTACTCAGTAGGTATTATAGTTTTTGAATTTTAGATTTAAACATAACATATTTAGAGAAGTTATGGAATTTGTTTAAGGCAGAGTTTCTCAACCTCAGCCCGATGGACATGTTGAGTTAAGTAATTCTTTGCTGTGGGGGCTGTCCTGCCATTGTAAGGTATCCAGCAGCATCTCAGGACCACTAATTGAAAACATGGCCAAATGACCCTGTGCGGTAAAATCACCTCCAAGTTGAGAATGACTGACTCAAGATCATACTCCTAGTCAGTGATACGGGCAGGAATTAAAATCAGTTCTCTCTCTCTTCTTAGTTGTTATCTTATTCCAAATATATTTTACCTTTTGTTTTTCTCCTTTATCCTATGCTGTCATTGGATTACCCATTTCTTTTTCATTCAGCATTCCTTTTTTGGAGAACACTAATAATGCCTCATCTTTACATGAAATCTTGTTTTCTTCTATATTTATGATTTTCATTATGCTGTATTTCCCACACTGAAATCTCTCAGTCATAATATGTGAATGTTGCCAGACTTCTGATAGAAATCACCGTATTAGTTGAGCCCATTTATGTTCCAAACAGCCTTGCATTAGGGCATCTTCTCTTGCCCCTGCCCTGCCATGTTTGAGTTGTGTCACTGTTGACCTTAAAACTATATGACTCTTAAACATCCAAAATGGGTTAAAATTCCCTCTGAGAAATAGAAGCTCATGTTATCATTAATGTCATCAATGTAGTAAGCTTTTTAAGTAGAACACAACACTAAATCCCTACTAATATTTATTGGAGTTCTTTACCCTTCTAAATCCCTCTGGTCACCCACAACTTCCCAGGGGGTGCTCTTGCCAATGGAACAGATTTTATGAACACGTCTGAAATGAATCCTTTTCTTCACATTGTGATGGAGACCACTACTATCAGTTCTTTCCATTGGACCCCATTTCCTCCCCAAGAGGTAGACCTCTGTAACTCAACCAAAGGAAGGATATAAAGGAAGCGTATTTCATCATGCGTTTGCTAGATTGAGGATGCACTGCTTTACCTAAGTTATCTCACTTAATCTGTATGGAAAGTATTATTATTTGTACTTTGTGGTTGAGGACACTGAGATTTGATATTAGTTATTTATCCAAGTTTACAAGTTAGAAGGTGGTAACACTGATATTTTAAAAAAAATCTCTACTGTCTGGACATCTACCGGATTAACAGACCTTGAAGATATTTCCCCTGACAAAAGTTTTAACACTCACGGATAGCCCAGAGATATTTCTATCACCAGCAGCACTGGTCCCCTCTGATACCTCGTGAGAAATGCAAATCTGAACCTCTGGGAATGGGATCCAGCATTGCCTTTAACAAACCCTCCTAGTGAAGGTGACACACGCTCCAGTTGGAGAATCACTGCTCTTCCTAAAAGCTTCCCCCACGCTACCCCCCTCCCTCCACCTCAGTCAGTAGTGTGTGTACCTGCATGCATTTCAAGTCAGGACAGGGTGCATTTGCCTTTATTGTATGTCATATAAAAAATGTCAAATGTAAGAAAGGTTTTCTGCTTTTACCCCAACTCTACAAATTATCTGTGTTTTTTATTTCTCCAGTTCTCCGCTTTACTCCTTGTGCACCCCATTTGGAGTTTATCATCTGACTCCTCTTTCTGCATTTCCCCCTATTGTTCAACCTGGTTTCCACAAGACTTTTGCCGAGCAGAGGCTGAAAAGAATGGTGTGTGAGGGCCAACAATTCTAATTTTACTGCTTTCATTGATGTATTCTTTCCTTGGGTTGAAATTATCATCAGCAATTGAAGTGACCAGTCGTTTCCTCCGTGAGTTCTACCTTGTTTTAGATTCCACATTGTTTCAGAACCACCATATGGCCTGATAGCAGGGTCAGACTTGGTTCGCCTCAGTTGACTACCTTTCCCAAACTGGAGTTTCCAAAAAAGAGATCTCTTCACGCCACTGCATTTTCCACTTTCACACTCAATTAGCATGGCTGCCAGTGTTGGGCAGGGCAGAAGAATTGGACCACTGCCCTTGAGAAAATGCCATGATGAGATATTGCCATAGAAGCATCCGTCATCAAAGGTCAGATGATAGCAGAGGCATTCTTAGTTATGGGAAAGCATATGCTTGGAGGGATAAAAATTGCTTAGATGTGCAGATCTTTACCATGGACTTTAGCAACTAGGCTAATGAAAATGCCATAAACAATAAAACCTGGAAATATTTGAGATGAGGAAACGAGTTCAACAGAAGCCGTGAAGTCAACGTTCCTAAACTCACTCCATTCTCATCACACATTTTAAGCCAGATCTCTTAATCATTCAGTCACAAACCATCTAAGAGGTTCATTGACCGATCATGAGGGTAGCCTTTCTCTCGGAGTATTTCAGGGTCTTACCTCACTCTCGGGGGCTACTTGGAGAACCCCAATAGGCCGATAAACAATTCTTTCTGCACACACCCAGCCACAATCCATACAGCAAAAACATGTGCGTTAGTGACTCATCTCAACCGTGCTGTTTTCTCTGTGACATAATAAAAATAATTAATTAGATCACACCAGACAGCCTATCAGTAACCTGCAGAAGTAGAAATGGCCCCCTTTAAAGCTACGGAGCAGAGAAAAAGCTCCTTGTGAAATTCTCCTGAAATGAACATGCTTCTATTCAGAAGAAGCTTCATCTATGCATTCGCTCCTTTCATCTGTGCGCCTCCCCCTGCTTTATTTTTTTAAGTCACCCAGACCTTGTCTTGCCAGTAATGTCATAATCAGCAGGCTGAGAGCAAGGTTGCCGATAATTGTTCTTTATGTTGCTCTTTGTTTAGTATCTGATTCAATACATCTGTGTGGACACCATTTCATCACCTTCTTAGTAACAGAGGTGAAAAAAATCAATGGCAATCAGATTACCTTGTTAACAGGAAGGCTAAAGGGCCAGTGTGTTGAGTTCACAGTGCATCACCTTTCATTTAAAACATTTCACTATTTTTATTATTTATCTTTATTATTATTTATAGCGCCGAGTCCAGAGCATTTCTGAGCACAGAGTGTGGCCTTGCATTTGTCTTCTGCAGAGCCAAGCATTTCTGCCACATCCCGGACTAGGTTGGGGACCCTTCGTGCAGACCAAGTGCTTTGGAACAGTCCCGAAGGACTCAGGCTGCCAGGCTGATTTTGTGATCTGAGTTGTCATACGATATTGTACCTTTTGTCACGTTTGTTGTTTACTGCTGGTCCTTATTCAGATCACTGTTATTATCCACAGCAGCAGTGAGCCCCGGGCCATGTAAGGGGTATTATAATGGACCCAAAGAACAAAGGCTCTCAACACGAAACTTCCAGATGAAAGACATGTTAGGGGACAGCATAGTCCAAAACAACAGAGACGGATGCAGGGTAGCCGTACACAGAGGGCTAGGTGATGACTGCAAGAGGAAATGCTTTGAAAAACAGGTGCACTTGGAGGAGGGTTTTGAAAGTAGAGAAGGATATCATGTTATTGCAAACACATCATTGTTTGAGCTTAGTGGATGTTTCAACAACACTTTTGAAAAAACAAATGCATTCTTGGACCTAAAACTCTAAGACGACCTGAAAGACATAAAAAGCTTGTAGGCGAGAGGACAGTCTCATTGCAGTTGATTTAAAGATCAAATGTTACAATACCCTTTGTTATAATGCAACTGGGCCAAATGTGCCTGTGCTCAATTAAGAGATTTGCAAGTGTCTACCTGGGTTCCTTCAGCTTAAACTTGTACCTCTGCATTTTGAGGGATCCTTGAAGGCTTTCAGAAATCCCTGGGAACATGAACTCGACCTGAGTTTCAGGAGGTGAGGCTTTGGAAGTTGGTAGGGATGGGGAGCTGACTCCACTTCTGGACTATTTGTTTTTGGAAAACCAAATCAAACTCAGATTATAATGTAAGGATATGGTAAATGTTTAGATTTCAGGTGGAATTCAGAAGATCATGGCCACTGTAGCCCCAGGTTGGCTGCAAGATCGATAGAAAATATTGATTGCTCTCAGACAACCATGAGATTTTGAAACATCATTCCATTGGCTCTTTCTAGTATTCTCAATAAATGTGCACCCTTTTCCACTTGAGAAATGGAAGCTCAGGTCATGGAAATTGCTAAGTGGTGGAGTATGAGTGGGAACTCAGTTTCATTTGACTTAAGGCTATTTGTTCCACTCCATTTTTGGCTCTTAGAGGGCCCCAGGGCTGACAGCATCAGCATCCCCCGGGAACTTGTTAGAAATGCATATTCTTATATAGGAGGTTCTACACTAGTATGCACAAATTAGCCCCATCTTGTCAGGGAACTACATTCTCTCCAACAGGCTTTCTAGGTCATTGCAGATCTACTGAACCAGACTCTTTGGGCATGGGGTCTAATAATCTGTGTTCTAATAAGATGTCTGGCTGAATCTGATGGACACAAAAATTTGAGAACCACATACTCCATCAAGTTAGCTCTGCCCATCCTATAATCTTCAGCATCCTTCTGAGATCCTGGTGTACAAACTAGAAGTGCAGCACCAAAGTGAAGGACCTGGCAAGATGTTGTTCGTGTCTTCAACATCACTAGAACAAGTCCAGAGCAATTTGGATTCCTTAGGAGAAGACATTGATATCATGCTGTTAAGCAGAGTTCTTCAATATAAGATGCAACATAATAAAGTGCATGCAGATCAGATTAACTAGAAGAGACAATCTAAGGCAACCAATGGCATTTATCTCAGACAGTAAAAAGCTATTACTTCTTTAAGACAACTATTGCCTGGCCCTACATTTTCAAATTTTTAAAGGGACGTTTATGCACCAAATTCTAAATTCTCAAAAGATTATTTAATCATTTTATTTTAAAGATAAGTCATGTAATTGCTGGTCAAGACACCTCAAAAGTGTCAGAGATTAAAAGGAGACATGATTAAGAAATGAAGTGAGTGAGTGGACTGAATTTTGATCCAGGAAAGAACCTAAAAAATAATTACACTTTTATTAATGCTCATATTATCCCACCTCTGGCCTCTTGACAAAATCTTTGAGACCTTTGGGTCCTTTTGACGTAACTACAGTAGTCTTTGACCATTTTCTTGCTTTCTGCTAAACCAACTTTGTTTTGTTTGGTTGCACATATAATTCTTCTCTTCTGTGTCTTTGCTACTTGCTGTATTTTAGCTTTGATAATGGTTTTCCTTTTATTTTTTCTGGAATTTTACCATGAAACATTTGTGCTATAAGTAAACAGCACACATATAAATATGTTCTAAATCAGCAACTCTTTTCAGGCATCATTTTGACAACGTATATTAAAAATGTTTGTGCAATATTCAGACCTTTTGGCAGAAATCACATATTTCTAAGAGTCTATCCTGAGGAGCTACCTACAAATTTGGACAAAACCTGTGTCTACAACACAATGGTATTATGCTTTAAAAAAAAAAAGTGACAAAAAACAAAAACTGATGTCTGTAACTCTGATGAGATTTCAAAGGTGAAGACTATTTTGCTAACTTTTGCTGAACTAGATTTAGTCTAAGTTCTAGAGGTCTTGATGAATTAAATGTAAACATGTGTTACCTGGGTTTATTCTGTAGTGGGCAGAACTGGTGATACAAGAATTTCATATCAGTGATATGGATACCCTTCTCAATCATGTTTATCAGACCAGTTTGATGGTGATCTAAATGATATCATGTTAATGAAATAAATTGAAATCTCTTTGGTATTTTTTACTTGAAAAAAAAATCGTAACAAAGATACATCAACATTTGGTACTTTATGTTTACTAACCAAAAACATTTAGAATGTTCGTTTAGTGTTAATAAACAAATACAATCTGAAAAGGGAAAACAAGCTATAGGAGAAGAAATAAAAAGAAAGCAAATGATTGATTAAGTTTAACAGAGTCTTCATTTTTCATTCATTGGTGCGTGTTTCAGTATCCCTAAGTTTTAACTAAATTTAAGATTGATTCACATGTAACTACTAGGAACCTCTTCACCACAGAATCCCATCGCTGAAGTCATTTCAATTAATTAAGTGTTGCAGAGGTTAGTAACAATTTCAGGCTGCGGAATGAAATTATTTCATGATGTGGCAAGTTCCTCGTGTGTTTTCTCTCCCTTCATTTTGATTATGGCAGGCAGAAACTGAATTTTGTCAATAGATTAAAAAAAAAGTCTTATACCTGGAATGACTTCAAACACAAATCCAATGACTTGTATTAAAAAAGGAAGGAAAAACATAAGTAAATAATCACATATAATCAAAAGTAATTCACTCCCAATGGAGAGATTTTTGCAACTTTCTGAAATGTGGTTAAATTAAAAAAGAAAGTGTCGTTACAAGATCTTAAAGTTATAAAATGTTGAAGAAATTCAGTTTCTTGTTTCATTCATAATACCTAGTATAAAAAAGAATTAAAGGTAAAATAAGAAAGGCAAACCCAAGTAGCCAATAATTAAATATTTAATGCATATGAGAAGTCCAGCACTACATTAGTTAAAGTCAAGACTAGTAGGAAGATGTAGGTTGAATTGTGTCCCCTGCAAAACATATGAAGTCCAAACCACCAATACCTGTGAATGTGATCTTATTTGGAAACGGTGTCTTTGCAGATGCAGTCAAGTTAAGGTCAGGTCATACTGAACAAGGGAGGGCCCTAATTCAATGACTGGTATCCTCAGAAGATGGAAATATGGACACAAGGGACACAGAGAGGAGAACATCATATGAAGATAGAGACCCAGAATGGAGAGATGTGTCCAAAAGCCAAGAATGCAAAGGACTGCCAGCAGTCACCAGAAGTTGGGAAGAGGCAAGGCAGAATTCTTCCCTGTGACCTTCAGAGGGAGTAGGACACTGCTGACACCAGAAAGTTGTGAGCTAAACAAAGAGAGAATTCCAGAGATCTGCGGAGGGCTGCCCTTGAGCATTTGGCAGAATACTGATTAGCATGTGTGTGTGAGGAAAGTGCCCCATGCTAGAGAAGGAACCAGCTGAAGGATTGGAGGGAGCAGTAGCCAGCATCACTCATGGTTGGAAATAGTGCTTGCTTCATATGGTCAGGAAAACTTCATGCTTCATTAAAAATTGTTAAATAGAACGCTTAGAAGTGGGGAATAATTGGTCCTAGACCGTGCTCTGGCAAACATGAAAAGCAAGATGTAAAAAGATCAGACTGTTTCCAAATAACTTGACTGCATCCTAGAACAAAATATTTCTAGGAATATAAAATTCCTAAAACTCAACACTCAACAGGGTAAAATTCACAATGCCTGGCATTGAATAAAAGATTACCAGAAATACAAGAAAGCCGGAGAATAAGAATCATTTTCATGAGAAAAATCAATTAAAACCAACCCAGAAATGATACCTAGTTTAGAATTTTCAGACATACACATTAAAACAATTATACTTAAATCATCATTAAACATGCCATAATATAAATTTAATGTAACAATTATAATGAAGACAATTATGCATATTCTATATATTCAAAGCATACATATTAACATGGAGGTATAAAAAAGACTCAAATCTAAATTCTAAAGAATAATTCTGCAACATCTGAGATAAAATACACACTGGATAGGAGTCCTAATCTGGGCTGCTACAACAAATTGCCATAGATTGGGTGGCCTCAACAGCATACTTTTATTTCTCACAGTTCTGGAGCCTGGCAAGACTGAAATCAAAGTGACAGCAGATTCAGTGTCCAGTGAGGACCCTCTTTCTGGTTTGCAGACATCAGTCTTCTGGCTGTATTCTCACATGATGGAGGGACAGAGATCTCTGGTCTCTTCTTATAAGGTCATGAGTCTCATCATGAGGAAGCCACTGGCATGGCTTAATCTAAGTCTAATTACCTCCCAAAGGCCCAACCTCCTAATAACATCATATTGGGGTTTAGGGTCTAACATATAAATGTTTGACAACATTCAGTCTGTAGCAGTAAAATTAACAGCAGATTATGTCTCAGTTAAGCCAGCAATCTGGGACCTATTAAGGACATAAAAGGCTTGAATACCTTTTTTAAGAGCCTACCATTGTGTATTTTGAAAAGTGAAATGTGGGTCTTGGTTACTATCATTAATGTCTGTAACCCCAAAGGGAATAAGGACTATCCTGCCAGTACCTTGTATTGTGACCTTAGAACATGGAGAGACATATGTGAATGCTGCTTTCTGTTTTGGGAATCTGCGAGGCAAGATTCTCAGCATCCTTTTCCTTGAAAGGGACAACTTTTAGGTGATGGCATAGTAGTTTATAATAAATGTGAAGCTGGGGCCATTTGTTGGCCAGGGCATCCAGTGTGAAGATGACTGCCTGAACTTGACCAAGCATGTTGAATTCCGGGTCCCATCCTTTCTCAGGGCTATCTGGCTAAGCAAAGGAAAGCAGCCATATTTCACTGTCCTCCATCACAAACGATGGCCGTTAGTGTCAATCGCATAGTCTAAGGACTCCCAGTGCTGTTAGCTCAGTCAATTCCAAGAGGCTTCTCCAGTAGCCAGGGGGTCTAGGGGAGGGCTGAGCCTCTCCAGCACCATGGCATCTGGAAGGGGACTGAGGTCAGAGGAAGCCACCTGCTCCTGCAGGTAAAAACATGCCAGAGGACACATGTGTGGCTTCCTCCTGTCTTGAGGAGGCCCTGATATCCACGCCAAGTTTGTGGGGTGCTGTTTCCATGACTCCAAGCAAAATGGGCAACTGAATATGGAGGGTCACGGGCTCAGGCTCTGTGAGACCATTCACTTCCAGGACAGCCCAGTATGAAGCCAGCAACTGTTATTCTCATGGTGTAGAGCTGGATGCCAAGAGGGTCCGTTTCTTATATCAGAAGCCCTTGAGCAACCAATGGCCATCACAGGTTGCTCAGACTTCAGGAGGCCTGAGAAGAGAAGAGAGAGAAAACCAATTGTGACCTTGGGTTAGAAATGATTCCTTAGGAGCAACACCAAAAGAAAGAACCATAAAGAGGAAAAAGAAAAGGTAATTTTGCTTCACCAAAATTTAAAACTTCTGTTCCTAAAAATGCACTGTTTAGAAATTAAAAAGATAAGCCACAGACTAATGAAGGACTTGTTTCTAAGGTATAAAAATGATTTTCATGCTTTGAAATGAGAATATAAACAACTCATTAAAAATGAGCAAAAGAGGAGAACCAACACATCAAAGAAAGTGTACAGACGGCCAATGAGCATATTAAGTATTTGACATCATTAGTCACTACGAGAATAAAACTAAAAACAACAGTGAAATATCGCTACATACCAATTCAAATGTCTAAAATCAGGGGGCAAAAAAAAGTTGATAATATAAAGTATTCATGAGAATATGGAGGAACTGGAACTCTCGTACATCCCTGGTGGGAATGTAAAATGGTACAGCCACTTTGGAAAACATTCTTGATGTTTTCTTAAGTTAAATATTCACCTACCATATGATCTAGCCATTCCATTCTTTGGTGTTTACCCAAGAGAAATAAAAATATATGCCCATAAAAAAACCTCTTTATAAATGTTCATAGCATCTTTATTTGTAATAGGTCAATGTGGAAACAACCGAAATGCCTATCAATATGGATTTGCATAAATTTTAGCATATCCATAAAACGGATTAGTACTCAGCAACGAAAAGGAATGAACTATTGATACATGCAACAACATGGATAATTTTCAAAGTAATTGTGCTTAGTGAAATAATTAAGAGAAAAGAGGACACATATTGAATGATTATATTTATATAAATCCCTAGAAAATGTACATTAACCTACAATGGCAGGAAACAAATCAGTGTTTGCTTGAGGATAAAGGTACAAATAAACTTTTGGGGGTGTGGATTTATCTACTACCCTGGCTGCGGTGATGGTTTCACAGATATATATGTATGTCAAAATGTATCAAAATGTACGTTTGATTTTGGACATTTTATATCTAAATAAAGCAGTTTTAACGATGATGATTTTAGAGAAATGCATGGAGCAGTAACTGTATAGGTCACAGGGAGGAATCCAAAGCCTGATAATCTCCCTTCAACAACAAGAAAAAAAAAGAGAAGACACTATCGATTAAGTATTTTAAGTCAGAAAAGAAATGTGTTGCTTTTGATGATAAATGATTGATAGATAGATAGATAGATAGATAAAGAAACTGTGTAGTTACAGCAAATGAGTAGTCTTCCTTCTCACCTGTTTGGCCATCACAGTAAACTCCATGTTATGGGAGGATCCTCATTTTACAGAGGGGCCAAGGCCAAGGTGGAGAGGGTCAGTGGCCCTGCCTGAGGCAGCGAGGCTGCAGAGAGCTCAGTACCTGACCCCCTTCGCATTATTCCTTCTTTCTGTAACGCAATTGGAAAGGGCTGGAAAGGGCTGAGCGGGAATCCGTCCTCTCTCACCCACTTACGCCCAGAGCTTTGTCACTCTCCAAAGACACTCCGCAGCAGACACATATTTCTCAATTAACCCCTGTGCAGGCTTAACCATGGCTACCCAGGATCATAACATGAATTTGCTGAAAGTTCAGAATGTTCTCAGCATACGATGCAGCAACTCTGCAGGGAGATTTTAGTTCATTTTGTGGCACTTCTGCTGCTCTAACAAGATATACAATAGCAGTGAACTACTCATCGGATGATTTCCAGGAACAAAGCACTTTGCGGATCTATTAGGGAGCCACGGGGTCAATGCCTAATGCTTCTGTACTTGAGGATTTGGGTCTGGCAGTTCCCCGTCCTGGCCAGGCTCTCAGGGAAAGAATAAGGCTTTTACTTTGGGAAAGAAGTAAGGAAGGAACAGTTATAAAATTTCATAATGGGAAATAGTATTCCTCTTATCTTATTAAACTCCACAAACTTTTATCACTGAACATCACTCTTGACTTTGAAAAGCAAGACTAAAATAATTATCTGGGGCTTCTTTTTATTTTTTTTTAAAGTCAAAGATTAAATAAAAAAAATAGTAGAGCAGCGAAAAAGTCTCTGAAAATGTAAACTGTTGGATACTAAAATCTCCCTAGGAAAAGAAAGAGGAAAATTATGAATTCACTGTGGTTAATTACATTAATTGGGTGTGTCTGAATCAAATACTTAACTGTAAGAAAGACTGTCTGGAATCTCAAGAAATATTTTTGGCTGAATTGCTCTCTCTCTCTCTCTCTCCACCCTCCTCACCTCCACCCATTTTTATACAGCTAAAACAGTGACTCTTAGAGGTAATCTAATAGAGAAAGCAGTAGCCTAATATTGAATTCTAGAGAAGTCAGATGAAAAACAATAAAGAATTTGGATTGTATTTAATTTTTAATAAGCAGGATATCACTGACATTATCAACCTTAGAAAATACCACACATTTTACCCAGATACTCTTAATATTTTTAAGTTGTCAAGTTAAAAGGTAGACAGGGAAAAGTATTTCTGTCCACTGCCAATATGAAAGGTGTTTGGAGACATAGCATTCTTGGTACAGAAGGGAGGGCAAGGAGGGTGTTTTGCATAGATAAACAAATGACATACTCAGCCAATTCGAATTTTGATGAATAAATCTTTCCATTAGTATCTAAGACAGGTCCTTCTGGATAAGATCAACGGGTCTTCAAGTACGTTGTTCATCTCAGGCCGAAGCCCCAAGAGGCATTTTCTTGGGCACCAGGAGCTTCCATGAGTATATCATTAAAATCTAGAAATACATCCCATAAATCTTTGACTCTATGTTAGCAAAACAATAAGGAGCCACTATGATCTATGATTTTATGTAAATCCTCTTGAATATATATTCATTATCTTATACCATTATTATAGTCCCTAGGGTTCAAAAAATGTACTTGCTTATGACTGAACTCAGATGGTAAGCTCTTTAATTCAGGATCTCACTTAATTCTCACAATGACTGTGAAGTAAGTACTCATCACATTCTCTTTTTACAGATAAGTCTGAGGCATTGGCAAGATAAGTAAATTTCCCAGGGTTGCAAAGCTAGCTGATGCTAGAATTATGTCATGAATTTAGATTTTATGAGTTTAATAATACTCTGAGTGCTTAATGACTACCTGGTGTTTCAGAGATGATCACTCAGTACCTATTTTCTGAGACTTGAGGAAAAGTTATGTAAATATTATATGTTAGCATGATGTGATGGAAAGAAAGATCCTTACTGTAAATAATCATAAAGGGATTCAAGAATTAGCTCTACCACTAGATATGTTAAGTTTCAGGCTTGAGTCTCTATCAGGTTTTGAAAAAATCCAGTTATCTTTTTCCCATTTTCATCTCCACAAGAACACAGTTATAAATATTATTACTATCATTATCATCATCTCAATCATGATTTTGTTTAGAACTTTTACATTGGTTTATGATGAGCCCTGGAGAAGGAACTGTAAATATGCTCCTTTGTCCAGTGTTGGCCTTTGAATTTAAAGAAAACTTTAAATAAAACCCTGTTCATGAAATGAACAGAGATGAATGGAAAGATGTAGTGGGAAGGTGTTATCGGTGGAGTAACTTTGTTGATAATGTCATTCTATTATATCAGTGAAGAAGGCTTCTTTGTGTCTCCCCATCTTACCTTTTGCTTGTTACACAATGGTATCCTATCACTGGTGGAATGTGGAAACTCAGCAGTACTATGTGTGTGGTTCAACAGCTCCTCAAACTATCTACTTAGAGCAACAATACTTTCCACTGTGCATTGTAAATGAAGGACTGAAATGAATGGAGTACCATTGCATTTAATTGGAAGACTTAGTCAGGCAGGCAAGAAAATCCACTAACCAGAAATAGCGACACGTGGGCTAGCATTCTATCCACTAGTAATTGCTTAATGGTACAGAGAATCCCGGTGAAAAGCCCACGAGATAGTCTTACTATTAGTGTAAACCAAATTCAAAGCTTTGGGTTGCTTGTTTGGGTATCATGTGCACTTAGGAGATTAGATTAATAATAGTCCAAACGGGTTCTGTTATGGCAAGTACCATCTTAATGTTTCATGGCTTTAACCATATTATTTCAGCAAGTCCCAGGTCTTAAATGAACCTCATTGTTACAATCTAAGTGACTTTGAATGAATTCAACCCCTGAGCAGAAAACATCTGTCTCTCCTTCTAATCCCACCCAGTTTTGTCTGTCCTATAACCTTACTCCCATCCGCAGAACTTTGACTTATCCTGTCTTGCATCCATTCTTCCCTGTAAAGGTCGGGGCTAGTCCAGTTCTCAGCACCCTCAGGACTCCCTTCATACCAACTCTTTTCTATCCATTTCCACAGCTGTGGATGTGCCATTAGCCTCGTCATTTCACTCCTGATGGGGACTTGAAGCCTGCTGGCCAGCACCTAAGACTGTAGACCACGGGCTTTCCAGATTCTTCAATCACAACCATCATCTTTCTTTCCTCGGGGCGTAAAAACCTTAGAGACTCAATGGCCTCGTACACCAAATTGTAACTCACCAACTTCTCTGAGCAGTTAACTTTGTGTTGTCACTGCGTGCTTTGCTAACCCCTCTCTCCTTTTCCATTTATCCGTACCTGTCATGATCAAGTTACAAACTCACTCGGACCCCAAATTCAAGTGTCCCCTTTGAACTTTTCCTTCCAGTCACCAAGTCCCACATGGTGTTCCTTCACACTGATCCCTGCCTTTTCAAGCTCACTGTGTTCACATCGCTTCAAGCCCATATGACCGTAGACTGATGGAACTTTCTGGAATGGCCTTTCAGACTTTTCTCTCTCATCACTTAATTGCATGCTGTTACCAGTAGATGTCCTCAAACCAGCCAATGAACAAAAACCCAAAGAAGACTATTTTAAAGCATTCATGTGTAATGGCACTTTCTCACATTATTTTTATAATGAAGGTTTTCCCACCTGCGAAGTATGTGTAAGGGATTCTGAGTGCCACAAGTCGGGCAGACTTGTTTGGAAAGTCAAGGAGAAGCGTATGGACCAGAACTTGGGGTCTGTCAAGACAGACCCTTCCAACTCTACCATCAGCCACCCCCATATCGTGACCCCCTTTCTTCAAAGCAGTACAGCCCCATTGGGGAGGCACCATGTAAGTAAAGTTTGTATAGACATCTTCGGTCACCCACAGTCAAAAAAATGTCTCCTGCATGTGAAAAAAAAAGTTCAAAATGATTGTCTATCAACCACGAGCTGTTCAAATAAGTGGTGTTACATCCCTGAATCATGTGTATTACACTTTCCAGGATGATTTACTGCTATGAGGAAATGGTCATGATATAATGTGTTAAAAATGAAATGAATTGTAATAGTCATGTTCCTGATTGAGCCTTCACTGATTGCTCAGCCCTTTACCTGCATTCCTTTTTTTTTTTTTTAATGTGCACGGCAAAAGCAAGATACAAAACTGTTGAAAGTTGGGCATTTTTTTGACTTGTGTGCATTTCACTAAATTTGGTAAATGAGCATTGTATTGGTTTATTCATCAGAAAACTTTTATTTCCAAAAGCTGAATATTAATCCAAGTCCAGACATGATTAGGCATCTCATTTATATCTTGTCTTTGCAACATTGCAAGTGCCCTTAAAGGATTATTAACTGCACCCTCCTCTAGTATAATATACTAAAATGTATAGCCCTTGTTAAAATGTAAGTTTCTTGCTGGAAGAGCTGTATTTGTGTTTTACTGTGGTGTTGGGCACAACAGACTTTCAAAGAGCATCCATAGGGACAAATTATATTGGGCTTTGATGGTAGGAAAAGCTGTGTTTTCTAAGTTTCCACAACGTATAACCACATAGATAGCAAGGGGAAAAAAAATGAACTATTATTTAAAAAAAGCAACTTTGATAGTTTCTAGTAAGAAATGTAAAGAAGAAAACAGTTAAATAAGCTGAATGTTCCCATGAGGTTATTACTCTCATTAATAATGTTGATATTAATTTATAACATAAAACAACACATGTGCAAAATTTAAAACCTCAAAACAACCAAAGTAAAAAGTGAAAACTCCCTCTCAACAAACTGAATCAAACCCTAATCCAACAAGCATGTGTAATTTCTTATGATTTCATTCAGAAAACAGACATTCACGGATGTACTAATTTAAGCAATATATGCATATATGTATTAATATTTATACATAATATTGAAAATAAAGTATATATGAAATATATATGCATCCATTTATATGTGTCTATAATGAAAAATATCATGTGCATGTAAGAAATCATATTATAATATCACGGTGCGTCTGATTTTTTAAATTTAATATATCTAGGGATTTTCCTAGCTGATGGAGTTTATCATTTAACACTGTTCTATTGACAGATACTCTGTTGTCAAAAATTTTTACAAACACTTCTGCAAAAATATTATATATTTATAATACATATATAAATTGCATATGGAAGATTTCTTTTACATACACACGTATATGTATGTATACGTGTGTATGTGCATGTGTGTGTAACTTGTGTAACTTGTGTAACTTCTAGAAGGATATTGATTTTGGATTTGGAAATGCATCTGTAAACTGCTCTCCAAGAAGTTTGGAGAAGGTGGTGTCCCTCTCCATTCTCTCTAGTTCTGGGGATAAACCAACCTCGGCCTCTGTTTCATTAAGGAGATGAAAAATGATAACCTCTTGTCACTTTGGTCAGCAGTTTTAAAACCTGTAAGTAAAACTGAGAGACTAAATATGTATTTTTGGTTCTTTGTATATATTTCTCTGTAAACCACCAGTTTTCTATTTTTTAATCAATTTGGTTGAGATTTTATGAATTAAAAAAAATAGACCCTTGTCAATTGACGAACACATTTTTTTCTTAGGTTTGCTTTGGTATTCAGCCTTTTAAATTTTGTGGTATTTGTCTTTGTTGTTGTTGTTATCCAGAATATTTTTAATCAAGTAGATCTACCATATCTTAATATCTGAATTTTGTGTTTCTTAGGAAGACTTACCCACTTCAAGGTGATAAACAAATTTACCCATGCTTTCTTCTAAAGGGTTTATTGATTGACTGAAGCATCTGGATTACAAGTCTTTTAAATTTTTATTTATATCTATTTTGGTATATAGAAAAGTGAGGTCAAGAATTCTGTTTTTGTTTGTCGATATTTTTGGTTTTGTTTTTCCATGCAATTAGCCAGTCTCCTCCCCCGACTCCCTCCACCCACACTCCTTACGCTCAACACTCCACACGTCCTCTCCTAAGAGATACAGTTTAAGCGCTGGATTTTCTGTAGCCTGAGGACTGGCGATGGAGTCTCTATGTAAGCTCACCTGCTACACCTGTTAGCTGCCCTGTCTGCTTGTTAAATGTCCAATGCCGAGGTTGGTGTCTCAAGAAGGTATCTTTCTTTAGTGAGAGAGACACAGTATGGGGCCCCGAAGATTTACTAGCATTAGAGAAAGTTTGGATTATTCACTTTCCTCTTAATTTTTTACTCCTCATAAACGCAAGAGCTGAAAGACTTTGGCTTCTCCCTTAACTGTGAAGAAGGCTGGAAGGAGCAGCACCGGAGTCTCCCACAATGCCTTTCTGTGTGATGCTCTGTGGTTCCTCCTGGCTCCTGTGGATGCCCGGCAGCCTGGGAAGCCGTGACACTTCCTACAGTGCCTCCTGCCCCCTTCACTTAGAATGTGGATTATTGGACACTTCTGGCCACAGCTCTTTCCACAGTTCAAGCACTGCTGATGTACTTTTGCCATTGTTTGTTTGTTTTCATTCCCCTGTGGTGATGTTGGAAGGTGGGAGTGGAAAGCATTTGAGATCTGGTTTTACTCCTCTATCTTAAATAACAGGAAGTTCAAACTATTGTCACGATTTTTAAATCATCTACTGTCATGGGAAAATGGCTAAAATAAATAGCCCACAGCAACAGCTTCTGTAAAGAAAATGGTGTCTCTTGAGAAAAGACAATTAAAATCCAAGGAAAAGTTCAAAAGGAACTTTTGATCCATTTAGATATTATTTGATCCCTACTAACGTAGAAGAACCATTTCTTGTTCAAATCTTTGGAAGTAACAATTCTTATCAACTTCTTCCAAAGGCACTTACACTTAAAAGGATAGAACAGTAATCTTTTTTTGCTGCTTCTTTCTATCACCAACAGAAACAACATAAAAAATTATGAACCTAGAGTATTTATAGAACAATGGAGTCCCTGTATTTCTTTCCCATGGCAATTCAAAAGTTGTTCTATGGAGACCAAGCACCTTTCCCATTGAAACAATATGGGAAATTAATAATTCTGAGCACAGTTTAGATCATTGCTTTACTTATGAGTTTTCAGGCTCAAATCCAATTTTAAATGTAGGTGAACAGGCTTTAAACAAACGTCACGAAGTTGTCCTGCTCCAGGAATGATTTGATAACACTGAATATTCAAGCCTTAAATTTTTCATAACACAGTCAGATTCAAATGATTATTTGGAATTCTATTCTCTACCCATTTTTCAAAAATCCTTGAGTTTTCTTCGCATTTAGAACTGTTGCATTTTCACAAAGCTGATGGCATCTGGTTCTTAAAGAAAAAACAAAAACCCAGGTGCATGAATCAGGGTCCAACATTTGGCCTTGACTCTTAGGAAAGCTCCGTGTTTTTTACCAACACAAGGTCTATAGAAGTTGCCCTCCAGACAGTTTCTTCTGTGCCTCCAAAGATGAGAGACTCCTACCAAAGGGACAAAATTTGCCTCGAGCTTTGAAAATGTGATATCCAGGTTCATTACTTGCACACCATTCCAGCCAACAGGAATCAAATCCACCAAGCCGAATCACCACCCGCGACCTTGTCTGCCATTTAGAAAATGACTTCCCAAATCACAGAGGGTTAATTCCGAGCACACCTCTCCACAGGAGCGTTTTTTTTTTTTGTTGTTTTGTTTTGTTTTGTTTTAATCTCTGAGGAGTCCAAGCCTGTGATATCCAGGGCAATATCCTGTCTGACATCGGTATTTCTGCTGTTAAAAAAGAAATATAAAAACGGCAACAAGAAAAAAAAAACAGTTTTGTTTTTTTTCTTTTTCCCCCTAAGCTTCCCATATAAGGTCCCAAACTACAGCCCTGGGCCTGTGGGTTCCTCGGAAGCTACCAGATTGTGAAATGTACTGTCACAGAATGTCATATCAGAGCCCTGCCACAGCCACATCCAATAAGTAATCTGGCATGAAGAAAAGTTAACTGAATTAGTGGCCAATTGGGACACTTGGTGACCTACTCTTTAGGAACTAAGTCCTCTGAACTTTTCCATCCCGCTTTGCCTTCATACTTTAATAGGGACCGAATCCCCATTAACAATTGAGCGGCGACAGTAAGTGCTATCAGGAAAAGGAAATTCAATTTTCGTGGGGGATGACAGCCTTACCTTTTCGCGCTTAATTGGCCGTATTGTCTCCAAAAGTTAATTGGTTACTTAGTCCAGGTAGTTAGTAAAATGTTTAGCTGCGTCAGAAAGCTCAGGCTCCCACTGTTAATGGGGCATGAAATGGAATGTTTGATACTGCAAATAAAATCAGTGATATTCAAGGATGTTATGGTAGGTAATGCGTTGAAACTGCCATTTAATGGGTCCTGGAAGATTAGGGTAGTGTCAGCCGGAACCGCCCGGTCTCTTTTCTGACATTGTTAGTTGCCTCTTCATTTACTTAACGGCTGTCTGCACTGATTACATAGGCATAAAACTCCCTACAAAAAAACAACAGAGACACGCTCTATTAGCAGTCCAATTAGAACTATTTGCATATTACAGTTCATTTCTGCTTAAGTGAATCCCTAATACAACTTTAGGAAAAAAAATTCTATTGTGTCATTTGAAAGAAAGAGAAAAGAAAAGACTTAAAGGTGATCTCTCTCTTCCTTTCTTTTTTTTCACTTAAAAAATTTTTTTTCTTTCTCTCCCTTTTTCTCTCTCTTGTCCACCTCAAATATTTATTATCTACTTTAGGTAGAAGAGGTGAACATCAGAACGTTAAACTTGAGACAGTTTTACAGATAACTGTGAAGATGAGGACATCCTTGTGATAACTCAGTCCTGCAAAAATCCAGAGTGGTGTCATGACACGGCTACGCCTCTTTTAGAGAAATGAGAATACTTTTGAGAGATGTTTCTTGTTGGTTTTAGATAAGCTATTTCTTTGAATGTTCAAGCAAAGCAGTTAACATTTGTAACAATGTCCCTGGCGAGTCAGAGCCCTTTATGTGGTGTCCCTGTCACTTACCTACACAATCATGGAGAGTAGAAATGGGGTTCCAGCACCTGCCTCTGTGCTGCGTAAGGCTCTCACCATACACATTGGGTGGAGGATCAACTGCACACGATATGAACACGTGACATTGATTCCTTTTTACGCAGGTGAAGGTAGTGATTTGTCGGGGAGTTAAAGCAAGACCAGAGACCTGACTTTGTCAGACGTTTCTCTGATTTTTTCCAAAATGTAGGTCTTGGAAATAACATCCCTTGATGGCTATTCACAAAGGTATCAAGAATATTTCATTTATATCACTACTAATATGAATAATGACAGTAGGATAGAAATCAGAGGGCCTTTTATTGAGGTGGCAAAGGAGTACTTCGCCAGCCTAGTCTGTGATAAACACTAATGAATTAAAAGCGGCACGCTTTCTTGAAGCTGAGGCTGTAAGAACACATGGGGCGTCTTAAGAGAGCGAGTGCAATTTACAAAGGATGTTTGCAAGATGCGCCATAGACAGTCACATCCTTCCCAAAGCTCCTCGTGTCCTGTGAGTTAACAGGAGACTGAGAGATTGTAGAGATGATTCTCAGGAGGCCAGCAAGGCTATTTACCGGAAAGGGGAAATGTCCCTACTGCACTGTGGGAGACAGAGGTCAATGCCTGGGGACAGGGTGTGACGGAAAGGTCCAGTACTTGTGTGAAGAGGCTGCCTGCACTGGGCGGGAATGGAGAAGCCAGGTTAGAAAGTTTCAAAGGACTCGATCTCACAGCAGTCACCACTGCTGACCCCACTGAAGGCTTTTCAACTTAACGGCTGAACAGTTTACTTGGGATGAACAAATAGCTCCTTCAAGTGAATGCATGCAGGGACAGGACTGGAAACCGCCCCCAAAGCATCCAACTCAATGGCAGAGGAGCAAAGGTTCCGAGAGGGAGAGGACATTTTCATTTGGGGGATTATCGTGTCAGTGAACTTCCCCGGGCTGGTATGCCTCTCTTGCGATAAAGATTTGAGTCCCATCCCTGACTTAAATGCATGCCCTTGAATTTTCCCAGGCTCGAAACCAGTGGGGGCCCAACATCTAATCGAGTGACCCTCTCATCCTGAACTGATTCTAAGGTGGCATGTGTGAATGAGGATGGACTGCAGCCCTTCGGTTGGTACTGGGAACGGCCAACTAACCACAAGGGCCCAGGGACAATTTTGATGTCCACATACCTACGTAGGTACCGTCAGTGTGTTTCCAAAGCCCCCGACACCCAATTCTCTTTTTACCTGCATCCCCTAATTTCACAGGTCAGCCCACCCACCTCCATAATTATCTGGATTTGCCAATCGATGTTGGTCACGACAAACAGGGGAACCAGGACGAGGAATATGGAAGGTGATGATGAAGTATTCAAGAGACACCAGCAATTTCTAATGCGCCGTCTTCCTTTCTCATGTCTCATCCGTTCTTTTAAGTGAAACACATCCACGATTGTGAGAAAGTGCAGAGCGGAAAGACGGCAACCCCCATCACAGCCGGGCAACCCCAGAGCAGTGTAAACAAACCAGACAAAAAGGCCCGTCAGAGAGGGAGGTGAAATCCTCGATCTGTCATTTTCAGGTCTGTTCACCACATGAGTGGAGACGCAGTGTGAAGTGTGTGGGCTCTGGCTGCCTCAGGTATTGTTTTGATGCCCCGTTGGGTCCTTCGTGCCCTCCCTCCTGTGTGTCTCCAGCTCTCATTAACACCACCACCAGATGAGCACCGTCAGAAGCAGAGGCGAGCACGCCGGCCCATTGCCTCGGTGCAGTGGTCCTGCCAGTGGTGGCGAGACGGTGCCAGGGACTGTGAGCCAGACAGCACGGAGACACGCACTTTTGCCCCTGAAAACAGGCTTTGCACCCCGCCAGGAAAACAGCTCTCAGGAAAAGCACTGCCTGCTAGTAAAATGGACTAAATCAGTAAACAGTGATTAAGGCTCTGGCTCCGGTGACTGTTGTCGCCACCTCAGACACACGGCTGCTCATCCCTCCACACACACACACACACACACATACACATACACACAAAGAAACCACAGGAAAAAAACTCACTAAACTCAGGCCAGCCAAAACTGAGATCCAGAGGGAGGAGAGTGAGAAGTTAGGGACAGAGAAGAATTCGTGTTCCTTGAAGATGAGATGCTTTCTTTTCCTGAAAAATAAAATGAATATTTTAGGCTATTCATTTTCCTTACTTTTTTTTTTTTTGGACGTGTGATGAGAATTGCCTTCCTAAATAAAACATCAAGCAATGAATGTAAGCAGTAGTTTGTTCAATTCAACATCCCACCCCTTATCTGCCTGCTTTGATCATATGCATAACATAATCCCAATTCTTTGACCAGGTGGGGTAGCTCAGAAGGAGCAGAACACACCGTGATGTGTGCCATTGAGTAAAAACATGTCACTTTATCACATTGCTTTCTTCAGCCAGGAGAGTAAATTCCACATGCACAAGTATATATTCGTATCAATCCATCT
This sequence comes from Camelus ferus, assembly GCF_009834535.1. Classification (NCBI taxonomy): domain Eukaryota; kingdom Metazoa; phylum Chordata; class Mammalia; order Artiodactyla; family Camelidae; genus Camelus; species Camelus ferus. The sequence continues at coordinate 17,841,992 of NC_045722.1, read as the reverse complement.
ATTTACAGATGCAGATAGATACTACGCATATACACTGTATATGGTATCTATGTAAATACGTGTGTGTGTGTGTGTGTGTGTGTGTGTATCCTGTTCTTTAATCTTTTTGCAACACTGTAACCAAAATAATAGAAAATACATTGGAGGGAGTGGGTATAGCTCAGTGGTAGAGCACATACTTAACATGTACAAGGATCTAGATGCAATCCCCAGTATCTCCATTAAAAAATTAAATTAAATTAAAAAATTAATTAATTAAGAAGGACATGTTTAAAAAAAAAGAAAATATATTTGGTTTTCATTCAAAAAAAAGAAATGTTTTTACATGAGGCTGACTCCTTGTACCTGTGCTTCGAACCAAAGAGAGAAGGCTGCCCGGAACCCTAGAATGCAGGAGAATAATTCAAAAAGACTCTGACAACTTGGAGAAATGGTCAGAAACAAGCAGAATGAGGTCTTCTGAGTGCTGGGTCACACATCACAGAAGGGAAAAAAAAAAAGCAATGAAGTTCACAAATATGGAATCTAGGGCTCAGAGTTGCTGACAAGCTGACCATGAATCAGAATGTGATCCTGTACAGGCTGGTGGAATCGTGAGACGTTCTCACACCTCGGCCAGCCCTGGGAGGAGGCTGTACCTAAGCCCCAGACCATGCAACTGGGCTGTGACTCTCAACCTGCTTCTGAGTGGGATGGTTCGTTTACTTATGAAGAATCAAGGAAGTAGGACTTTTTAATCAAAAGCGGAAAAGGAAAAACATTTTAAAGACATGGGAAGATGACAGTCCTCAAAAGAAATTACCAGGTATTTTCAACGATTCTCTCCCAAATGTCTCTTAAAAAGGGAGTTTTATTAATAGCAACTCAAATTCTTCTTGGAGGAATTGTCAAAATCAGGGGCGCAGAGCATCTTCACCTTTGTGGTACCTGCAACCATCAAACATTGTCCATACATGGCTCTGAGAGTGCTGGAAACCAGGCAGGCTGGGGGAAGAGGAAATAAAGAGTTGGGGGAAAACTCAAGATGGGAAAAAAAAGAGAAAACGAGGAGGGAGGGTTTAGTTCCAGTAGTAGAGTATGTGCTTAGCATGCATGAGGTCCTAGGTTCAATCCCCAGTAACTCCATAAATAAATAAACAAACAAACAAACCTAATTACTCCCTCCCCCCAAAAAATAAAAATGAAAATAAAAAAAAAGAGAGAAAAATAACAGTTTAAGCACATTTACGGGACAGTCAACCGTATTACATCAGGAGGTGATGTGGGCAGTGGTGGTGTGAATGAATGATCGTGATTTCTTTGATCCAGAATTGTCAGTGTGATGTAATAATAATAAATAGTAATAATAAGAGTAGTATGAAGAAGAAGGAATAATATTCAGAGAAATGGTAACAATTTGCTTGGCCATTAGCAATCACTGATGTCTCCACTTTGGTCATGAGGAAACTGAGTCCCGGAAAAGTGTTTAACTTACTAACCCACTCTCTCTCTCCGGATTTTTGACAAGCGTTGAATCACTTCCCCGTGAACAGCAAAAGTATTAGGACCATTCTGTAAACGTGGACAAATCACTGAGCCATTCTGGAGTTTATTATTTCCCAGGCTGAAGTGTGTTTGCTGGAAGCGGTGGTCAGGGCATCCACAATTACAGAAGCACTTCGAGCAGGTGAGGCTCATGCTCGCAGGCCGCCGTTGCTTTGAGCCTTTGTGTGAGTGGGCTGTGTGCGACTGGCTATTTAATTGGCTGGACCAGGGAAAATCCAAACTACAGGGCACGACTGAGGACCCAGGAGTCTCTACCCAAGGGCGCCGGTGATCTAATACCTGAAGGTGGTCCCCTCTGACACCGCCACCCCCACCCCCAGTGGACTGCAGCCTTCGTGATGAGATGCGCTCAGTGTCTGGAGGGTCCCCAGCTGACTGGCCGGTGGCGGAATGAACTCTCCTGCGGCCAGAACAGGGTCCTGAAACACCGTGGCGTGAGCCTCTATCCCCATCCTCCCCGACTCCCGGAACCTGCACCACCGTGTGCACCAAGGCCTCCCGGGGAGGGAGGGGCGGGGCGGGGATCTCGGCAGAGCACTACCCTGCGGAAGGGACGTCCTCTGGCCTGGTCACGGCTCATGAACCCAGGTGTGTGTGTGTGCGTGTGTGAGAGAGAGAGAGACAGAGACGGAGGGACAGAGGGAGAGAAAGATGGCACGATAACCTTTCTAGAGGATTTAAAAAATATTTTTATAGTTACATAAAATGAACATTGCAGATTTTTCCCAAGTAAATACTTCTTGAAAATAAGCCTTCTTATGAGACTGAACTATTTCCAACAACACCCACAGTAGTTCAAGGCTGCCTCTTATCAGCATTTCAAAGCCAGTTTACAATCTCATTACTGAAAGTCACTGCTTTACTTTATATACAATAATAGTATTATACTATGTGTAGTATATTATATATAGTATACATTTATCATAATATGCATAGTATATATTATACATATTTATAAATGTAGACACATGTATATATATCTTTTCAAGAAAATGAAATAGATTATACCAATTCTGAGTTCTAATCCCCCAAAGCACTGCCTTTCTAGCAAATGAAATCTTTACTGGTCTCTGTATTAATAGGCAAAACCACTAGGGAAATTGTGTCCCATTAAGATTATATTTTTGAGAAATTGGCAAATAAGATCGAAACGATCATAAAGTGATAACATAATGGAATAAAATAAATTCAGACACCTCTTTCCTCCTTTTGATTTTGCTGTTATTCATGGGTAATCGCTGGTGTAACTCATTGTTTATAAGGTTTTAAAAATATTTTAGGAAACACTTTGTTTTTGAGAAATTTGTTTGGACATCTAGAAAGCCATCACAGATTTAGTTGAAGATACCCCTTGGCAAATACGTTGATATTAATGCTGTTTACAACCAGGCAGAATACGGTCAGTTTTACAGGTGGTCAGTGGAAGTGAACGGAGGCAACTGGTTCCATCTTGCTAAATTTCGTCCTCTCTCAGAGTGAAGGTGTTACCCGGGGTGGGAATGGTAGGTAGTCTTTCAACATCGCCATGCCATCCGCATGGGTCCCCCGTCCAGGTAAAAGCAAGGTGCTTGCTATGTAAACACAGCTTCAAAACAAGACTCTTTCTAGCATGGCTCTCTGATTCCCTCCCACAGAGACCTTTGGAATTGCCCCTGTTCAACCCCATCAACAGCTTCTGATGTTAAGAAAGTCATGGTTGCGAACATAGCAGGGAAAGGACACTAGGCCATTTACGAAGTTTTCTAAGTACCACTCCCTCCCAATATCAAGAGAACCAGCTTTGACGATCCTCTCTCCAAACTCCTCTTTACCCTCAAAGTCAACCTTCCACACCAGCTGCTTTATATCAGCCTATCTTTTCCCCCCAAATTAAGCCAATCTGAGTCTTTCCTTTGCATGAAGGAACCATCTTCAAAAAACACAAGATGACTGTCAACATCATTGGGGAGACAGCCTATTACAGTGGAAAGGGCGTGAACGTTGAGATGATTCAAATGCAGATTCTAATCCTATTGGCTGAGTGAACTTAGAAAACTAGCTTGATCTCTCCGATGATGCTCAGATTCTTTAACTAAATACAGACATGATAGCAGCAAATGAGTTTACCGATGTGTCCACACCTGGTGAATTACAAAGTGACATATATATTTGGTTATTACTTATTAATGTATACGTAACATAAAATGTAAGAGTGTTATGATTTTTCTGTGATCAAAAACCTAAGGAAAGGAGAAGGCTATGATATTTCTTAAAATTTAAGATGTGATTCAGAGAAAAAGAAAGGCAGAACCAAGCGAAGCATTCCAGTGTACGTTGTGGACAACTAAGATGTAATCCAAGAGCACTTGAAGCTTGGAGAAAAGGGATGGTAAACAATAAATAGAAATGGAAAAGAAAAATTGGCTACCCACCAAGTTGGTCTCGAACCAACTTTATCCACATTCTTCGTGAGCCCACTATACAGATTGTTGCACTGGGCTCATTGTTCCTTGATGGGCAAAGTTATGGCTGTTGGCATCCAAGTTGAATCAGCTCCATTAGGGAAAAGAGATCTGAAATAATTGTATTTCCTATTTGTACCTCTGTGTACCTCTGTTAATAAGAAGGTGTCTTTCCTAGAAGAAAACACTGGTGAACAACTATTCTTCCAATGTGCCTGTGGCCCTTACTCAGAACAGCAGTTTGAAACGGAAGCAGATGGTTTCAGAGTGAAATGCAAATCAAATACATGAATATACCCACATATATTCATGTACTATTTCCATCATTGATTAACCAGCCCCATGACCTTTTCAGTAAGAGAAATAATTGGCAGTTTTAGCAAACGAAAAATTGATCCCATTACTCAGGAATAGAATTTTCCACCTTTTTCAAAAGAGATGCTTATTAAAGAGGTCAGCTCCTTTTTTTTTTTTTTTCAGGGTCATGCATATGTAAGCAAGCAGGGCTATTATATGCCATCTATGAGAATGGACGGGCCAGCCGTAAACACAAACATTCAGGCGCAGCCGGATCGCCAGTGTTCCTGTTCGCCAATTACAGTAATGCTGATGACACATCTAGTTTAATGCACATGGCATTAAAGTAGTCCCCCCTTTTCTAGGAAAATCTAATTACACCAAACCCAAGCACTCAATCAAACCTGTTATTCTGTGGCTAAACAGCCTGGCGTTAATGCAATTTGAGGAGATCCAGGCCGTGACTGGAAACGTCGTGTATTAACAATATCTAATGGGGGCTCCCGTAGGTAAATGAATATGCTAACAAGCAAGATCGCTGCTAAATCTAATATCTTTAAGCTGTTTAATTCCAAACAGTCCCTTAATAAATCAATTGACCGGGAGAGCTGATGCCCCTATCAATTATTCAAGAGGGCAAATAAATATTTCAGATGATTTGATAGGAAGGCTAGTCCTGGTCTTACAGAAAGCTTTGCATTTCATTAGCCTCTTGCTAAAAGTTTTATAATGAGCAGAACACAGGTGGCATCCCCACTGCAGAAATGGGAACGGGAGAAATAAGAGATTGGAGATCAAGACTTCCTTCATCTCCACGTTATTTCATTATCCGTACTTTTCCTTTTGTAACGTGAAAATTGGAGTCAAGTCCCCCAAAGAATTATCATTCCCTGCAATCACAAAGGAAATTAAAATGATCAAAAGTATGTCATATTGCAAGGATCTTAATTGTAATTCCTATTGGAAATGCAATTATCAGATACCCGTATCACGGATATAATTTATGCAGCTCCACATCCAAATAGCCCTTCACCAAATATTTAATATTATCAATTCCATTTTCCAGAAGAAGAAACTGAGTTCCTCTAGTCATTTATAAAGTGCTGACTAGGTCACCTGTGTTTGAAAGTGGGTACTTTTTTTTTTCCAGCTTTACAGACCATTATTCATATTGAAAGCATACATTCCTGTTTAACATGGTATCCATCTTATGAATAATATTTATTCAGGCTTCTGATCCTTTGTACCAGGAAAAAAAAAAAAAGAAAGAAAAGAAAATGGCGTTAAAGTGATTGACGTAATTTTCCTTAATGTCCACGTGAATCTATGTGTGTTCAAAATGAAATTAGTCGAGAAAGATTAGATGGGGAGAAAAATGAATGAAACCACGTTAGTGGGCACACACACAATAAAACAGTGGGATAGTGGACACAGTGGGATAGTGGACAGGAAGACGGTCACCCTAAAGCTTCTTGTTTTATATTCTGGGTGTCGTGACCCAGATGCTACTGGGAATGTTTGAGAACTGCTGCTGTCTTAGAGAAGTATTTCCATATTATCTGTGACAGGAAAGAATCTATATTTTCTTAAGCATTGGAGTTGATCAAACAACAATTTGATCAAATTTTGCGATTGTGGGCCATGAAACTAAAATGGCGTGTCATCTCTTTAACAGCATTTTATAGTTTACAAATGTGAAATCCCTGTTAAATGACTGTACGCATGATTGTTATGAGAAGTACTGTAAAAGAGAAAAAGAATTTAGATTATCTGAAAAATAAAACTTAATTGTCAGAAGGTTTGAATATAAAAGCAGTTGACGACTATTTTTCTACATGCAAAGATCCCTATAAAAATCTCTGAATGAGGATTTTCTGTGCAGGCAGTTATAGGCTACAAAATACTCAATGAGCTATGAAAGAGACATCTCAGCTACAGAAAATCATAATTTAAATGTTAGGTTTGTTCATTTTCAGCTTCATGAATCAATAGAGTAAATCCTTTACATTATTCTGTAAGTAAAATCTGGTCAGGTTTAAAATCAGATTTTGGTCTTTCCACTCATCAGAAATATCTTTTCAGGGAGCCATTTAATTAACTGTTTATTTGTTTCATTTTCTAAACCCCACTGGAGTCATGAAGGATTTGAACAAAATGGCAGACTGAGCACGTGGACCAATGGCCCCATCCTGCCCTGTCCCAAATTACTAGTAATTACAGAAAATAATTATTTTAAAAAATTAACTCCACCTTAAAAAAAGAAGAGAAACTCATATTATTCCATCAGAAATTAAAAGAGATCTCAAAGATGAAAGGCATGTGAAATTGGACTAAGGAAGGAGATAAGAACCAGAAATCTATCTATAGAATGTGGAATTATCTCTTGGGGGTGCTCCAAAGAGAGATGGGGAATGGGCACCCGATGGAGGTTACCACATCAGGAGGATTCAGGGAACCAAGCCCACTCCAATTCTCAACGTTTTGGAAGGCATCAAGTAACAGACTCTGGTGACACCCAGGCAAAAAGAGACACCCCCCCCCCACTCATAAGACAAAGAAGAATTAATGTTTCCTCCTCACGGGCGTGTACACCATCACTAGAGGAAGACTTCTGTTAACTAGATACATAAATGTGTACACGTGTCCAAGAAACACACACAACTGGGCAAAGACAAGAAGGATACCTACCTCCACAAGATACACTTTTGAGAAACAAAGAGAGTTAATAGAGCCAATAGATCAACATATTAAAACAAGCACTGTTAAAAATCCTAAAAGAAAGGTAAGAAGCTATGTAATCCACTAAAAAAGCAATTAAAGATTTTGGAAATGAAAATTCCAATCATAACAATTATTATTATCAATAATTATAGTAATAAAGTTTTGATCCAATGAGCAAAGAGCAGAATAAGCACAACCGAAGAATGCATTTAGTGATCTGGGAGACTGTCTAATATTTACACAGGCTCCCATCAGAATATTCAACTAAGAATTGATCTTACACTAACTCTTGCTAAAGGCTAGCTTGAGACATGTGATAATTCGAAGTAGTTGTTGAAAACACAAATAAGCCATCTCTCCCCGCCTCTAGATTCCACAAATTTTATTCTCAGATTAAAGTAAACCAGTAGATCACAATTAAAGGCAAAACCAACTTAACTTTCTAGAGCAATGCCTTCTCTGAGTTGAAAGTTAACATTACGCTCTCAGCTTTCATCGAAGTGTATTACAGGAAATGTTCTTGTGAAGAATGTTCTGGGCTTTTGAAAGATCACAGTTGACAATATTGCCCACCTCATTATCTAATTCCCTTAGATGAAGATTTATATGATATGTTTTGTGCTAGACATTTAGCACCAAAAAAAGAAATGTTTTTTGCAGGTGATTTCCTTTATATGGTGATAAGAAATCTGTGCCAATATGCATCCCTTTTGCTTTGTCTTCCAGAAGACCTGAGCTAAATATGTTAGTTAATCAAATGATTTCAGATATATAAACACATTTTTTTATGTTCTTAATGTTTAAATCTGTTTTGTTATTAAAATTTAACTGTGGGCTTTTAGAGAAGTAAGATAATTTAAAAAATGTTTTTAATGCTTCATATTTTAAGCTGCCTAAAATTGTGTAGAAGTTTATGAAAATATAAAATAAATAATAAACCATAAATTGAACACAGTACCATAATTCATCTAGGAGAATCTCCACTAAGTGATGTATTAGGGGTCCCACAGCACATTAGACAGAGTCCTGGCTTACTAGAATCAAGGTAACCCATCCTAACCTCCAATTACTCTCAACACTGGTCAAATCTTACTCTCACACTCCACAACTCTTGCACAATTTTTCCTTTCTCCTCTAGCATTTGTACCGCCCTAACTTCTTTCTCCTGTACAGTAGATAACTTCACATCTTCCTCACAAAAATAAGCTTTACAAAGAAAGGTCTTCTTTTCCTCACTACCAATTATGTAAATTCAGTTACATCTTGCATCCTATCCTTTCATGAATTATGTTTAAAGGGAAGGGAATCTGGAGGAGGATATAAATTTGATTGGATTTTCCTTGTATTATATTTTTCCAGCAGAAATCTATAAGGAGACAGAGGCCTTGAACAACATTATAAACCAATTAGACTTAACAGACATACATAGTACTCTTGACCCAGACAGAGCAGAGTACAAGTTTTTCTCAAGTGCATATGGAGCACTCTACACCATAGACTATAGTTTGGGCCACAAAACAAATATCAATAAATTTAAAGAGAGTAATATCACAATGTATCTCTTCCAATCCTAATGGATTGAAACTAGAAATCAATAGAAAAGGAAAACGAATATTCACAAATATGTGATAAGAGAAGGGAGTATTTCTCAATGATAACAAAAGGAAAGAGGGAAGGATAGGGATGGAAAATGTAGGTGAATTTACATAATCAGCGTTTGGAAAAAGAGGACATTCATTGAACACAGAGTATAGAAGTCTTAACTCTTACTGTGGAATTGTCTATTTTACCCTTCAATTCTGCCAGTGTTTCTGCCCCTCCGCCCCCTCCTCATGGATAAACTTTTTTTTTTAATTAAAGTATAAACAGTTTACAATGTGTCAATTTCTGGTATACAGCATAATGTTTCAGTCATACATATAAATACATATATTTGCTTTCATATCCTCTCCCTCCAGCATCAGTGCAGCTCAGCCTCATCTCCTGCGTCTTATTTCCTTACTCGCTTTGATTTGCTTCCTTGGAGCATTGTATCCACATCTATTTCCTTCCTAGGTTGCAAGTTTCTTTGAAATAGGATCTTCCTCGTTCATCTTCTCCCCACCTTGATGCCTACCGTGATGTGTCATGAATGTCTGTTGAATAAATCCAGACTTTCTCAAAAGAATAACAGATCCTACCCACAAAACACCAAAGACAGAGATCTCAGCCTGTTGGCATTTTAATTAACTAATTAATTAATCTATCTATTTATTTATTTATATTGAAGTACATTCAGTTTACACTACATCAATTTCTGGTGTACAGCATAATGTTTCAGTCATACGCATACATGCAGATATTCCTTTCCATATTCTTTTTCATTAGAGGTTACTACAAGATATTCAAAATAGTTCCCTGTGCTATACAGGAGAAACTTGTTTTTATCTATTTTATATATAGTGCTTAATATTTGAAAATTTTGAATTCCAAATTTATCCCTTCCCACTCACTTCCCTGCTGGTAACCATAAGTTTGTTTATTATGTCTGTGAGTCTGTTTCTGTTTTTTAGATAAGTCATCAGTGTCTTCTTTTTTTCTTTTTTTAGATTCCACATATGAGTGATATCATATGGTAGTTTTCTTTCTCTTTCTGGCTCACTTCACTTAGAATGACATTCTCCACGTCCATCCATGTTGCTGCAAATGGCATTATTTTATTCTTTGTTATGGCTGAGTAGTATTCCATTGTATAAATATACCACATCTTCTTTATCCAGTCATCTGTCAATGGACAGGGATACATATCGACACAGATTTCCTATCACCATATAAAGGAAATCACCTGCAAAAAAACATGTATTTCTCTGGTGCTAAATGTCTAGCACAAAATGTAGCAATATAAATATAAATGTGTCTCTGTGTAGGTCTATTGCATTTATCCACTTGGAGTTCATTGAGCTTTCCGGATTTGTAGATTCATGCTTTCATCAGTTTGGTAAGTTTTCAGCCATTATTTTTTCAAATAATATTTCTTTTTTCCCTCTTCTCTTCTGTTTCTGGGACTCCCACAGTGCATATGTTGATGGGCTTGATAAGGTCTCAAAATCATCTTGATGATGATTCTTTTTCTTTCTCATCAGATAATTTCAGTTGTTCTAACTTTAAGTTCACTGATTCTTTCTTCTGATTGCTCAAATCTGCTGTTGAAACTCTAGTAAATTTTTCATTTTAATTATTTTTTTCAGCTCCATAATTTTTGCTTGTTTATTATTTAATAATTTCTAGCTCTTTGTTGATATCCTCATTTCATTTATATGTCATTTTTTCACATTTCCTTTAATTTCTTGACTATGTTTTTTTTTGGACTACTTGGGCATATTTTAAACAAGTTATTTTAAAATGTTTGTCTAGTAATTCTAATGTCTGAACTATTTTTAGTATGGGTTCTGTCAATTAACTACGTTCCTTTGAATGGGCCGTGTTTTCCTATTTCTTTGTATGGCATGTGATTTTTTTTTTTGTTGTTGTTGAAATTAGGCAATTATAAGGTGGTAACTCTGGCTGCCACTTCCCCAGGGATTGCTGTTTTTATTTTGTGTGTGTATATGTGTGTATGTGTGTGTGTATGTGTGTATGTGTTTGATTGATGAAGTCTGTATTAGTCTATGTGAGGCTTTTCCAAATTATTTTTTCAAACACTATTTCATGTCCTGTATGATCACTAAAATCTTTGTTTGTTTGGCTTATGTTCAACTAATGTTTTGATAGAAATGTCCTTGAATGCCAGGAGCTCTTCCAGTCTTTGCAGATTGATTGTTCCTGGGTGCTCCATCAACACTTACTCAGGTCTGCGCTAAATCTAGGGGTCAGCCCGAGGTGAAAGCTTAAAATCTTCAGAGGACTCTTCTGATCAGGCACCTTGCCTGGGTATATACTCAGTCTTCTAAATTCCTCTTTAAACATGACTGCTTTTGAGTGTTTGAATTTCACTCATTTGACTCCAGCTTCTCCTCCCAGCTTTCGAAGGATGGTTTATTGCAAAGTCCACTCATAATTCCTGGCTTCACAGAGTCACTTTGTAGCTTTTATAAGCAGAGCTTACTGTTTTCCTGCCTGAATTCTGAATTATTCAAAATAGAGGTGAGCACCTTGTGTTAGTCTTTGAGTATCACCCAAACAGGTTGGAATAGATAGCCGTAATAATTTGCTGGTAAGATCTAGTTTGTTGCCTCTGGTTCAAGGGAGAGAACTGGGAACCAGGCTGCTGCCACTTCAAAACCAGGATCATTGCTTTGCCGAGGGGTTCCTGGGGACAAGGGTGAGTTAGAATGATATACATTTTCCTACCACTTAAAGATGATTTTTTTTCCCTTTTTTGGCTGTTCACTTGGTTGCTGTAAGCCTCTGATTGTGTTCTAGAGCTCTGACAAAGCTGTTTCAGATAGTTTCTGCTTTTTTGTTTATTTATTTTTTTCTTTTGGAGGGACAAATGCTTGGAGGTTCCTAGTGCACCACTGTGTTTTCTATATGCATTTTTTAAGCTGCCACATTGCTGAAAACCTTAGACAAATGGGTGAACAAACCAGAACACTAAATTACATGAAACAAAACACAAGTTACAATAGCTTGAAAGTATTATAAGATTTAAAAATAAACCCACTAAACCAACGGACTTTTCTCAGGCTAGAACTCAACAATGTAGAGACTGACAGTCTTTCTCACTGACATGGCCCGCATGGCTTTATAAAGGGAGACGTTACAATTTCTGCAATAAAAATATTAGGCGTCAAAAGAGACATGGGCAACTAAGAATACATGGAGTTTGTTGAAAAGTAAAGATCTACTCAGCCATATCTTTTTTCAATTATTTTTAAGACCGTAATCAGCAACTTTTGCTTGGAGAGTATTTTCAATAGATGCTCGAAGCAGAGTAAATGAAAGTTATGTGGAAATAGTCCATTTCAAGAAATCAGGCTTATCTTCAGAAAAGACAAGGAGGACCTAATACCAGTTGAAACAAGAGATAACATCAATATCTGAAAACTGTGCTGGTCAGGAACGTGTTACGCCATCGAGAGACTAAACACTTGACAATACATAAGCGACTCATTCAGATACACCGAGACATCTATTCCCTTTAGTCCATTAGCTACTCCAGGATGGTACTGCCACCTTCTCCTACATGCAGCTGAGGAGAACCAAAGTTTTACATGCATCAGGTTTAGCTGAATTAATTTTAATGACAGAAGACACTCTACCATTGTTTCTGGGGCACAATAACATCTCCCACTTGTTACAGACCCTCGAATCCAAATGCTACTGTTGGATTAACATTGATTGATCATTCCACCACTTGGGGGACATTTTTTGTGTGCATTATCTCACACATATATAGTATTTTACTCCAATTTTAGAGAAGAAAAAAATTGGTTTAAAGACTTAAAGTCTTTTGACCAAGCTCTCAATGCTAGTAAGTGATAATATTATTTATTGTGGGTCTTTTGATGTGAAAACCCAGGCTGAGAGTCTTGAAGGTATCAGATCAGGTGCCGTATCTCCCTCCATGGAACCTGTCTCCCTTCTTGTCTCTCTCTGTCCCTGACTGGCCACTTTCTATTTAACAGAAACCCATCTGCAGTTTCATCCCATTGATCCTAACTGACCTTCACAAAGTTGACAGTGCTTGTTAGCTTTTCCCCTGTACCTTTTCTTTTCTGTCCCAAGCTAAACAACCCCTTGTTTCTCAACTACCCTCTGCAGGTGGAGCGCCATAGTGTAGCGTCACATACAAGGGGAACACGAGGCCTGAAACCGACAGCATCAGTTCTGGAGTTAGATTTCCTAGATTCAAACCCGGCACCAACATTTGCTCACTGTATGGTTATGAGAATGTTATTTTCCTCTCCTAGCTTGAAGGTAAAATTGATACCATCCACAGTGGGCTGTAATCTGTATGAAATCCTAGCACAGATTTAATACATAATTAATGCCAGTCGTTACTTGCGTCCTTCTTACACTTTTCTCATATTCTAGTTTCTCCTTTCCTCCAAAAACCTGGGACTCAGAATTATCCAAAATATCCCCAGGTTTGTCTGATGCATTTTGGGTACAGTGGGACTATTCCAGATATGAATACTTTATTGCATTCCCCACCCCCCGTCTAAGTTCCTTTGTAACCACATCTTTCCAATGACCTAAATAATGCTTACTTTTCAGCCCTTCGGTGTTTTGCTGTTTTAGCTTATGGATGGAAAAATAGACAGGCAAACAGATACAGGCAGCCTTGCTACTGCTGAGCCACATTTTCTTCAATCTATTTTTCAGAATTTGGATTTTGAAACTCAAGTACAAGTTCCTACATCTGTGTAAGTTTCACCTTTCTTTTTTTTTTTTTTTCAGTTCACCTTTTTGATTTGAGTTCATTTTGGGTGTCAGTTCAGCTGTCTAATTTCTGATACCCTTATTTTTATGCCATCAGCCAATTCTATTAAGGTGCCCTTTATCTTCCAGTAAGTTTTCAGTAAAAACATGACAAAGACAGCTACGGATAGAGAGCCCTATTGTAGGTCATAAGTACACCCCTCAATGACTACGCCATTTCACGTTGTTTACACAACACCATGGCAGATTAATAAAAGCTACATTTATTAAGGTTTATGTGATTTGGTTTATACCAATTAACCCTTTCAAGCATCACAAAGACTTTGAAAATTAAGTATCAATGTCCCTCATTTTGCTAATAAGGAAACGGTGTCATACAGAGGTTCCCTAATTTCCGTAAGGTCACTCAGAGCTCCGTCTTCTCAAACCCAACAGGATTTGTTGTCAACAGCAAATTATCACTAGTCAACAGGAAGGTTGACTCAGATGATAACTTACAGAATAAACCCCTTGCAGCTTCACCCCTTTTAAAGAATTACCTTGCTTTTCTGGCACTCTACCCTTTTGATCTATCACTGTATTTTAGAAATTGCTACAAAGAAATCCAAAGCAGTTTGATATAATAGTCAAAAATAAAAATATAGAAAATATCCTCATCTAATTTAAAGGATCTGTTGCTGGGAGTTCAGTTTTCCACCATTTACCGAGATGACTTTCTGACACTGGGTGATTCGTGCTGTGGATTCTGGAAACATTGCACAAAACCATTAAGCCCTCTCATCGGTATATCATTGTAGGCACGTAGAGGCTCACTATGCCCTATTGAATTTAAAACCTGGTGATAATTTTATTCATAAGTGTTACAGGTGCCGTATGAATATTATTTTTCTTAATAGTATTTTAGAAACAATTTCCAAATTAAATCTGAAGAAGTATGGGAAAGAGATGTGCAAAAGTGAATCCATTTTCACTGATGCCTCATTTCAGACACTGATCGGGCGTCATAGGGGATGAGGTAGTTGTTTATCTACATGCTTTTCTTCTCTTTTCATTAATTTAATTTAATTCCATTTATATGTAACCCGAGAGTAGCGTTCTCCTGCAGTATGCCCACTCCATTTGTAAACTGAATTGAAGTCATCATCTCTGCTTTAATGGCTGTGAAGGACTGAGAAATTAATAGCTCTCTCTTGAATTAGTAAATTATATTTTTCCAAAGAGAGAAAAGTAGCTCATAAAAATAAGTGACTAGAGTCACTTTTCTTTTATTTTTATAACAAGTCTTTTTTTATGCTATAGTTTTAAGCCCCCTTTTACAATAGCATCTCACATTTATATAGTGCTTTATGCTTCTCGAAGCACTAGCATGTACATTATCCTGTTTTATCTTCACGGCAACCTTCAGACTTAAGTAGAGAAGAGCTAAGAGGAAGCCTGTGTTACAGACTGAAGACTGAGATATTAAATGACTTTTCACAAAGTGGGCTGATGGACCTCCTGGATGTCAGTCTGGAATGTCTTGTGATGTTCCTATTTGCCAGGAATGGGCTGATAGAGAAGGCACTAATGGAAAAAGAGTTTCTTACTAGGATGTGAATCCAATGATTAAAAAAAAAAAAGTAACATTTAAATTTTATTATATATTATATATCATGCAATATATTTATAATAATAAATTTTTATATATAATCACCAAATGCAGCATGTTCATAATAATAAAATAAGTGAAAGTCCTTAAGAACATTTTGTCTGAACTGAGGAAAACAATCTCAGTACACATATGCAACCCAAATATGAGGGATGAATCCATCTTCTGATTTGAATAAGTCAGTCTACTTCAAAAAGTTAACCTTTTATGCTGTTTATTTTTTATTAATATTTTAGTTTTATAAGGAAAAAGGAAAAAAAACCACTAGTCTGCCTTTTTAAAAAAATTTTATTTTAATGTATTCCTCCATTTTCTTTAGCCACTATGTTTGCTGATTATACTGAGTACACTATGCTGCATAGAGTTCTTGTATATAGGTATTTATACCACTTCGAGATGACATACTTTGTGTTCAGAACTCACAAAAGCTCACGTATACGTAAATAAATGTCCAGTGACGTCTGCCAAGTTCAGTCATATGTAAACCTATTTGGGGTTTTCCTGAGTACCTATTATGCCCCAGACACGATCTTAAGTGAGGGAGTTAAATCTGGGCAAACACAGATGCCCAGTGTTTTCCCTCAGAAGGGAAATGCTTTAGCCCTAATGATAAAATACTATATTAAAAGGCAAATGAAATACTGTGTGAATATGAACAACAAAATGATTAATCTTTCTTGATCTATTCAGAAAGACATTGCAGAAGAGGGGCTATTTTGTTGAGTTTTGAACTGAGTAGGAGACTGCCTGGAAAATTGAAAAGCAGAGAATGACCATGAAACAGCTCAGCAAAGGCAAGGATGCTGGAGCCCCAACAGGAGGACGAGGGGGAGGAAGTGGAGACAGAGGTTGTTTGGGGGCCAGTTAATAATGAACCCAAAAGGCGAGGCTACGATATGTTAAGTTTTCCATGTGCATTGGAGAAACCATAAATAAAAGAGTAAATACAGAATTTGAACTAAAATAGCAAAGCGTTCCCAGTATGCTTTAAGAATTTTGTGTGTATAAAGAATAGAAAGTCACTCAAACCAGCTTAAATCCCTTGACCTTCCCCAATGCACACACATTCACGCACACACCGAGGTAGGTTTCCTGCTGACCAAGGACACAGCGTGCAGTCAGGAAAACTCACACACGTCAAGGTAGAAATCCTGGAAGGCTCTCAGGAAGCCAGGATACCCTTGTTCCCTTCTCAGGAGCCTTGTGGGTCTGTGTTTGCAGCTGTCTCCACAGTTTTGTTCTCTTTCCCCACAGATCGTCTCCTCGACCGTGGCAGATGGTGGGTGCTCCACAGTCCCGAGTTTGCACGCCCTCTTACTTTGACTTCCATGCAATGCGATTTGGGATAAGACACTCTGACTGAGCTAGGTTGGACCCGCTGAATAAAATGTCATAAAGTTGGCAGGGGATGGACAAGGTTGTCTTCCAAAGCTCCTTACTCTAGTTGAAGGAATGTGGGACATACTGGATGTTGGTGAAGAACATAGGTGCAGAGTCTGAATTGCTTCTGTTCACATCCCAGCTTCAACCTGCTTATTATATAATTTTGGGCAATTTACTTCAATGTAGAGATTATAAACCACATTACCGCCATCTTACAGAAGGGAATACTGAGGCACAGAGACATTAAATAACCAGTTCAGTGCACTCATGGATCAGAGCTTTGTTTTTGCAGAATGGCCCTTGAGGACAGACTCTTAACCACCAAGATATTCTAACTGTTAAGGAAACACATTAAAAGACCTTATTTTCTTTGCTAAGACATTTAAGAATATTTCTTTGCTCCAGTGAGGAGTTTTATCAGGCCTGGTAATTATCAGTGACAGAGCATGGAAGGGAAAAAAAAACGTTGAAAAAGAAAGTACTTAGTGTTTACCTAGAAAAATATAATTTCTTTGAAAGAAAACAGTATAATGAAAATGTGTTGCATCATTTTCCATTTAAAAAAATTTTTTTCCTAATATTTGTCATTCCAGATGTCTCTTTCCAGGAAAATAGCCTTTGATATATTTCTAGTAAATGACTTGGCTAGCAGACCCTTTTCTTTACTCTCTTCAATTCCAGAAGACTAGCTCATTCTCAAATTCTGGATAATCGTGAAAATATTTAGGCTAGTTTTATAAGATTATTTATCTTTATGGCTGAAAACCCAGCAGGTGGAGAAAAATGAAGACAATTTGGTAAATAATGGATGCAGACATGACTTATTGTTTTGCTGCAATGAGAAATAAGCAGTTTATTATGTGACCTTTCTTCAAGTGCCTGTCAAGAACTCAGAAGTAATAAAGCTTTACTTGCAAAGAGAGACTGATTTAAAAAAGATATACACTTAAAAAGTTGTATCTCTTTATTAAAAGCTAATCTTCTGTTTATGTGTCCACAGAAATAATGAAAGTTATAATCCCCCCCAAAAAACATCATTGTCCCCCACATAATGGACAACTTAGCTGCACTTTCTGATTGCATTTGGGGGTATACTTCTGTGAAAATGCATTAAAAAATAAGCTATTCTGTAACATACATGTGTTTTTTCTCCCTTACAAAAGGTCATCTTGGATTCTGATTGTTTTTCTCCTTGTGGGGACTGAAGGTAGAAAAGATCTTTCGACTTTTAAGATCCCTTAGTGTCCAGCTTCAGGCTCGTATTCCTATTAGTAGTCAGTCTTACCAGTTTCTTTTCAAATATCAATGCCAGGATTTCACCTAATTAGAACTTTCTGGAGCTACATGTATATAATGGCAAGATATTAATTGATCATGCATATCATAAAATAGTGTTGTAGATAAGCTTCCATAATGCTGCATTAAATAATTTGGTGTTCCGAAAATATTTTGTTTTGTTTAACTCTCTTGGATGTTCTAAGTTTTTAAGATTATCCACAAACAAGATGATGTTTTAAAAGCATAAACATTTCACACATGTTCCTTTTGTCAGGCCAAGTTTTTATTAAGATCTTTTTACATGGAACGTTCTTATTAAACATAAAAGCAGAAATGCTCTCTGAAATAAATACAACATTAATAACATAAACGGAAACACAAAAATTATAACGTAAGTTTACTTACTATAGCATATGAAAATAAACTATTTTCTATTGCTATCTTATTTGCTATGAAGAAAATGAGAATCTGTTTTATAGAATACAGTATTTTAAACGTGTATTTTCAGTCATGGCTCTGTAATTAGCAGGAATTATAATTACTGAATTATATTCCTACGTAGGAAAGTACTGATCCAGGAATCAAAATAATTGCTTGTCTACACACACACATACACACACACACACACACACACACAAAAAATGGCCACACACAAATAACAGTAAAATCTTTTAGTTTCTAAAACGTCAGAAAAGAGAGGTTGGCTTTGAATTTTATAAACACTAACCCCATAAACTTTTAAGTTTACCTGTAAAGCTCATAATCTAAACAAAAAGAAAAATCAGGAAAATATGAGTAGTCCTTTAATAAAATATGTTCGATGCCAGGTGTAGGTTTATTTTGCTTTCATGTTTTGATGTAACTATTTGGCTTTGGGTTTTGAAAGATTTTCTTAGAAACTGCATTTTAATTTCATTTGCTTGGAATAAACTGGGGGGGAAAAAAGAAACAAAGAAAGAATAAGAAAAAAAACTTCCAAGTAATGTAACCTTCTGGAAATAAGTTACTGAGCTTTTAAAAATTTTTTAAGGAACACGTTTCATAGCCCTGTGTTTTCTTCCTGAAAATGATCAGGGTTTGAAAACCCTTCTCGTTTTAATAAGAGACAAAAAAATTGCCTTATTTTCACTCAGAAGAAAAGCTTACGTTGCACTTTATTTGTAAACTAACTTGAAGCACTTGAAATAAATAATTCTTCTAGGACATCCGAGCTGCAACTGAAAAACAAAAACAACGACAGATTTTGTTGTGTGCTCATTTGTACCACCAGTTTTAAGTTGTGTGGTCAGGTATATTTTTGGCTTTCAGAAGAGATAACCAAAAATTGCATTGTGTGTGTGTGTGTGAGAGAGAGAGAAGAGAGAGAATGTTTCTATGCATGCTTTCTCTTTACATACTGATAATTTCCTTGGTTAGTGTAACGACTAACATTGTAGGAAAGTCATATCAAACATAAATGAAGAACAAAGGAATTGACCAAAGCAATCTGGAAAGCAGGCATGCGAAATCTTTTGCATTCTGCAGCCATCTAATTACGGAAGAGGTGGCTTTGTGATACACTTTTTAGACCAGATATTTTAGGATATTAGAAGTTCAAAGACTGATAAAAAAAAAATATGAGTTTGTTTTTCTCAGCGTCCTAATGCATATCAACTATTGTCTGTTGCATTTTTTTTTAACACTTACCCCAACACTGGTAGAATGAGGTAAAATGAGAATTATAGGGAAATTTAAAAATTGATGGTCAACTCATACTGTAGGTAGGTCTGTGTATTTCCTTCTGTGGTCTGTTTTTCCATACCACTTTCTTAAGGCACGTACAGGCACACGTTGTGACATCATATAAACACTGGTGCCATAGAGCCAAGCGAGATATTCCTAAGTCTTTGCTTGATTTCATTCTTTACAACTAAACTAGAAGGAATGGGACGGATAGATCATTGCATTTATGTCACCAAGTACTCGTCTGTGCTTTCAGACGACTTTAAAGGATTCCTTTTACAAAATACAGAACTTAGAACTTAGCAACTTACACGTCTGACATTCGAGCACAGGAAATGGGGCTTGTCCCTTTCATATGTAAATTGAGTGACGTCCAGCCCTCCACCTTCTGCGGGTCTGCTGCTTATTACTTTATAACATTTCCAGACTGAAGGTGCAGGGGGGCTCACATTAATTTGCTTTCTGTTTGACTAGAGAGGCTTCCCTTCCCTCTTAGAGCCACTCTGGACCCACTTCATTTCAGCGTTGTTGTCAGTCACTTGAGAGGGATACGGCCTGTGGCCTGGGAAGAATAAACACATCATATATTAGGTAAAGCTGTGATGCACAGGGGTTGCCGAACGCCACCGCCTCTGTCTGAGGATGAAGAAGAGCTGGAAGTGGGAGTGAGATTAGGGTAGGAAGGATTAAGACCAGAGTCCGACCAGCTCTCCTGGAATCCTCCAGCTCAGAACACATAAAGCTGTTTCATTTTTGTCTTGATGGTCACTCTGAAACAGGGAACAGGACAGGGCCCACATTATTTCTTCCTCTTTCCAATGATTACACGTGGAAATGGAACAAAACATTGCAGAACTGACATCACAAGCGAACCCTGAACAGTTCAATCTCAACCTGTTTAAACAAACGGTCAGGAATTGACTGCTTTCTCTGAGTCAGCATTTGAATCCGCACATTTTGCATTTTTAGACTCCCAAATGCTCCATTTTATACATCTTTGAAAGTATGTATTTTTAAATACAAATTTACTTTTAGGGATGAAAAATAATTTTTTGTTGTTGTTCCAGAGATTACAAGTACATTTTTTTTTTTCTCCATCCACCTCCACCACTGACCCCAACTACAGAATGAATTAGTGAACTATTACATTTTCAAGTTGGGACGTCAATGAATTACAGCATTACTTAATGAGAAGTTTTAAAATTTCAGAAAAAGGAAGTTTCCCCCTAGAGGGCTGTGTTTTACTTTCCCGTACGCTCAACATCAATTTGTTCTAGCATCTCTGTTCTGCATCCTGAAGCTGCTGTCTGGTCGTCTGATCTGAGCACAAGCATTTCCACTCATGGTGCAGCTGGTTCTCAGGTGAGGCCGCACGGTTTATATTGAGAAGTAATCATTTCATACAGCATTAATACCGTGCGGCGTCTTGAGAATCTCAGCGGATGATGATGGACATCTTATAATTATCTCACAAGCCGTATGAAGCAATCATAGCTCACATCCTAACCGCGTTGCACCCTGTGCGTCTTCCTTGCGTTGGCTCCTCTCTGTCCAGGAATGGCCACCTCTCTGTTCCGTTCTGTCATCTTGGTTAAGGAAATACCGCCTGGCCTGCTTTTATTCCTTGTGAATGAATCAAGGGAGCTCCGTTGGTTCAAAGGAACAACCTGTTTATGAAATTACAAATTACGAATTAAAAATCTCCTATCACCTCCCCTAAGGCTACAAATCCAAGCCCTCAGGAGGGAGTCAGCTGCGATCAAGGACTATTCCGCTCCTCTGTTGTTGGCCTTAAATAGCTTAATGGCACATTTTTTATTTAATTAAAACAAATGAGAAAAGCAGAATAAGTTGAATTTAATGGATATGGTGTTAGATCATATATGTAAATAACACATTATAATGCTGTATATCAAGCAAACTATGTGTAAAGCAGAAAGATACGCAAATATTTCTATACATTTAAATAACCCCAAAAGAACAGTGAGCTACAATGATGAGATCTACTTAGCAGGAACAATAACTAAACAGTCAAACAAAACAGATTCTCTCCTAGAAGAACAGAAAAAAAGTAAGATCGCAGAGAACCCACGTTTAAGTTCCAAGTTTTTGGCAGATGGACCAAGACTAATGTTCTCTTGTTTGAAAGCCTGGAAACTTGATTCACCATGATTCATAAATAAATATGACCATCCCTAATTTCTTTCTCCGAGTCTCTCCACATTGGGTGGTGAGGGTTATCTGGAGCCATCTAAAAGGGATAGGAGTAAACTGCATACCTTAAAATATACGCCACACACTCCTGTGTTTGTAGCATTTATTACCACGGTTCACATTTACTTATTGCTTAGATTATGCCAACCGCTGTGTTAAAAGACTTCTCCTGCATCTCGGGGTCCCAACCCCCCAGAGGTAGTATCTTCCAGCAATAGCCACGGAGTCATTTAGTTTTGGAAAATTAGAAAAAGAAAATCAGGTGAAGAAGTACACGGACGCCTCTCCATGCTGACATAATCTTATCGACACTGCCAATGAGGTTTTATCAGCTTCGGGCATGAGGCAAACCTATCTTATTAGTGCTAAAACTAATGAAAGATCATCCTGACAATGATAATTAATTGCAGTTGTTGACAAGGACTCCGTTCCTCTGGGCTCCCTCTTCCGGGCTCGCTCTTGGTCTTCGGCTCTCCTCTCTCAATTAGACATATGAAAAGTGCGGCCCTCCCCTTTGAGAAAGCAGCTTTTAGATTAATCATATTATCTTAAGGTTCCAAATCTCCATGCCTGCGTGACCTTTCTTCCGTTAGAATCCATTATCTTAAACTATCACAATAATCCTGGCTTTAGGGAGGGAGAGAGGGAAGTGGAATCAAACCTAATAGATGGCAAATAAGATTAATCTATGATCTAAGTGCCGATTACACTTGGTCCTGCCCTTGAACACCCAGGTGTAACCTTGAAATTCACATCCGCTAAGACACGGCAATTGGATTGAGTGTCCCTGAAGGCCTTAAGGGCAGCTGGCCAAACTTCACCCATTCCTCCCCACGCAGATCCCGAGCTGTCTCAACCTTCAACTCTTGTTTTTTTTTTTCACTTGTGGAATCTGGCAGCTGTGCTTTTTCATGTTTGTTTTGGGATAGTTCACATTTTTTAGATAAAATACTTATTTGGGGTCCTTGATTTTTGTTTGTCAGAAGCACCCGGCCATGGAGGGGATGAACTTTTACCTGGACCTCACAAGAGGAAAACAAATGATCCAGCTCCTCAAAATCTGATAGCTGCACCAAAATAAATTCAAGTCTTTGCCTCTTTCAAAACACTGACATACTGATCCTTAAAACTACATATGTTTAAGAATAACCAAGAGGAGGGGAAAAAAAAAATCCCCTCGCAACATTTGTCTTCTGAACTCTGAGCTGATTATTTTTCTTCCACATGGCCTGAGGTCTCAGAGAGGACACTCTTTGGGAAGATGGAACATGACATGGGGAAGTTCGGGCTACTGGTGACATGGACAGGAAAAGGGCTTGTGCTTAGGGAAAACAACTTTCAGCCAAAGAGAAATATCACATAGAGAAAAGGCAAACAAAGCTATAGCGCATTCCCATTAAAAGTTGGCCTTGTCTCTTGAAATTCAAAGTTGACCGAATAGAACACGCTTTCATCGTCAATCTGTGCCGCGCAGACCTCAGAACGTATGGAAGCCGTGGGAAATAGGATAAAGTGAAACCCAGGTAAGAGTGAGAAGGAAAGGCAGGTCTAAGCAAGGAGTAACAAGTAAGTCTTGAAAAATGTTAGAGGTAAAGCTCGATGGGCAGAAAAAATGACCATTGCTTCTGAAAAAGATAGCAAAACAAAAAAATGCCAGGATGCCAGTTTAGGTAAAGAGATCCCAAGCCATTCTCATTAGTGTCAAGTTTATCTCAATATTCTCTGTCTGGAATATTCTCAACCACACCTTCTCTCTCCAAACAGAACAATTTTGGTAGGGCTTGTTTTATAAAAGTTTACTTGACTATTTTAACAAAAGTGAAGATGAATTTACTCTTGGTTCATGTCAGGACCTGCAGGAAAAGGACCGCAGCCCCATCATTCCTGAGTAGTCATTCTGGAATTTTGCTGTAATTTTATAACTTGATTCCTATGATATTAAAAATAAATTCAATCTTATCAGTAATGGTTCCTTTATTCGCTTTCAGAATTAAATTACATTTTTTTTCCTTAATAGGTTTAATAAAGCAGGTCTAGAAATACATTTTTTTTTTCAGGACCCACCTTTTGGAACCTTAATTTTGAAGCTGAGTTGTTTTGAAGACATGGCTGGGACAAGATCTCAGAGAGAGACAGGACGCAGGATCTTTCGCTTGCTGTGTAATGTCCGATTCCCAATTTGCACAAATGTAGAAAAGGATATGGTAATAATTCTGGGTCGGTCCAGGATTGAGGATTCCATGACTGTATGTGCGAAAGTGTGTGATAATGGCTGCACAATTGGGCTGAATCCCAGTTCTGCTGCTTATTAGCAACGTGACCCTGGGTCAATTGCTTAACCGCTCTGTACGTTAATTTCCTGCACAGGAGAGTGGGGATATTAACAGTCCTGGTATTCCCCGATTTCTGAGCTTTACAGCATCTCACTTGGAAGGAAGACCTCACATTCGTATCTATTTTCGCAACTGAAAGAAATTTAAAGAGAATTTTTGCTTTTAGGGAAGAAAAAAAAAAAGGCGAAGAGGGAAACTAGTGTTCTGCATTGGTTTTGCAGAGAGCCCCTCTACAGCTGCCCCCACCCCGATTAGAGGGAATGGCACTGCCAGTCGCGTCTGAGCATCACGCCTGCTGTAGCTTCTCACTGTGTCTCTGAGCGTCTGTGTTTTATCTCCATTTATTTTTGTGCATCCCTTAGCAAGTTGTGTCCTTAGGTAACTGCTTCTTCAGTTTACATCATTTCAGTTACATCATTTCATAGGATCACTCTACGTTCAGATAGTGGGGAAACCTGGATTTACCTTATGGTGTTTTTAGGAAGACTTAAATGAGTTCAAAGAGGTGGATCTTGGGAGCTACTTGATATATAACTGTTTGCTATTGTTATTGTCCTTGATGTGGCCATCATGAGGGTCTCAACTGATGAAACTATTTTTGTTTTATTTACGTATTTATTTTGCTATGAACTTGAGGATGCTGCAATACATCAATGCAATGGGTTTCTTAGATTTCTGTAAGGATCATGGCTGGAAAAAAAGGGATTCTGGACACTCTGGTTAAAAACACAAAGGATTCTTCGAGGCTGCCTTTCTCTTGTGTGTTAGGACGGCAGCGTTTTGACTGAACATAGGAGCCCTTGTCAGCTGTCCGGGGAGGGTTAACTCACACCTCGGCAGGAGCCTCATGCCATTAAGTCAGGGAGAGTAATGAAATTTCATTTAATTTGTCAGGAAGAAAGTGCTAATGTTAAAAGGCATTTAATAAAAAAGGGAGAGATTCTTTGAAAGGGAGTCCTTAAGTAATTACTTCAAGTGTCTTAGGTCTCCTCACCAGAATATTTACATTAGTGTCTTACAGAGCCAGTGTGTAATTAAATTAGTACAGCATTTACATTCCTGGTCTCTCTCTTTTTTTTTTTTTTCCAAGGAAGTGTGATTTTATTAATAATCCTCCTTAAAAAGAGAGAGAAAATGATTTGATATAATAAAACTTGACGTTAGTTTTCTTTTTTTTTTTTGAAATAGTTTGAGAGAATTGCTGGATGAAAATTACACGTGTGCAAGTGTGTGAGTGTGTGTGTGTGTGTGTGTGTGTGTGTGTGATGGGAAGGAGGGCTGCTTGCAGCCTGGGGTGGCCGTGCTCCTTCCATTGCCATTTGGGAGGGTGTCATCTTTCATCTTCTCAGACCTGCCATGGAGAGTCAGGTCAGCACCCACGGGCTGCCAGCATATGGCGGTGGGTAGCCTTGTCTAGCTAGGGTGGGTCCTCTCTCCAACTTGTCTGGGAGGAGAAGATGGATAACGGTGGATGTGTGAGTGCAAGGAAGTCCTCCTGAAGCAGGGCGCGGCTGCTCATCCTCGTCACGGCTCCCGTGTGCACGGGCAAGCACAGTGCCATCACCACCCGCTGCTGGAGAAGAGAAGTCATGTGCCAGGAGGGGTGGGCAGCCCACGGGGACCCCGGCCGGAGGGATTTGCACCTCCACTGTAGGTCACATTTAGAATAAAGGTTCTTCAACATTTCTTTGGAAATAACCTGGTGGCATGTCCAAACTGATCCGTGAAACATTCTCACACGTGAAGCTGTGCACAAACATCGTGTGAATGTTTTACTTTGATCAAGTCCATCTTCCATGAGGGTGTAGTAATATGAGCATAAGTTGCCGAGTTGAAGACAAGATCTATAAAAGGAGATGTTATAGATACATCTCATAGAGTTGAGTGGAAGATGAAAGGAGGTCGGGTTATCAGAAAAGCCTGTAAACGCTAAAATGCTCAAAGTCTTAGCTATTATTATAACTGCAATCAAAGTGGTTTTACTAAAATGCAAGTCTGATCCTGTCTGTCTCTTTTTTATTGTCATCCAATGGCTTTCCATGGCCCTCGGTAAAAGCCTGAACTTTTCAGTAAGCCACGCATTGTCTCTGCTAATTTCCAAAAGGCATTGTTCATGAATCGGCTCTTCAAAATATCAGGTCTTCAATGTGTAAGAACTCCCTCGCGTCTGGATCTTCACGGATGTTTTTCCTCTGGAGCTGTGTAGCCCAGTACATCAGCCACTAGGCTTTTTAAACTGTAACTAGGAAAGGGATACATTAGGAGTTGGGGATTAACGACACACATTACTATATATAAAATAGATGAACAGTAAGGACCTACTGTATAGTACAGGGAACTATATCCAACTTCTTGTAATAGTCTATAATGGAAAAGACTCTGAAAAGAAAATATGTGTATGTATGTACATGTACAACTGAATCACTTTGCTGTACACCTGAAACTAACATTGTAAGTCAACTACATTGCACTAAAATTTTTAAAAAATATTGTAACTAAAAAAAAGAAAATTAAGTAACACTAAAAACTTACTTTTTTGTGTGCACTAAACACGTTTCATCACTCAGTCATCATGGTGCGTGACTAGCAGTCACCATGTTAGAAAGTGCAGCTCTGGACCATCCCAGCTGAGCAGAGAATCCATTTGGACATCACAGGTCTACACTGGTTAGGAGATCACTATCTTACAACTTGATTAGATTTTTCAGCTTAGCTATCACTTCCGTAGGGAAGTCTTTCCTATCTCCACCCCATGCCTTAAAGAACAGTCAGACTGTCCTTTCCAATATCCCACCATATGGAAGTTGCCTGGGTGCTCATCTGAGTTCCCTGATCATCCATGGGCTCAGTGATGTCAGGGGCTTATCAGAATATTGAACAGTATCATATTGTTCCTTTAGAGAGCAAATCATAACCAAAGTATCCATTGAGTATTTACCAGGTGCCACTCTATGTACTTTATATGTATAATCTCACTTGCTACATAAGTAAGTACTGTTCATCTCACTGAGTACATAAGTGGGGACTACCGGTTGTCTCACCAGGGCAAATGAAGAGCCCGAGTCAGAGAGAGGTTACTCACTAGCTCGGGTCTTGCAAATATTAAGAGGAAGCGTGTGTGCGAGTTCAGGCAGCCTGATCGCAGCACTAACCCTGCAAAACTCCCTGTGGGTCACACCCACGCAATTTTGTCCAAAGAATGTGGAGCACCCAGGGACGGGCATGAAAGCAGACAAGAGTTACCCTTTCATAACATCACTGTGTTTTCAAATTGTACCAATTTCCCCCCCAGCCTGACTATCTAAAGGGTTGTTTTCTTTTAATAAGTGCTTTCAGCTCTATTTCTTCAGCTCTCAACCGGAGTGGGGATAAAGAGGGCGTAGAACACCCTCTCTACAGTTAAGAAACCTAAGGTTCAGAGAGGAGAGGCACGATGAAAGGCTGGGGGCTAACTCTGCAAAGTCAAAGTCGAATTCAGGCAGCCTTGGCAAGTCTTCAACTGATACGATGCACGCAGGCAAGGCATCCGAGTCATCGACTTTGATTTTTCTTGGCTCTAATGTTTCGTTTTCTGACTGCCCAAGTCATGTTCATTAGCAGTATCATTGCTTTCTCAGCTGCCTGTGTTACTGATGTTAATTGTTAGATAATGAAATAAGCAGACATTGTTTTCAACGAATTAAGACGCTGTCTATAATTAGGTCCCCACTCAGACCTTAAGCTTCATGACTACTGTATCATGACAGCTATTAATACATCAATATTTTAGTTATCCTCATAGACTATTATTATTATGGCTGTTGTTTTTGATACCACAAAAAAGCTTCTTATAAAGCAAATTTATTTAATACAAACTTTTCATTAAGTGGGATTCTCATTACGACTGAAACTTAAGATTTTAGGTCTTATTTGCAGTGTCCAAATCCATGAATAAATAGGAAAATGAAGGATTCATTGGGTCCCCAGTGAGACTACATTCTATTTTGTTAAAAACTAAAGTGTTAAAATGGGAAACTTTATGTTCTGGATTTTGTACATTCAGAGGATTTAATATGAGCCTGCAATGCTCTCTGAACTTTACGTATATTGATCCATTTACTCCTGGTAAGAAATCACTATGATTATTATCCTCATTATACAGACAAGAAAATTGAGATACAGGACTATAACAACTTGGCCAAATCACAGAGCTGGGATTTGAACTGATGCAACGTACTTCCAAAGTGCTCTTCTAAACCGCACTGCCCTGTATCACCTCCCCACCGGCAGGTCCAGGTACGGACATGAAAGTAGATACAGAAGTGTATACATACAGGAAAAGTTAAGAATGACCTTTCTCAAGAAGCAGGAAGAGTTGAAAGGTCCTCCCATGTCTTTATTTGAAGATACCATCTATGTGCCAACACATTTAAAAAAAAGAAAATCGGGTGCCCGTGTCTAAATAGGAAGTACGAGAAGGGATTTCTGGTAAAATTTGGCAAATTTACCTGGTTCGATAAAGAAGGATATTAGTAAGAAAATTTTCAAAATCCATTTTATACTTTTTTATTATGCAATATAACATCACTTTTGTTCAGCAGGAGCAAAAATTTCAGTTGATGTTTAGAGAATTGTTCTAAGTTGGTGTCACTTAAGTGAATTTTGATCTGTAAATAACCATCTGTATTTGGCTATTATCTAATATTGGTCCACATAAAGCTAAATTTACAGTCTCTTTTCCCAAACATAAAGGAAAAAAATGAGTGAAAATAAGGGAGCTGAAAAATATATTCCCAGGTTCCTATTAACAGCAGCTTCAACCAAAACCCAGGTGTAAGATTTTCCTCCCCACCATAATATTATCACTAATGACATTTTACAAATGCATAGATTGTATGTACACTTTCTTCAGAGCAATTTTTAAAGAGGGTGCAGTGGTTCACCCCAGCATTTGACCATCTTAGTTACTTTGCAGGACAAACAGAAGATCTGACCTGATCGGGTCGGCTGGAATCTGGCCTTTAGATGGGAAGGAATCAAAAATGGGAGAAGCTATGGAAAAAGTCCATTGAAGTGAAAGGAAAACACATTTCTACGTCTGAAGACTCTGAAATAGCTAGGGAAAAAAAAAAAAAAAAGCAATCAGTGTTTTTGACTCGAAAGCTTATTCTAAGGAAGGAGAAGAAAAGAAAAAAAAAAAAACAGCAGACCACTTTGCTTTTCAAAAAAGAATGCTTTTTGAAAAAGTAGCATTCCACGGAAAAACATAAAACAGCGGAAGCTTTTAAACACAATTCAAACAATTGCTAACATGATTTAAACTTAAACTCCCGGCAAAGGAAACATCAAATGATCAAAAATCGTGTTTGCTGCCTTTTTAAAACAACAACAACAACAAACACACACATATTGAAATGGGAAAAACAGATTCAGAAGAAGTGATTTGTAAGGATGTGGTTAAAACTATTTATATACGGGGTTCTATTTGTTTTACAGCTAGTGGCGTCCGGACAGCATGAAAGGTTATCTTTGACAAGGTTTTAGCTATTATTTTCTTCCAGTGAAATGGTATTTCTTGAGAAAAAAAGGTCTTTGGAACAAAATAACAATAAATCCTGATTTAGATACATAAACCTGCCATTGATATCACATAATATCAGTGTTCTTTCTCACTCGATACAGGCGTTTTAAAGATAAATGGTAAAACTGAACTGGAAATCCATCTGGCCGGCTGCCTGCTCTAATGAATAACCCCACTTTGGCGCGTGCAATGTAAGCAGAAAGTTCTCTCCCGGCCTCTTTCGTCTGTCATGAATCTACGGGACAGCCGACATAATATCTGGATGGCAACGGTGTGCTAACAGTGCGGTGACTTCCATTTTCTTTGCTTTCTATTGATTTTCACTTAATAACTGGCGAAATACTAAACGTCCGCCCTGAGTACCTAATAAATCCTGCCTGAGCTTTTTATTGAGGAGAATTTAATAAAAACAACCATTGCGGCTGAGGGATTTTTCTTCTGGACAGAACATAGGGGTAGGGGACAGCGGGGTTGGGGCAAGAGGAAGCCATTTGATTTTTTTTTTTTCTTTTCTTTTTTTAAGGAACTTTCTCCCCTTTGGAAAAGCATTCATGTCAAGGATGCCTGTGTGTTTGCACTGGGTTCCTGGGAGAAGATGCTCTAAATTGTGCAGGCTGGCGGTCTGGTGAACAGGAGGATAAAGGGACGCAAAGACTTGGCAAAAAACATCTTTCTGATCCTCTGGCGTCCTCTGGTACCTGCTTTCAAGCTTCAGCCAAGGACTTCCTCATTGTTGCCAGTGGCTGTCAAAAATCTATAGGAATATGCATTTTACCAATATATTTCATTCTTTGGGGTTTCATCTAGAAATTCAAGCCTGACATGCCTGCTGAGCCCTCAAGTATTTTACATAACAAAAGACATGGTAAGAATCTGAAGGGAGAGGGCACAAATTATTCCATTTAGGGCTAACTTGCAAATTCACTTTTGGGGAAAAGAGGTCTATTTGAGGCTTTGTAAAACCCAAAGAAAATTGGAAAGCGTGAGCTTTGCAGCCCTCACCATCTCCCTCTACATACACTTCCAGAACAATTTCCATTGTTGTGTTACGTGGTCTTTTAGAAGCATTTCACAGCCAGGGCTCCCCGCTCCCCAACCCTTCACATTTTAATTGGTTTTGAGGTTATTTTCAAATCACTGGGCTTATTGAACAAGCATTTTAGAATCTCCTTCTGTGTAGACACTCATTCCATTCCATTCTCCATAAAATTTCTAACCAAGAATCCACGTATTTAGAAAAATAAAAAATAGACCTCTATATTTTTTGAGTGAAGTTCTTTTTAAAATAAAATCCATGGATCCCTGGTTTGGGTAGCAACGTTATAAAAACCACAGTCACTGGAGCAAAGCTGGCCATGATGTGACCACTTGTCAACAGACGCATGGCAGTTTTTCCTGCAGAATATGGGGCCAGCGGCAGTGTGACATAGTGCAGGTTAATGTTGAAGGACCTTGATTGAAATCCTGGCATTCCTTCCGCTAAGGCTTGGTTACTTTATCTATGAAACAAGGGTACTATTGCCCAACAAGCATGGCTGACATCACTTTGGCAAAAGTCAATAAATGTCTGGGTGTGGACACAAGATGCCCATTTATTTCTCTGTGGTACCTCGATAGTGAGTAGTGGTTAATCAGGTGGGTTAGGGTTTGAAATTGGCAAACCCCCAGAAATCCGTCCCCTTTTTGTACCCCTCCACAGTTTATAGCTGACTTAATTCTTCTGAGCCTCCTCATTGCTAAAATGGAGCTCATCTCAAAGTTTTTCAAACTGTGGAAGGAATGAATGCATATTAAGTGCTTAAAAGAGTTCCTGATGTAAATAAACCGCGCACTCCAGGTGATGATGACATGTCAGTGTAGATTCCTCACTTGTAGCAGACGTGGAGGATGTTGGGCGTGGGTGAGGCTCTGCGTGTGTGTGATGGGGCATGAGAGAAATCTCCGTACCTCCCTCTCAGTGTCACTGTAAGCTTAAAACCGCTCCAGAATATAAAATCTATTTAAGAGAGAAAGAGAGAGAAGAAAGAACACCTACAACAAAACCAAGAGTTCTTGCCCATAGAAACACTCAGTAATGTTTGCTTTTATTATTTACAAATATTGCTTGAGAATAACGGAAATCAGGTTGTGAATCTTTACAGAACCTCCTGGTCATTATTCTGATGTGACTTTCACTTAATTTAGGTATTGATGTCTTCTTATTAATCCCAGTTTTGGGGGGAGGGGGAGGGTATTTGATCCTTTCCTTGTCCACTTCTTACTAAACATAAAGAGAATTTAGTAAAACCTTGAACATGTTCTCACTTCTGATTATCTTTTTAGAGGAGAGGGTTTTTGCATTTGGATTTTGGCTCTGTTTCTTAGATTCTTATGTAACCTAGTCTGTTCCATTCTCAGCAGAATATTTCGGTTCTAGCTAATCAGAGAAGCTAACACGGCAGAAAATCCAGCAGGACGTGTGTGCGTCCCCGAGTTGAGATTT